>NC_086105.1:147971195-148338695 GCF_963921235.1 Mobula hypostoma
ACCGTGCCAAACTTCACCCCTCTCCCCATACAGTTCCAATCTCCACCCCTCTCCCCGTACGGTTCCAATCTCCACCCCTCTCCCCGTACCTTTCCAATCTTCACCCCTCTCCCCGTACCGTTCCAATCGTCACCCCTCTCCCCGTACCGTTCCAATCTTCACCCTTCTCCCAATACCGTTCCAATCTTCACCCCTCTCCCCATACTGTTCCAATCTTCACCCCTCTCCCCGTACGGTTCCAATCTTCACCCCTCTCCCCGTACCATTCCAATCTTCACCCCTCTCCCCGTACCTTTCCAATCTCCACCCCTCTCCCCGTACCTTTCCAATCTCCACCCCTCTCCCCGTACGGTTCCAATCTTCACCCCTCTCCCCGTACCTTTCCAATCTTCACCCCTCTCCCCGTACCGTTCCAATCGTCACCCCTCTCCCCGTACCGTTCCAATCTTCACCCCTCTCCCCATACAGTTCCAATCTTCACCCCTCTCCCCGTACCATTCCAATCTTCATCCCTCTCCCCACACCGTTCCAATCTTCACCCCTCTCCCAATACCGTTCCAATCTTCACCCCTCTCCCCATACTGTTCCAATCTTCACCCCTCTCCCCGTACGGTTCCAATTTTCATCCCTCTCCCCGTACCTTTCCAATCTCCACCCCTCTCCCCGTACAGTTCCAATCTCCACCCCTCTCCCCGTACCTTTCCAATCTCCACCCCTCTCCCAGTACGGTTCCAATCTCCACCCCTCTCCCCGTACCGTTCTAATCGTCACCCCTCTCCCCATACTGTTCCAATCTTCACCCCTCTCCCCGTACGGTTCCAATCTCCACCCCTCTCCCCGTACCTTTCCAATCTCCACCCCTCTCCCCGTACGGTTCCAATCTCCACCCCTCTCCCCGTACCTTTCCAATCTTCACCCCTCTCCCCATACAGTTCCAATCTTCACCCCTCTCCCCATACAGTTCCAATCTTCACCCCTCTCCCCGTACAGTTCCAATCTCCACCCCTCTCCCCGTATGGTTCCAATCTCCACCCCTCTCCCAATACCGTTCCAATCTCCACCCCTCTCCCCGTACCGTTCCAATCGTCACCCCTCTCCCAATACCGTTCCAATCT
Source organism: Mobula hypostoma (assembly GCF_963921235.1). NCBI lineage: Eukaryota > Metazoa > Chordata > Chondrichthyes > Myliobatiformes > Myliobatidae > Mobula > Mobula hypostoma. The sequence goes on from NC_086105.1 coordinate 147,972,311, forward strand.
TCACCCCTCTCCCCGTACCGTTCCAATCTTCACCCCTCTCCCCGTATGGTTCCAATCTTCACCCCTCTCCCTGTACCATTCCAATCTTCACCCTCTCCCCGTACTGTTCCAATCTCCACCCCTCTCCCTGTACCGTTCCAATCTCCACCCCTCTCCCCATACCATTCCAATCTCCACCGCTCTCCCCGTATGGTTCCAATCTTCACCCTTCTCCCCGTACCTTTCCAATCTTCATCCCTCTCCACGTACCGTTCCAATCTCCACCCCTCTCCCTGTACCATTCCAATCTCCACCCCTCTCCCTGTACCGTTCCAATCTCCACCCCTCTCCCCGTACTGTTCCAATCTTCACCCCTCTCCCCATACAGTTCCAATCTTCACCCCTCTCCCTGTACCGTTCCAATCTCCACCCCTCTCCCCATACTGTTCCAATCTTCACCCCTCTCCCCATACAGTTCCAATCTTCACCCCTCTCCCCGTACCATTCCAATCTTCATCCCTCTCCCCGTACGGTTCCAATCTTCACCCCTCTCCCCGTACGGTTCCAATCTCCACCCCTCTCCCCGTACCTTTCCAATCTCCACCCCTCTCCCCGTACGGTTCCAATCTCCACCCCTCTCCCCGTACCTTTCCAATCTTCACCCCTCTCCCCATACAGTTCCAATCTTCACCCCTCTCCCCGTACAGTTCCAATCTCCACCCCTCTCCCCGTACGGTTCCAATCTCCACCCCTCTCCCAATACCGTTCCAATCGTCACCCCTCTCCCAATACCGTTCCAATCTTCACCCCTCTCCCCGTACCGTTCCAATCTTCACCCCTCTCCCCGTATGGTTCCAATCTTCACCCCTCTCCCTGTACCATTCCAATCTTCACCCTCTCCCCGTACTGTTCCAATCTTCACCCCTCTCCCCATACCATTCCAATCTCCACCGCTCTCCCTGTATGGTTCCAATCTTCACCCTTCTCCCCGTACCTTTCCAATCTTCATCCCTCTCCACGTACCGTTCCAATCTCCACCCCTCTCCCTGTACCGTTCCAATCTCCACCCCTCTCCCCGTACTGTTCCAATCTTCACCCCTCTCCCCATACAGTTCCAATCTTCACCCCTCTCCCTGTACCATTCCAATCTTCACCCCTCTCCCCGTACGGTTCCAATCTTCACCCCTCTCCCTGTACCGTTCCAATCTCCACCCCTCTCCCCGTACTGTTCCAATCTTCACCCCTCTCCCCATACAGTTCCAATCTTTACCCCTCTCCCCGTACCATTCCAATCTTCACCCCTCTCCCCGTACGGTTCCAATCTTCACCCCTCTCCCTGTACCGTTCCAATCTCCACCCCTCTCCCCGTACTGTTCCAATCTTCACCCCTCTCCCCATACAGTTCCAATCTTCACCCCTCTCCTCGTACCATTCCAATCTTCATCCCTCTCCCCGTACCGTTCCAATCTTCACCCCTCTCCCCATACAGTTCCAATCTTCACCCCTCTCCTCGTACCATTCCAATCTTCATCCCGCTCCCCATACCGTTCCAATCGTCACTGAAATATTGAAACATATTCGAGTGAAGTGTGTTGTATTGTGTCTGCGACCAACACAGTCTGAGATGTGTTGGGGGCAGTCTGCAATTGTTGCCAAGCTTCTGGTGCCAACACAGTGTGCCCACAACTTACTGACCCGAATCTGTACGTATTTGGAAAGTGGGAGGATTGTAGAAACTGCTTACAGACAGTGGCGGAAATTGAACCCTCTCAGTGATCGCTGCGGCTGTAAATTGATTGTGCTAATTGCTGTTCTACCATGCTGTCCATGTTCTGCCTCGATGCACTGCGTAATGATCTGATCTGTGTGAACAGTACGCAAGGCAAGCTTTTCACTGTATCTCCATACATGTGACAACAATAAACCAACTCCAATTTGTCCACCTGATAGAGTCATTGTTCTGAAACACCCATTCTCTTTCTCTCTCCACAGATGCTACTTGACTTGTCTCCAGCATTTTAGACCATCAGACATAGGAGCAGAATCAGGCCATTCAGCCCATCGAGTCTGCTCCACCATTCCATCATGGCTGATTTATTATCCCTCTAAACCCCTATTCCTTTGACACCTTTGCTTTCAAGAACCGATCAACGTTCGCTTTAAGTACAGAAGATAAATACAACAGTGCAACACAATACAGGCTCTTCGGCCCACAACATTGTTCCAACTTTTAACCTACTCTAAGATCAAACTAACCCTTCCCTCCCATGTAGCCTCCATTTTTTATCACTGGTGTGCCTGAGTGTCTCAAATCTCCCTAATATCTGACATCCCCCGCAAAACTATCCTTCAAACACCTTTAACTACACCCAGTGACCTGGCCTTCACAGTGTCTGTGGCAATGAATTCCACAGATTCACCACCCTCTGGCGAAAGAAATGCCTCCCCATCTCCGTTGTAAAGGGACGTCTGTTTTAATTGTTGTTGTTTGGAACTTCCAATATTTTGATCAGGATCAGAATCAAGTTTAATATCACTGACATATGTTGTGAAATTTTGTTGTTTTGCAACAGCAATACAGTGCAATACCTCATAATTAAAAACTATAAATTACAATAAGAATATACAGAATTGTGCAAAAGTCTTAGGCACATACAGTATATATAACTAGGGCAGCTAAGACATTTGCACAGTACTGTTTATAAAAATTAAATAAACACTGCAAAGAGAGAAAAAGAAAGAAAAAATAATGAGGGTTTATTGTTCATTCAGAAATCTGATGGTGGAGATCTGAACTTTGTCAGAGTTCCAGATCGAACACAATGGGCCAAATGGCCTCTCACTGAGCCTTGAATGTCTCCTTTCCTTGATGACTTTCAATGAGAATGGTTTAATTTTCAAAGTTATAAGTTAATTTATTATCAAAATATGTATTTGTCACCACATACCACCCTGAGATTCATTCCCTAGCTCCTTGCTCTCTGCTCAAATAACTTTCTAAGAAGGAAAGATGTATAAAATGCTTTCTCTTCTGTGCATCTTTCCATAGAAAAATAAGCTCCACAGTTCAGGAATCGGAAATCCTGAGACGTGGATAACTGTGGGGGATCCTTGTCGGAATACCTCCACTGACCAAAGGATTTACATGGAGGGCTTGAGACCTTTCCAAAGGAAGGACTCTGGGCAGGGGATGGGAGAGAGGAGAGGGGAGTGGGAAATTGGAGAGGTGAGGGGAATGAAGGTCTATCCTGGGGGAGGGGGATGGTCTGTGTGTCTGCCAACATGCACCCCCTACACCGCTGTAACCACTTGGGGCTGCTTGTGGATGCGTAGGATGTTGCTGGTAGCAGGTGTGACGCCAAACCAAGCTATCGGACAATTGATGCTAATTGGAGAGATAACAGAGACAATGGAGAAACATTCAAAGTGCTAATAAGAGAGGAGAAAGGGATTAATGGAAAAGAAACACAATTCAGAATATTGACAGACTGGTTGCTTTGAACCTGAACCGTTTGAAGTTTGATGGACAGGTGATACCCCGGCAGGGGGATAAAAAGAACAGGTTCGCTAAGGCACGACACGCACTACGAGATCACGAGATAACGAGACCCTGGAAAGAGCGGTGTGCCCCCACAAGTTGGTGGGAGTTTGGAGGTCCGGTTCGCGGGAACCAACCAGAGGCTCACAGGGTGTAAAGGTACGATCGGTGGGAACCTGGTGTACGTGTCCGCTCTTGCCTGGGTGCCGGGTTCGCCGCGGAAGAACGATCATATCCGGAACAGAGGGGTCACAGTTGGTGACCACAGCGGAATAGAAGACATAAATAAAAAGGTCTGCCCGAAACCAACTGTGAAGACATCAAAGGTCTGACTGAACCAAATTGCATCCCCCCCTACTCCAACGGCACAACAGCGATTACCGCGAACTGTACTAAGCTGAACTGAACTCTGCGTCACTTAAGACTGATCATTTTACCCCTAGACTGCGATAAAGCTTGGTTGATCCCTATTACCCTAGTTCTGTGTACATGTGTGTATTATCATTGCTAACCTGTTGCATTTATATCCTTACGATTAGAGTACTGTGTTACTTATTTCTTTAACCAGACTCCAACGAGTGGTCCATTTCTGCTGGTTTGGCAACCCAGTTACGAGGTACATAACACAGGAAGGAGTCATGAACAGGTCCACTGGAAATCCCCGAGATGTGGATTACTTATGGGGAATGCCCTTGGGAATATCTATCACCTGTGGGGAATCCCCTCGGGAATATCCACTACCTGTGGGGAATCCCAACGGGAATATCCATCACCTGTGGGAGATCCGCTCGTGAATATCCATCGCCTGTGGGGAATCCCAACGAGAATATCTGCACTGACTAAGGGATGGACACAATGGAGGTGTCCGGGGATCTGAGATTCCAGCTCCCACTCCCGCAGGAATCCTGTTCTCAGCACTCACGGCACGGTACTATAGCGGTCAGCGAATCGCTATACTGTGCCAGTGATCACTGACCAGCGTTTGATTCCAACCGCTGACTGTAATTTCTGAATGGATAACAAACCCATATACACTACTTCACTAACCTTATCTTTTGTGCGTGCACTAATTATTGAATTTAATTTTTAAGGTACGGTATACTTCTTACTATATTTTACAGTGTATTTTGTGTAACGCTGCAAAGCAACACATTTCATGACACGTGCCAGCGATATTAAACCTGATTCCGATTCTGAAGGAGATTGCTCATTCTCCCGTGACCGTGTGGGTTTCCACCGGGTGCTCCGGTTTCCTCCCACATTCCGAAGACGTACGAGTTAGGGTTGGTAAACTGTGGGCAGGCTGTGCTGGCACCGGAAGCGTGGCACCACTTGCGGGCTGCCCCCAGCGCATCCTCGGACTGTGCTGGTCACTGTACGTTCCGACGTACACGTCAGATAAAGCGAACCTTTAATCTTTCTCTCACCTGTGGCTATTCCTCCTCAGTTGCTCCCAGATGAGGGAGCTCAGTTCGTTCTTCAGGGCCGCCAGGTGGGGTTCAGTGGAGCCCGACGTGTCCAGCAAGATGCAGACTCTCTTCTCCAGGACTGTTCCGAACAAACGGCGGCTCCCTGTCGGAAAACATTTCCGGAAAACCCACCGTTATCTTGACCATCGACACAAATGAGTCAGCAGATGCTGGAAATCCAGAGCAACACACTAAATTCTGGAGGAACTCAGCAAGTCAATGGAGAGGAATAAACAGTCGACGTTTATCAGGACTGGAAAGGAAGGGAGAAGGGGCCAGAGAAAGAAGGTGGGTGGAGGGACACGAGTACAAGCTGGTAGGTGATAGGTGAGACCCATCTCTTTTTCCATTGCCCATTCTGGTTCCCCGCTCACCCCTTCTCTTCTCCTTGCCTGCCCACCACCTCCCCCAGTGCCTCTCCCATGGTCCACTCTCCTCTCTATCAGATTCCCTCTTCTCCAGCCCTTTATCTTTTCCACACTTCACTTCCCAACCTCTCACCTCATCCCACCCTCCCACCTGATGAGGGTCTCAGCCCAAAATGTCAACGGTTATCTTGACTTGTCCTTACCGACTGCCCTACACATCACTTTCCATTCTGTCCACCATCTCCGATGGTGTCCCATCCCTGGCACACCTTTCGCTCTCCTCCCTGTCCACTTTCCGTAGGTGCTGCCCTCTCTCTATGATTCCCTTGTTCACTCGTCGCTCCCCGTCGATCTCCCTCCCGGCCCACACCCACGCAGGCGTGACAAAGGCTACGCCTGGTTCAGGGCCCTAGACATTAACCCTTCTGTTTGGGTGGGAGTGCGTGCATCTTTTCAATACGTCCCTCCGGAGGGAGGGGAAGCCCTCGGCAGATCCCTCCTCCCACCTCACCCGTCACCCTTCAGGAAGGCTGGGCGGAGCCCATCAACGGCACTCAGTCCAGAGAGCGGAGAGTTTCAGGCTCCGAGGGGTGAAGACATCACCAGCCATGGAGACACCAGGGCCAAGACAGCTCACCCGCATCTCTACTTCCTCAGGAGGCTACAGAAATCTGGTCGGTCCCCGTCGACCCTCACCAGTTTCTATCGGTGCACACTGAAGCACCCCGTCTGGATGCATTACAGCTTGCTCCAGACACTGCCCAGGGCTGTGACCACAAGAAGCTGCAGAGAGTATTGGACACAGCTCAGCGCATCGCAGAAGCCAGCCTCTCCTCCATGGGCTCTGCCTATACCTCTTGCTGCCTCAGTAACGCAGCCAGCAGAATCATAGACCCCACCCAGCCGGACATTCTCTCTCCTCCCCTCAACCATTGGGCAAAAGACACAAAAGCCCAAAAGCACCCACGAGGAAAGGTTGAGTGAGCTCAGGATGAGAGGGGTCCTTGAGGGAGGTGTACAAGATGATAAAAGGCATAGAGAGAGCGGACACTCAGTGGAGAAATACGAGAGGACGTATTTTAAGGTGATTGGCAGAAAGTTTAAGGGGGATGTCAGGGGTAGTTTTTTCCCCCACGGAGTGCTGGGTGCGTGGTTCTCCCTGCCAGGGGTGCTGGTAGAGGCAGATACATTCGGGATAGCTAAGATTCTGTTAGCAAGGCACATGGGTGATAGGGAAATGGAGGGCTGTGTGGGACAGAAGGGTTAGACAGATCTTGGAGTAGGTTAAATGGTCGGGACAAAATTATGGGCCGAAGGGCCTGTACTGTTCTCTGCTCCACCAAACTGGAGGGCAGCTTCTACCCTGCTGCTGTGAGACTACCAAACCTCTTCGGTGATAAAGGTAAATCTACCTCATGGGTGGCCTGTGTGCCTCATTGTCCCACCTGCATCACACTCCCCCTGTATCAGCGACCCTTCACTCTGTGGTAACACACACAAAACGCTGGAGGAACTCAGGTCAGGCAGCATCCATGGAGGGGAATGAACGGCTGACATTTCGGGCTGAGGCCCTTCCTCGGGACTGGAAAGGAAGGGGGCAGGAGTCAGAAAAGCTGCTGAGTTCCTCCGTCATCTTGTGTGCTCCTCTCCTTCATTCAGTCCTCTGCGGATAACGCACAAAGCTTTCTCGCCGTGTCTCGGTACGTGTCAGCGAATTGCGCGGCGTGTCGCTGCGGGGCCCGTCGACAGGGAGACAGGTTCTGTACCTGACAGCAGCCACTGCAGCCGGCCAAGGTACCGGCCAAGGACCTCCTCCACCCGCTCGATGTAACAGTCCAGCTCTTGCGCCTGTAGGTACAGGTGCCTGTGCTCTCCCTGTAACACAGACACAGCGACGTGACCCCCTGAACACCGGCCCCCAAGGGCTCACCCCCACGCTGTCTGCATCACCGTCCCGTACGAGTCAGCAGCAACCGGGCGAAGCTGCAGGGAGCAGGGACTCAGTCCATCGCCTGGAGCAGGTCAGCAGGTTTGGGCCCCTTATCCCAGAACGGACGTGCCAGCATTGGAGACGGTTCAAAGGAGGGTTGCGGAAATGATTAAACGGCTCGTCATATGAGGAGCATTTGATGGCTCTTGGCCTGTACTCACTGGAATTCAGAACAGCGGGGAGAGGGGGTGGAATCTCACTGAAACCTAGTGAATGGTGAAGGGTCATTGCAAGAGTGGAGGGTGGAGAAGATGTTTCCTATGGTGGGAGAGTCTAAGGCCAGAGGGCACACGCCTTAGAACACAGGGAGATCCATCTAGAACGGAGATGAGGAGGAATTTCTTTAGCCAGAGAGTGGCAAATCTGTGGAATTCGTTGCCACAGACAGCTGTGGAGGTCAAGTTGTTGGGTACATTTAAGGCAGAGGTTGATAGATTGGTCAGGGCATGAAGGGATACGGGCAGGAGATTGGGGCTGAGAAGAAAAATGGATCAGCCATGATGAAATGGTGGAGCAGACTCGATGGGCCAAATGGCCTAATTCTGCTCCTATATCTCGTGGTCTTATCTTATACATCACGGGCACATTGCTCCCTCACCATCGGTAGTGTCTACAGGAAGGCAATATCCAAAAATTCCCACCATCCGCGCCACACACCCTGCTGCAGCTACCATTGGCCAGGAGCCTGAAGTCCCAGACCCCCAGCTTCAGGAACAGCTATTTCCCTTCAACCATCCAGTTCTCGAACCGTAATCACTACAGCCAGGCAAGAGCAGACTGCATAGGGAGCACGGTAGTTAGTGTAACGCCTCACGGTGCCGGTGACTTAATACCCGCTGACGTCCGTGAGGAGCTTGTACGTTCTCCCTGTGACCACGTGGTTTCCTCCAGGTACTCTGGTTTCCTCCCACATCCCAAAAACCTACGGCTTAGGGTTAGTAAGTTGTGGGCATACTATTTTGGCGTCTGAAGTGTGGCTATGCTTGCGGGCTGCCCCAGGAATTGCTCGGACGGTGTTGGTCATTGACATAAACCACGCATTTCACCGTGTGTTGCGATGTACAGGTAACAAATTAAACTCATCATAAATCGTTATCTCCTCCACTTAGCGACACATTCCTGGTGTATGTGTCAGCCAGAGCTGGAGGGGAGAACATACAATCTCCTTACAGGGAGCAGCGGGAATTGAACACGGATCGCTGGCACTGTGCTAACCTCTACGCTGCCATGCCGCCTAGCAAGCACACAGCAAGATCCCACACTGCGCGACAAGGTTTTGGCAACACTGGGCAAGGTTTGAGATCACTGGTCTCGGGCCCCCCCCACCACCGCTCCTCGCCACCGAGGGACGTCATGGCCACACTTACATTGATCTGCACCGTGGGGAAGCCCGCACAGTACCTGGCCGAGACCCTCTTGTTCAAGCTCCTCACCAGCTTCTTCCGGTGGCTGCAGTCTGGCCCAGACAGGAGCCTGTGCAGGTCCAGTCCCAGCTTCCTCAGGCCCAGCCTCCGTAACCACTGCCGAGGAGAGGACAGAGTTTCTGTCAGGGTACTGATCGCTCCAGGACCACAGCCTGACCCTACCTCCCTGGAGAAGCAGCATCCAGTACCCACAGGTACAGTGGGTACTTCTGTGACCGGTGGGTATTTCTGTGACCAGTGGGTATTTCCGGGTACAGTGGGTATTTCTGTGACTGGTGGGTATTTCTGTGACCGGTGGGCATTTCTGTGACCGGTGGGTATTTCCGGGTATAGTGGGTATTTCTGTGACCGGTGGGTATTTCCGGGTACAGTGGGTATTTCTGTGACTGGTGGGTATTTCTGTGACCAGTGGGTATTTCCGGGTACAGTGGGTATTTCTGGGTACAGTGGGTATTTCTGTGACCAGTGGGTATTTCCGGGTACAGTGGGTATTTCTGTGACTGGTGGGTATTTCTGGGACTGGTGGGTATTTCTGGGACTGGTGGGTATTTCCGTGACTGGTGGGTATTTCTGTGACTGGTGGGTATTTCTGTGACCGGTGGGTATTTCTGGGTACAGTGGGTATTTCTGTGACCGGTGGGTATTTCTGGGTACAGTGGGTATTTCTGTGACCGGTGGGTATTTCTGGGTACAGTGGGTATTTCTGTGACTGATGGGTATTTCTGTGACCGGTGGGTATTTCTGGGTACAGTGGGTATTTCCGGGACTGGTGGGTATTTCTGTGACCGGTGGGTATTTCTGGGTACAGTGGGTATTTCTGTGACCGGTGGGTATTTCTGTGACTGGTGGGTATTTCTGTGACTGGTGGGTATTTCTGGGTACAGTGGGTATTTCTGTGACCGGTGGGTATTTCTGGGTACAGTGGGTATTTCTGTGACCGGTGGGTATTTCTGTGACCGGTGGGAGCCACAGAGGGCCGAATGAGTTCTGGATTGCGATGACCATGTCCTAGTTTGAAGTGTAAGCAGTGTGTGTGGTGGAAATGTAAAGCATTGTAACGGTCTGACCCTGTAATCTCTGAATAAGAGGTGCTGATTAGGGTCAGGGCAGGGTCACTGTCAGCACAGAATCTCTCAGTTCATGGAGGGCTGGAATAATTTGCTCAAACATCAAAGTCATTTGAAGTTCAGGCAAATTGTCCCAATCCTCCACAAGGACAGAGTAAAATTTATTATCAGAGTGCGTATCTGTCACCGTAATCTACCCTGAGATTCATTACCTTGCAGACATTTATAGGAAAATAAAGAAATGGAATAGAGTTTGTGAAAAACTGTACAAAAATAAAGACCGACAAACAACCAATGTGCAAACAAAACTTACAGTGTACTAAGAACGTGAGTTATAAACACGGGATCAATGTACTGACGGGATGGGGAGCTGTCTGTCAGCAACTGCACGGCCAAAGGACTGTTCAGACGCGTCTAGGAATGGTGTTGGGGAGCGTCCTGTCACCCACGGAACGGCGGGCGGCCTGTCACCCACGGAACGGTGGGCGGCCTGTCACCCATGGAACGGCGGGCGTCCTGTCACCGAGGTACAGTGACTAACTTGGTCTGCAAACTGTTCACACAGATCAGATCATTACACTGTGCCTTGAGGTAGAACAAAGTAAAGCAGTAACAGAATGCAGAATAGAGTGTCGCAGAGACAGAGAGAGTGCAGTGCAGACAGACAGCAAGGTGCGAGGTCACAACGAGGTAGATTGTGAGATCAAGAGTCCATTGTATTGTATGAGGGGATCGTTGAATTGTCTCTTAACAGCGGATAGGAGCTGCCCTCGAGTCTGAGGTACATAAATACAGGTTTTCATATTTTTTGCCTGGTGGGAGGGGAGAGAAAGAATGTCCGGGGGGAGGGAGAGAGAATGTCCGGGGGGGGGAGAGTGTCCAGCGGGGGGAGAGAATGTCCGGGGGAAGGGAGAAAATGTCCGGGGGGGGGGAGAGAATGTCCGGGGGGAGAGAGAATGTCCGGGGGGGGGAGAGAATGTCCGGGGGGAGAGAGAATGTCCGGGGGGGGGAGGAGGAGAATGTCCGGGGGGGGGGAGAGAGAATGTCCAGGGGGGGAGAATGTCCGGGGGGGGAGAGAATGTCCGGGGGGGGGAGAGAATGTCTGGGGGGAGGGAGAATGTCCGGGGGGGGGGAGAGAGAATGTCCGGGGGGGAGGAGAATGTCCGGGGGGGGGAGAGAGAATGTCCGGGGGGGGGGGAGAGAATGTCCGGGGGGGAGAGAGAATGTCTGGGGGGGGGAGAGAATGTCTGGGGGGGGGAGAGTGTCCGGGGGGGGGGAGAGAATGTCTGGGGGGGAGAATGTCCGGGGGGAGGGAGAGAGAATGTCCAGGGGGGAGAGAAAATGTCCGGGGGGAGGGAGAGAGAATGTCCGGGGGTGAGAGAGAATGTCCGGGGGGGGGGAGAGAGAATGTCCGGGGGGGGGAGGAGAATGCCGGGGGGGGGGGAGAATGTCCGGGGAGGGGGGGTGAGATTGGCCGGGGGTAGAGAGAGAATGTCCAGGGGAGAGAGAGAATGTCCGGGGGGAGGGAGAGAGAATATCCGGGGGGGGGGAGAGAATGTCCGGGGGGGGGAGAGAGAATGTCCTGGGGGGGGAGAGGTCCGGGGGGGGGACAGTGTCCGGGGGAGGGGAGAGAATGTCTGGGGGGGGCGAGAGAGAATGTCCAGGGTGGGGGAGAATGTCCAGGGGGGGGAGGAGAATGTCCGGGGGAGGGAGAATGTCCGGGGGGGGGGTGAGAATGGCCGGGGGTAGAGAGAGAATGTCCAGGGGAGAGAGAGAACGTCCGGGGGGAGGGAGAGAGAATGTCTGGGGGGGGAGAGAATGTCCGGGGGGGAGAGAATGTCCGGGGGGGAGAATGTCCGGGGGGGGGAGGAGAATGTCCGGGGGAGGGAGAATGTCCGGGGGGGGGAGAGAATGTCCGGGGGGGGAGAGAGAATGTCCGGGGAGGGGGGGATGAGATTGGCCGGAGGTAGAGAGAGAATGTCCAGGGAAGAGAGAGAATGTCCGGGGGGAGGGAGAGAGAATGTTCGGGGGGGGAGAGAATGTCCGGGGAGGGGGGAGAGAATGTCTGGTGGGGGGAGAGAGAATGTCCGGGGGGGGGGAGAGAGAATGTCCGGGGAGGGGGGGGTGAGATTGGCCGGGGGTAGAGAGAGAATGTCCAGGGAAGAGAGAGAATGTCCGGGGGGAGGGAGAGAGAATGTCAGGGGGGGGGAGAGAATGTCCGGGGAGGGGGTAGAGAATGTCTGGGGGGGGGGGGAGAGAATGTCTGGGGGGGGAGAGAGAATGTCCGGGGGGAGGGAGAGAGAATGTCCGGGGGGGGGAGAGAATGTCCGGGAGGGGGAGAGAATGTCTGGGGAGGGGGGAGAGAATGTCTGGGAGGGGAGAGAGAATGTCCAGGGGGGGAGAGAATGTCCGGGGAGGGGGGAGAGAATGTTCGGGGGGGAGAGAATGTCCGGGGGAGGGAGAATGTCCGGGGAGGGGGGGGTGAGATTGGCCGGGGGTAGAGAGAGAATGTCCAGGGGGAGGGAGAGAGAATGTCCGGGGGGGGAGAGAATGTCCGGGGAGGGGAGGGTGAGATTGGCCGGGGGTAGAGAGAGAATGTCCGGGGGAAGGGAGAGAGAATGTCCGGGGGGGGGGAGAGAATGTCCGTGGGGGGAGAGAATGTCTGGGGGGGAGAGAGAATGTCCGGGGGGAGGGAGAGAGAATGTCCGGGGGGGGGGGAGAGAATGTCCGGGGGGGGGGGAGAGAATGTCTGGGGGGGGGAGAGAATGTCGGGGGGGGGAGAGAATGTCTGGGGAGGGGGGAGAGAATGTCTGGGAGGGGAGAGAGAATGTCCAGGGGGGGAGAGAATGTCCGGGGAGGGGGGAGAGAATGTTCGGGGGGGGAGAGAATGTCCGGGGGAGGGAGAATGTCCGGGGAGGGGGGGTGAGATTGGCCGGGGGTAGAGAGAGAATGTCCAGGGGGAGGGAGAGAGAATGTCCGGGGGGGGAGAGAATGTCCGGGGAGGGGGGGGTGAGATTGGCCGGGGGTAGAGAGAGAATGTCCGGGGGGAGGGAGAGAGAATGTCCGGGGGGGGGGAGAGAATGTCCGGGGGGGGGAAAGAATGTCTGGGGAGGGGGGAGAGAATGTCTGGGAGGGGAGAGAGAATGTCCGGGGGGGGGGAAGAGAATGTCCGGGGAGGGGGGAGAGAATGTTCGGGGGGGGAGAATGTCCGGGGGGGAGAGAGAATGTCCGGGGTGGGGGAGAGAATGTCTGGGGAGGGGAGAGAGAATGTCTTGGGGGGGGGGAGAGAGAATGTCTGGGGGAGGGAGAGAGAATGTCCGGGGGGGGGTGAGAATGGCCGGGGGTAGAGAGAGAATGTCTGGGGGAGGGAGAATGTCCGGGGAGGGGAGAGACAGAGGAAAGGAGGATGAGAGGTGTACAAGATGATAAGATCCACAGATCGAGTGGAGCCAGAGCCTTTTCCCAGGGCAGGGATGGCTAAAACAAGGGGGCATCATTTTAAGGTGATCGGAGGAAAGTATCGGGGGGACGTCACAGGTAGGTTTTTTACACAGAGAGTGGTGGGTGTGTTGAATGTCCTGCTCGGGGTGGTGGTACAAGCAGATATGTTAGGGACATTTAACAGACGCATAAAAAGGCAAATCCCTATTCTTTCCAATTACAAAAATGGAAGACAACATCAGAGGGAAGCATTAGTTTGAGTTTAGAAAACTTTAAAGGTTGGCAGAGCATTGTGGGAAGAATACTGTGCTGTATGTTACAGTTGGCAGGGAGTGTGTCCCGCTGAGGTTACAGTTGGTGGGGAGGGTGTCCCAGTGAGATTACAGTCGGTGGTGACGGTGTCCTGGTGAGATTACAGTCAGTGGTGACGGTGTCCCGGTGAGATTACAGTCAGTGGGGAGGGTGGGAGGGTGTCCCGGTGAGATTACAGTCGGTGGGGAGGGTGTCCCGGTGAGATTACAGTCGGTGGTGACGGTGTCCTGGTGAGATTACAGTCGGTGGGGAGGGTGTCCCGGTGAGATTACAGTCAGTGGTGACGGTGTCCTGGTGAGATTACAGTCGGTGGTGACGGTGTCCTGGTGAGATTACAGTCGGTGGGGAGGGTGTCCCAGTGAGAATTACAGTCAGCAGGGACGTGTTCTCATTTCTGACAAAAGCATATGGACGATGGATGCCGGAAGCAGATCCAGTTGCGAGGGTTAGATACTCCTTACCGCTACAGTCGAGCAGATCTCCTCTTCGCTCGGCAGGGAGACACAGGGTATGACTGTCCGTGCACTCCTTGTCCTGGGGCGGGTCTGGTACACGGCACCTTCTCAACAGAGACGGAGACAGGCCAGGTGAAAGGTCATGACCCAAAATGTCGACTATTTCGCCCCCATGGCTGCCGCCCGACCCAGTGAGTGTCTGCAGCTTTTCGTGTGCTGCCCCAGGTTCCAGTCTCTCGTGTGTCTCTCGACACAAACGGCTCAGAACCATCCTTGCTCAGTGGCACCCCACCACTTCACCACCGTCCAGCCTGTCTCCTGGCCCCCTAAAGGCTGGAAGTTTCCAGAATACTCGCACAATTGTGGAGAAAATCGAACACTAACTCGGCTAGAAATGACAGGGTGAAACAGGAGTGTGACGGTTAGGACAACACATTCCCGCACCAACAAGCAGGGTTCAATTCCCTCGCCACCTGCCAGGAGTTTGTCTCCCCGTGACCACGAGGGTTTCCTCCAGGTGCTCCTGTTTCCTCCCACAGTCCAAAGACGTGTGGGTTAGGGTTAGTGACCCCTTGTGGGCATGGTTGCTAGCATGGGACTCGTAGTGACTCTTGCGGGCTGCCCCCAGAGTCGTGTAAAGGCAGATGGGGTTAGTTTGATTGGCATCACGTTCAGCACAGACAGCACGGGCCGAAGGGCCTGTTCTTCTGTTGCTTGGGCTTGAGGGCCTGTGTCACAAGCAGGGCCTGCACCAATGGGTACTTTATTCCCTGGGTCGGGAGGCTGGCCCGATAGAGGTATAGAAGACCATAAGGGGCAAGGACAGGACGAGAGCACAGGCGTTTTGCTAATAACAAAATGGCATAAGTCTAACATCTGAGGTGAGAGATTTAATTCAATTCAACTGTAATTGTCATTTAAGCATAGATGAATACAGCCAGATGAGACGGTGTTACTACGGGGTCAGGGTGTAAAAACACATTACCGACAGTCACACACAAGATCACAGTCACGTAATGAGTCCTGACTCTCGCCCCACCCCATCCCTGTAACCCTGCGGTTTGATGTACACAAGCCAACAAACCCACACAGAATGTGGAGAAGTGACTCGACCGGTCTGTACAAGATGATAAGGGTCAGAGATCGAGTGGATAGAGACTTTTTCCCAATGAGGAAACGGCTTATACGAGGGGCTGTGGTTTTCAGGTGAATGTTGGAAAGTATAGGGGGGGATGTCAGAGGTAAGTTCTTAACATAACAAAACTCTTAGATAGGCACATAAATGATAGAAAAATGGAGGGCTATGTGGGAGGGAAGGGTTAGATTGATTTTGGAGTAGGTTAAAGAGTCAGCACAACATTGTGGGCCGAATGGCCTGTACTTTGAAACAGTATTCTACGTTTTTGACATCGGAACAACTTCTCGCAAAGGGTAGCCAGTACTTGCAATGAGCTGTCAGAAATAGTGGTTGAGACGGGCAAAGTTTGTGAGCAATCTATACAGGGATAGGAGAGGTTTAGAGAGATATGGGACAAACCTGGGCCAACTGGACTAGCTCAGCCAGCATGGACACACTGTGCCTGTCCCTGTGTTATATGTTCATGGCCGTACTCACCTACTTTACTCCCCTGATCGGTGTAAAATGCTGACCTCGAAACCTTCCGACTTTCCAGGAAAGAGCGCGGTCGTTTTGTGCCGGGATGAGCTGGAGAAGGAACCGTCATTTTGCAGACGTTAGCTGAGCCCAAGGAGAGGAGACGACCCTGTTCCCAACCTCACCAACCCCAGAACTGGGCGAGAAGGGGAACTCTCAGTCCTCACTGCCCTCCGGCCACCCCTACCTCCCGCTGCGCGCACGGACCCACTGCAATTTGCCTTCCAGCGCAACAGGTCCGCAGTGGATGCAATCTCCCTGGCTCGCCAGTCGCTCCTGGACCATCTGGGACAACAGCAATACCTGCGTCAGGCTGCTGATTACTGATTACAGCTCAGCCTTCAGCACCACCAAACCCTCAGTACTCATCAACGAGCTCCAAAACCTGGGCCGCCGATCCTCCGTCTGCAACTGGAGCCTGGCCCTCCCCATCGGGAATCCAGAGTCAGTGCAGATTGGTGATAACACCTCCTCACCGACAACCAACACTGACGCACCTCAGGCTGAGTCCGGAACCAGGTGCTGGGGGCTCCAAGGCAGCCGGTCCTGGGGGTGTGTGTGCGGGGTGAGGGGAGGGGGAGGCTGGGAAAGTGGTTTAGAGTCACAGAACATGGCAGCGCAGACCACTTGGCCCGTTTTGTTTCTGCTGAATTATTACCCTGCCTCATCCTATTGACCCACACCCAGACCATCGCCCTCCATAACTCTCCCATCCATGTACTGATCCAAACTTCTCTTAAATGTCCCAATCAAACCCACATCCACTGGCAGCTCGTTCTCCACTCTCAACCCCCCGAGTGAAGGCATCCCCTTAAACACTTCCCCTTTCACCCTTAACCCATGACCTCTAGATCCAATCTCACCCAACCTGCTTGCATTTACTCATCTATACCCCTCATAATTGTGTACCCTCGATCCGGTCTCCCCTCCTTCTGCTGTGCTCCAGGGAAGTGTTGCTGTTGCCTGTGGTTTGAGTTGTGCTAATGGACGCGCTGTGTTGGTGCCGGAATGTGAGGTGACGCTTGCGGGCTGCCCCCAGCACAGCGTTAGCTCGTGTGGGTTGTTCACACCAGTGGTGCACTTCCCTGGCGGTTTCGAGGGGCAGACGGTGAAGGAAACTGAGTCGGACTCTGCTCACCCACCTCGAGGGCCGGCAGCCTTCCCACTGCTCACACGCCCGGTCAGTGCCAGCCGGCTCTCCTCTCCTCCGTCCTCCCGCGCTCGCTGGAGAGGCAGAGTGAGATCCCGTTAGCTCTGGCCTTCCATCCCCTCCACCTCCCTCTCAGAAAGTCACAAGGACCTGCTGATACTCAGCAGTCCCTCAGACAACAGACACCAACTGGCCCTTTGTCCCGCTGTCTCTACGCCAACCAGGCCTGTCCATACCGATCCCACTTCCAGCACTGATTTCCCAAATCCCTCTGTGTTCCTGTGCAAATACATCTCCAAGTGTTGACTCTGTTCCTGTCCTCTCTGACAGATTACTTACATACCGAGTGCCCACAGATCTCCCGTAAACATCCTCCATTGGGCTCAGGGGCAGAATTAGGCCATTTGGCCCATCGAGTCTACTCCACCATTCCATCATTGCTGATTTATTTTCTCTCTCTCAGCCCCACTCTCCTGCTTTCTCCCCATAATCTTTGACACCCTGACTAATCAAGAACCTGTTAAAACTTCACTTTAAATATATCCAATGACTTGGTCTCCACAGCTCTCTGTGGCAATGAATTTCACAGATTCACCACCCTTGGCTGAAGAAATTCCTCCCCATCTCTGTTCCAAAGGGACACCCAATACTGAGGCTGTGCCCTCTGGTTCCAGACACTCCCAATACTGGAAACACCCTCTCAGCCCTTCCCACCTGCCCATCACCTCCCTTTGGTTCCCCTTCCCTTTCCCTTTCTCCCTCTCTTCTCTCCTATCAGATTCCATCTTCTTCAGCCCTTTACCTCTTCCACCATCCCCTCCCAACCTCTTACCTCATCCTCCCCCCCCAACCCACCTTCCCCCTCACCTGGTCTCACCTATCACCTGCCAACTTGTACTACACCCCTCCCCCATCTTGTGTTGGCTTCTACCCCCTTCCTTCCCAGGCCGGGTGAAGGGTCTCGGCCCATCACACACTCCCAGGGTCAGACACAGAGTGAAACTCCTTCCACATCGTCCCATCACACACTCCCGGGGTCAGACACAGAGTGAAACTCCCTCCTCACCGTCCCATCACACACTCCCGGGGTCAGACACAGAGTGAAACTCCCTCCACACTGTCCCATCACACACTCCCGGGGTCAGACACAGAGTGAAACTCCCTCCTCACCGTCCCATCACACACTCCCGGGGTCAGACACAGAGTGAAACTCCCTCCTCACCGTCCCATCACACACTCCCGGGGTCAGACACAGAGTGAAACTCCCTCCATACTGTCCCATCACACACTCCCGGGGTCAGACACAGAGTGAATCTCCTTCCACATCGTCCCATCACACACTCCCAGGGTCAGACACAGAGTGAAACTCCCTCCACACCGTCCCATCACACACTCCCGGGGTCAGACACAGAGTGAAACTCCCTCCACACTGTCCCATCACACACTCCCGGGGTCAGACACAGAGTGAATCTCCTTCCACATCGTCCCATCACACACTCCCAGGGTCAGACACAGAGTGAAACTCCCTCCTCACCGTCCCATCACACACTCCCGGGGTCAGACACAGAGTGAAACTCCCTCCTCACCGTCCCATCACACACTCCCGGGGTCAGACACAGAGTGAAACTCCCTCCATACTGTCCCATCACACACTCCCGGGGTCAGACACAGAGTGAATCTCCTTCCACATCGTCCCATCACACACTCCCAGGGTCAGACACAGAGTGAAACTCCCTCCACACCGTCCCATCACACACTCCCGGGGTCAGACACAGAGTGAAACTCCCTCCACACTGTCCCATCACACACTCCCGGGGTCAGACACAGAGTGAATCTCCTTCCACATCGTCCCATCACACACTCCCAGGGTCAGACACAGAGTGAAACTCCCTCCTCACCGTCCCATCACACACTCCCGGGGTCAGACACAGAGTGAAACTCCCTCCTCACCGTCCCATCACACACTCCCGGGGTCAGACACAGAGTGAATCTCCTTCCACATCGTCCCATCACACACTCCCAGGGTCAGACACAGAGTGAAACTCCCTCCTCACCGTCCCATCACACACTCCCGGGGTCAGACACAGAGTGAAACTCCCTCCTCACCGTCCCATCACACACTCCCGGGGTCAGACACAGAGTGAATCTCCTTCCACATCGTCCCATCACACACTCCCAGGGTCAGACACAGAGTGAAACTCCCTCCTCACCGTCCCATCACACACTCCCGGGGTCAGACACAGAGTGAAACTCCCTCCTCACCGTCCCATCACACACTCCCGGGGTCAGACACAGAGTGAAGCTCCCTCCACATCGTCCCATCACAC
Source organism: Mobula hypostoma (assembly GCF_963921235.1). Taxonomy (NCBI): domain Eukaryota; kingdom Metazoa; phylum Chordata; class Chondrichthyes; order Myliobatiformes; family Myliobatidae; genus Mobula; species Mobula hypostoma. The sequence goes on from NC_086105.1 coordinate 147,991,485, forward strand.
ACTCCCGGGGTCAGACACAGAGTGAAACTCCCTCCTCACCGTCCCATCACACACTCCCGGGGTCAGACACAGAGTGAAGCTCCCTCCACACCGTCCCATCACACACTCCCGGGGTCAGACACAGAGTGAAGCTCCCTCCACACCGTCCCATCACACACTCCCGGGGTCAGACACAGAGTGAAACTCCCTCCTCACCGTCCCATCACACACCCCCGGGGTCAGACACAGAGTGAAGCTCCCTCCACACCGTCCCATCACACACTCCCGGGGTCAGTCACAGAGTGAAACTCCCTCCTCACCGTCCCATCACACACTCCCGGGGTCAGACACAGAGTGAAGCTCCCTCCACACCGTCCCATCACACACTCCCGGGGTCAGTCACAGAGTGAAACTCCCTCCTCACCGTCCCATCACACACTCCCGGGGTCAGACACAGAGTGAAGCTCCCTCCACACCGTCCCATCACACACTCCCGGGGTCAGACACAGAGTGAATCTCCCTCCACACCGTCCCATCACACACTCCCGGGGTCAGACACAGAGTGAAACTCCCTCCACACCGTCCCATCACACACTCCCGGGGTCAGACACAAAATTAACCTCCCACCACACCGTCCCATCACACACTCCCGGGTCAAACTCAGAGTGAAACTTCCTCCACACTGTTCAATCACACACTCCCGGGGTCAGACACAGAGTGAAACTCCCTCCATACCGTCCCATCACACACTCCCAGGGTCAGACACAGAGTGAAGCTCCCTCCACACCGTCCCATCACACACTCCCGGGGTCAGACACAGAGTGAAGCTCCCTCCACACTGTCCCATCACACACTCCCGGGGTCAGACACAGAGTGAAACTCCCTCCTCACCGTCCCATCACACACTCCCGGGGTCAGACACAGAGTGAAACTCCCTCCACACTGTCCCATCACACACTCCCGGGGTCAGACACAGAGTGAAACTCCCTCCTCACCGTCCCATCACACACTCCCGGGGTCAGACACAGAGTGAAGCTCCCTCCACACCGTCCCATCACACACTCCCGGGGTCAGACACAGAGTGAATCTCCCTCCACACCGTCCCATCACACACTCCCGGGGTCAGACACAGAGTGAAACTCCCTCCACACCGTCCCATCACACACTCCCGGGGTCAGACACAGAGTGAATCTCCCTCCACACCGTCCCATCACACACTCCCGGGGTCAGACACAGAGTGAATCTCCCTCCACACCGTCCCATCACACACTCCCGGGGTCAGACACAGAGTGAAACTCCCTCCTCACCGTCCCATCACACACTCCCGGGGTCAGACACAGAGTGAATCTCCCTCCACACCGTCCCATCACACACTCCCGGGGTCAGACACAGAGTGAATCTCCCTCCTCACCGTCCCATCACACACTCCCGGGGTCAGACACAGAGTGAAACTCCCTCCATACTGTCCCATCACACACTCCCGGGGTCAGACACAGAGTGAAGCTCCCTCCACATCGTCCCATCACACACTCCCGGGGTCAGACACAGAGTGAAACTCCCTCCACACTGTCCAATCACACACTCCCGGGGTCGGACACAGAGTGAAACTCCCTCCACACTGTCCCATCACACACTCCCGGGGTCAGACACAGAGTGAAGCTCCCTCCACACCGTCCCATCACACACTCCCGGGGTCAGATACAGAGTGAATCTCCCTCCACATCGTCCCATCACACACTCCCGGGGTCAGACACAGAGTGAATCTCCCTCCACACCGTCCCATCACACACTCCCGGGGTCGGACACAGAGTGAAGCTCCCTCCACATCGTCCCATCACACACTCCCAGGGTCAGACACAGAGTGAAACTCCCTCCTCACCGTCCCATCACACACTCCCGGGGTCAGACACAGAGTGAAGCTCCCTCCACACCGTCCCATCACACACTCCCGGGGTCAGACACAGAGTGAAGCTCCCTCCACACCGTCCCATCACACACTCCCGGGGTCAGACACAGAGTGAAACTCCCTCCTCACCGTCCCACCACACACTCCCAGGGTCAGACACAGAGTGAAACTCCCTCCACACCGTCCCATCACACACTCCCGGGGTCAGACACAGAGTGAAGCTCCCTCCACACCGTCCCATCACACACTCCCAGGGTCAGACACAGAGTGAAACTCCCTCCTCACCGTCCCATCACACACTCCCGGGGTCAGACACAGAGTGAAGCTCCCTCCACACCGTCCCATCACACACTCCCGGGGTCAGACACAGAGTGAAGCTCCCTCCACACCGTCCCATCACACACTCCCGGGGTCAGACACAGAGTGAAGCTCCCTCCACACCGTCCCATCACACACTCCCGGGGTCGGACACAGAGTGAAGCTCCCTCCACATCGTCCCATCACACACTCCCGGGGTCAGACACAGAGTGAAGCTCCCTCCACACTGTCCCATCACACACTCCCGGGGTCAGACACAGAGTGAAGCTCCCTCCACATCGTCCCATCACACACTCCCGGGGTCAGACACAGAGTGAATCTCCTTCCACATCGTCCCATCACACACTCCCAGGGTCAGACACAGAGTGAATCTCCTTCCACATCGTCCCATCACACACTCCCAGGGTCAGACACAGAGTGAAGCTCCCTCCACACCGTCCCATCACACACTCCCGGGGTCGGACACAGAGCGAATCTCCTTCCACATCGTCCCATCACACACTCCCAGGGTCAGACACAGAGTGAAACTCCCTCCTCACCGTCCCATCACACACTCCCAGGGTCAGACACAGAGTGAAACTCCCTCCTCACCGTCCCATCACACACTCCCGGGTCAGACACAGAGTGAAACTCCCTCCATACTGTCCCATCACACACTCCCGGGGTCAGACACAGAGTGAAACTCCCTCTACACCGTCCCATCACACACTCCCGGGGTCAGACACAGAGTGAAACTCCCTCCTCACCGTCCCATCACACACTCCCGGGTCAGACACAGAGTGAAACTCCCTCTACACCATCCCATCACACACTCCCGGGGTCAGACACAGAGTGAAACTCCCTCTACACCATCCCATCACACACTCCCAGGGTCAGACACAGAGTGAAACTCCCTCCTCACCGTCCCATCACACACTCCCGGGTCAGACACAGAGTGAAACTCCCTCCATACTGTCCCATCACACACTCCCGGGGTCAGACACAGAGTGAAGCTCCCTCCACACCGTCCCATCACACACTCCCGGGTCAGACACAGAGTGAAACTCCCTCCATACTGTCCCATCACACACTCCCGGGGTCAGACACAGAGTGAAGCTCCCTCCACACCGTCCCATCACACACTCCCGGGGTCAGACACAGAGTGAAACTCCCTCCATACTGTCCCATCACACACTCCCGGGGTCAGACACAGAGTGAAACTCCCTCCACACCGTCCCATCACACACTCCCGGGGTCAGACACAGAGTGAATCTCCCTCCACACCGTCCCATCACACACTCCCGGGTCAGACACAGAGTGAAACTCCCTCCATACTGTCCCATCACACACTCCCGGGGTCAGACACAGAGTGAAGCTCCCTCCACACCGTCCCATCACACACTCCCGGGGTCAGACACAGAGTGAAACTCCCTCCACACCGTCCCATCACACACTCCCGGGGTCAGACACAGAGTGAAACTCCCTCCACACCGTCCCATCACACACTCCCGGGGTCAGACACAGAGTGAAGCTCCCTCTACACTGTCCCATCACACACTCCCGGGGTCGGACACAGAGCGAAACTCCCTCCACACTGTCCCATCACACACTCCCGGGTCAGACACAGAGCGAAGCTCCCTCCACATCGTCCCATCACACACTCCCGGGGTCGGACACAGAGTGAAGCTCCCTCCACACCGTCCCATCACACACTCCCGGGGTCGGACACAGAGTGAAACTCCCTCCACACCGTCCCATCACACACTCCCGGGGTCAGACACAGAGTGAAGCTCCCTCCACACCGTCCCATCACACACTCCCGGGGTCAGACACAGAGTGAATCTCCCTCCACATCGTCCCATCACACACTCCCGGGTCAGACACAGAGTGAAACTCCCTCCACATCGTCCCATCACACACCCCCGGGGTCAGACACTGAGTGAATCTCCCTCCACACCGTCCCATCACACACTCCTGGGGTCAGACACAGAGTGAATCTCCCTCCTCACCGTCCCATCACACACTCCCGGGGTCAGACACAGAGTGAAACTCCCTCCACATCGTCCCATCACACATTCCCGGGGTCAGACACAGAGTGAAACTCCCTCCTCACCGTCCCATCACACACTCCCGGGGTCAGACACAGAGTGAATCTCCCTCCACATCGTCCCATCACACACTCCCGGGGTCAGACACAGAGTGAAGCTCCCTCCACATCGTCCCATCACACACTCCCGGGGTCAGACACAGAGTGAAACTCCCTCCACACTGTCCCATCACACACTCCCGGGGTCAGTCACAGAGTGAAACTCCCTCCACATCGTCCCATCACACACTCCCGGGTCAGACACAGAGTGAAGCTCCCTCCACACCGTCCCATCACACACTCCCAGGGTCAGACACAGAGTGAAACTCCCTCCACACTGTCCCATCACACACTCCCGGGGTCAGACACAGAGTGAATCTCCCTCCACATCGTCCCATCACACACTCCCAGGGTCAGACACAGAGTGAAGCTCCCTCCACATCGTCCCATCACACACTCCCAGGGTCAGACACAGAGTGAAGCTCCCTCCACATCGTCCCATCACACACTCCCAGGGTCAGACACAGAGTGAAGCTCCCTCCACATCGTCCCATCACACACTCCCGGGGTCGGACACAGAGTGAAACTCCCTCCACACTGTCCCATCACACACTCCCAGGGTCAGACACAGAGTGAAACTCCCTCCTCACCGTCCCATCACACACTCCCGGGGTCAGACACAGAGTGAAACTCCCTCCTCACCGTCCCATCACACACTCCCGGGGTCAGACACAGAGTGAAACTCCCTCCTCACCGTCCCATCACACACTCCCGGGGTCAGACACAGAGTGAAACTCCCTCCTCACCGTCCCATCACACACTCCCGGGGTCAGACACAGAGTGAAGCTCCCTCCACACCGTCCCATCACACACTCCCGGGTCAGACACAGAGTGAAACTCCCTCCACACCGTCCCATCACACACCCCCGGGGTCAGACACAGAGTGAAACTCCCTCCACACCGTCCCATCACACACTCCCGGGGTCAGACACAGAGTGGAACTCCCTCCTCACCGTCCCATCACACACTCCCGGGGTCGGACACAGAGTGAAGCTCCTTCCACATCGTCCCATCACACACTCCCAGGTCAGACACAGAGTGAAGCTCCCTCCACACCGTCCCATCACACACTCCCGGGGTCAGACACAGAGTGAAGCTCCCTCCACACCGTCCCATCACACACTCCCGGGGTCAGACACAGAGTGAAGCTCCCTCCACACCGTCCCATCACACACTCCCGGGGTCAGACACAGAGTGAAGCTCCCTCTACACTGTCCCATCACACACCCCCGGGGTCAGACACAGAGTGAAACTCCCTCCACACTGTCCCATCACACACTCCCGGGGTCAGACACAGAGCGAAACTCCCTCCACACTGTCCCAGCACACACTCCCGGGGTCAGACACAGAGTGAATCTCCCTCCACATCGTCCCATCACACACTCCCGGGGTCAGACACAGAGCGAATCTCCCTCCACACTGTCCCATCACACATTCCCTGGGTCAGACACAGAGTGAATCTCCCTCCACACCGTCCCATCATACACTCCCGGGGTCAGTCACAGAGTGAAACTCCCTCCACACTGTCCCATCACACACTCCCGGGGTCAGACACAGAGTGAAGCTCCCTCTACACTGTCCCATCACACACTCCCGGGGTCAGACACAGAGTGAAACTCCCTCCACACTGTCCCATCACACACTCCCGGGGTCAGACACAGAGTGAAGCTCCCTCTACACTGTCCCATCACACACTCCCGGGGTCAGACACAGAGTGAAACTCCCTCCACACTGTCCCATCACACACTCCCGGGGTCAGACACAGAGTGAATCTCCCTCCACACCGTCCCATCACACACTCCCGGGGTCAGACACAGAGCGAAACTCCCTCCACACTGTCCCAGCACACACTCCCGGGGTCAGACACAGAGTGAATCTCCCTCCACATCGTCCCATCACACACTCCCGGGGTCAGACACAGAGCGAATCTCCCTCCACACTGTCCCATCACACATTCCCGGGGTCAGACACAGAGTGAATCTCCCTCCACACCGTCCCATCATACACTCCCGGGGTCAGTCACAGAGTGAAACTCCCTCCACACTGTCCCATCACACACTCCCGGGGTCAGACACAGAGTGAAGCTCCCTCTACACTGTCCCATCACACACTCCCGGGGTCAGACACAGAGTGAAACTCCCTCCACACTGTCCCATCACACACTCCCGGGGTCAGACACAGAGTGAAGCTCCCTCTACACTGTCCCATCACACACTCCCGGGGTCAGACACAGAGTGAAACTCCCTCCACACTGTCCCATCACACACTCCCGGGGTCAGACACAGAGTGAATCTCCCTCCACATCGTCCCATCACACACTGCTGAGGTCAGACACACACTGTCCCATCACACATTCCCGGGGTCAGACACAGAGTGAATCTCCCTCCACACCGTCCCATCACACACTCCTGGGGTCAGACACAGAGTGAAGTTCCCTCCACACCGTCCCATCACACACTCCTGTGTCAGACACAGAGTGAAACTCCCTCCACAACGTCCCATCACACTCTCCCGGGGTCAGACACAGACTGAAGCTCCCTCCGCACTGTCCCATCACACACTCCCAGGGTCAGACACAGAGTGAAGCTCCCTCTACACTGTCCCATCACACACTCCTGGGGTCAGACACAGAGTGAAGCTCCCTCCACACCGTCCCATCACACACTCCCGGGGTCAGACACAGAGTGAAGTTCCCTCCACACACTCCTGGGTCAGACACAGAGTGAAGTTCCCTCCACACTGTCCCATCACACACTCCCGGGGTCAGACACAGAGTGAATCTCCCTCCACACCGTCCCATCAGACACTCCCGGGGTCAGACACAGACCGTCCCATCACAAACTCCCGGGGTCAGACACAGAGTGAAGTTCCCTCCACACTGTCCCATCACACACTCCCGGGGTCAGACACAGAGTGAAGTTCCCTCCACACTGTCCCATCACACACTCCCGGGGTCAGACACAGAGTGAATCTCCCTCCACACCGTCCCATCAGACACTCCTGGGTCAGACACAGAGTGAAACTCCCTCCACAACGTCCCATCACACACTCCCGGGGTCAGACACACACCGTCCCATCAGACACTCCCGGGGTCAGACACAGAGTGAATCTCCCTCCACACCGTCCCATCAGACACTCCTGGGTCAGACACAGAGTGAAGCTCCCTCCACACCGTCCTATTCTGCACTTCTAAGACCGTGGAGCTGTGTGGTTGATTGAGTCTGTGGTGATGCCAGCTCTCCAGTGCTGGTGTAATGCTGATAGCTACAATCTCATGACTGGATGTACTGGGGGTCTCACCATCCTGGCCAGAGACAGGGCTGTGGGCTTTGGAGCCAGCAGCTTCGGAGGGTGCCGATCGCCCTTTCTCAACGCCTGCTGCAGACCCTCGGCTGGGACCACCGTGTCTTCTCGAGGCCTCCCCGAGCGTTGGCGTAGCGACTGCAGCAGCAGGGCACTCTGCAGGGGTTGGGGTAGAAAGCACAGCAGTCAGTTTTCCGAACACATGTGGAGTACTGCGGGCAGTTTGTGGCTCCACATCCACGAAGGGATGTACTGCCATTGGAGAGAATCCCGAGGACCTTCAGAGGAATGATTCCCGGGAATGAACGGTTTAGCACACGACGAGCGCTGGATGGCTCTGGGCCTGTACTTGCTACAGTTTAGAAGAACGAGGGGAAATCTTATTGAACTCTACCAAATACTGAAAGCCGCGGTGGAGTGAACGTGGGGAGGGTGTCTCCTACAGTGGGGGAGTCTACGACCAGAGGGCACAGCCTCAGAATAGAGGGGCACCCATTTAGAAAGGAGATGGGGAGGAATTTCGTTAGCCAGAGAGTGGTGAATCTGTGGAACTCGTTGCCGCAGGTGGCTGTGGAGCCCAAGTCATTGTGTGGTTATCCGAGAACTCCCAGGCACGGATGTGACCCCCGGAAGGGCGTCAGGCAGTCAACTCGGATAGAGCCTTCAACCACCCACCACCCAGACCTGTGAATGGCCAGGAGGAAGATAAAGAAGAGATCGGTGGGGTGGGGGGGGGGTCTCCTGGTCCGCTTACTCCTGGGCCAGGCAGTGAGCAGTCGAGGGCTCTGCCCAAGATGACTCCTGCCCTCAGCTGCAATGCCCTGGTAAAGGTTTCACTGCTAACTGTGTTTGGGCTACTGTTAGAGTGCTGAGGAATGAAATGCCCGGGAGGAAAGACGTTTCACATCCACGCCCAGGTGTTCCTGGAGAAGCAAGTGTGTGGTATCCACTGTCACAGAGGGGGAGTGCTGAGAACAGTAGGCCCCTCAGGGACTTAAATGCTCTGTAGAAAATAGTAATCATATTTTAATTTGAAATTGTAAGTAGTTTTGTGATCCCTGATTATTACACTTAGCGGCCACTTTATTAAGTACTACGATAAATCTGCTCATATCTGATCAGCCAATCATGTGGCAGCAGCTCAATGCATAAAAGCATGCAGACATGGTCAAGACGTTCAGTTGTTGTTCAGACCAAACATCAGAATGGGGAAGAGAATTGATCTACGTGACTTTGATCGTGGAATGATTGCTGGTGCCAGATGAGGTGGTTTGAGTATCTCAGAAACTGCTGATCTCCTGGGATTTTCATTCACAACAGTCTCTAGAGTTTACAGAGAGTGGTGTGAAAAACAAAAAAACATCCAGTGAGCAGCAGTTCTGTGGGTGAAATCGCCTTGTTAATGAGAGAGGTCAGAGGAGAATGGTCAGATTGTTTCAAGCTGACAGGAAGGTGACAGTAACTCAGATAACCACACATTACAACAGTGATGTGCAGAAGAGCATCTCTGAATGCACAATATGTCAAACCTTGAAGTGGATGGGCTACAGCAGCAGAAGACCATGAACATCCAACCAGGGGATACCTAATAAAGTGGCCACTGAGTATATTAAAAACATACAGCTACAGGGGTCTGGCCTGGAACATCGGCAGTGTCTAATACAGCAACAATTGAGCAGTACCTTTTCAGAATAGTTAGCTGCTTTCTCCATTTCAGCCGATATAAGCTGAATATCGTCACTCTCAATGATACCTAAAACCAGACCAAAGGAGGAGATGTTCAGTGACCAGGGTAATGGTTAACCCTTCTCTGCTGTTGAATTAGATTGTATAGTAGTTGTTTTTTTTGCAGTTTAACAATTTACGCTTGCTTGTATTTTATGTAACTACTTACAAACATGTAACTGTTTAGTATGTATCCTAGTGGTCACAGTATGTATATGGAATTGTTCAGTGTGCCCCCTAGTGGTCACAGTATGTATATGGAATTGTTCAGTGTGCCCCCTAGTGGTCACGGTATGTATATGGAATTGTTCAGTGTGCCCCCTAGTGGTCGCAGTATGTATATGGAATTGGTCAGTGTGCTCCCTAGTGGTCACAGTATGTATATGGAATTGTTCAGTGTGCCCCCTAGTGGTCACGGTATGTATATGGAATTGTTCAGTGTGCCCCCTAGTGGTCACGGTATGTATATGGAATTGTTCAGTGTGCCCCCTAGTGGTCACGGTATGTATATGGAATTGCTCAGTGTGCCCCCTAGTGGTCACAGTGTGTATATGGAATTGTTCAGTGTGCCCCCTAGTGGTCGCAGTGTGTAGATGTAATTATTCAGCCTGCCCCCCTAGTGGTTTCACTTCTCTCTCTTTCTGGAAGCTTCTTTGGTATCACATTATTTGAAAAGCAACTATCTGATTGGTTACCTCTTATCTACAAATATGAATGGAATGTCTCTTTTCTGTGGTACAAGAAAGGTTGAGCATCTTGGTCTACTATCTTCCTTACCTTTCTATTTTTTTGCATGTGCCTGCGTGCGTGCTAATCTGAGCGTGTGTGTCTACGCGTGCGTGCGTCCGTGATGATGTCCTTTTCATAGCTTTTTACAAGGCACAAAGCGAGAGAGAGACTGTGTGGCCCCACCACTCCTCACACAGACATTTTCACAGTATCTTTCCCCATATTTTACGAGGTCGAGTTGCGATCTCGACACTCAACCCGACACGGATGGGAAGTGTACCCGGGGGCAGCCCTGACCGGTTTCGAACCCGGGAACCTCCGCTCCCGGCTCGGGCACCGACGTCATTGTGCCACCAGCCGGCCTCATACCTTTCTTCTTAAGATTCATACTACTTTTCTTTTCCAATTCTCTTCGTTCTATTAACGCTTAATAAAACAATCGTAAAGTTTTATGTCTTTTGAAAGAGCCTTGGATCAAAAGCATTGGAATCCAACACTGGTGACAGTGCAGATGCCCACTGGCCTGCCGCTCTTTGGGGGCCTCCACAGGGTGCCCGCCCAGACTGTCGGTGACCACTGGCTGCATTGAGAGGGACCCACCCATCCTGGGGGCCCCGAGACCGCTACAGAGCCACCGCCAACACTGGACACCTGGGAACTGATCTCCGAGGGCAACACTGGATCAGTGGAAGCAAGTGGCATGGTAGCAGAGCGGTTAACGCAGCGCACTACCGCACCAGTCGCCTGAGTTCAATTTCCATCTCTGTCTGTAAGGAGGCTGTACTGCTGTAAGGGAAAGGGCTAATAACTTGAGAGTCAGGCTGTGGATTGTTCCTAGTAAATCTCTCTCTCCACATACAACCCTGAGATACATTTCCTTGCAGACATACTCAATAAATCCATAAATAACAAATCAATGAAAGACTGCATCAAATTGGGCATTCAACCAGTGTTCAATAGACAACAAACTGTGTAAATATAAAAAGAAAGAAAGAACAATAATAAACAAATGACAAAGCAATAAATATCGAGGTCATGAGGTGAAGAGTCCTTAAAAGTGAGTCCATGGGTTGTGGGAACATTTCAGTGATGCCATGCCCAATCAGGAATCTCTCAATCTCTTCCTTAAATACACCTCAGAGGCCTGGCCTCAGCAGCTGCCTGTAGTAACAAATTCCACCAATTCACCACACTCTGAATCTCTGTTTTGAAAGGATGCCCCTCTATCCTGAGGCTGTGCCCTCTTGTCCTCGACTCCCCCACCATGGCAAGCATCCTTCCCACATCTACCCTCTAGGCCTTTTCAACATACGAAAGGTTTTAATGAAATCCCCTCTCATCCTCTGAATTCTGGTGAGTACATACCCAGAGCCATCAAACGTCCCTTTTAGGATAACACTTTCATTCCTGGAATCATCCTTGTGAACCTCCTCTAGACCCTCTCCAGTGCCAGCACATCTCTTCTAAGATGAGAAGTCCAAAACTGTTCACAATACCCAAGGTGAGGCCTCACCAGTGCCTTATAAAGCCTCAGCATCACGTCCCTGCTCTTGTATTCTAGACCTCTTGAAATGAATCCTAACATTGCATTTGCCTTCCTCACCACTGACTCTATCTGCAAGTTAACCTTTAGGATGTTCCTCACAAGGACTCACAAGACCCTTTGCATCTCAGATTTTTGAATTTTCTCCCCATTTAGAAAATAATCCACATATTTATTTCTAAGTGCATGACCATGCATTTTCCAACATTGTATTTAATTTGCCATTCTCCTTACCCATTCTCCTATCCCGGAAACGGGCAGCTGAGGAGACCCCCCCACCCCCAAGCCCCTGTGCGGACAGCCTGGCGATGTTCTGGGGGTACGTTTGCGCTTAGATAAACATGGAGAGGGAACACACAGTTGTTGAGAAATAACTCTATTTCCCATTGTCCCAATTTGGTTACACCGTTTGTTTGGGGGTCAGGTAACACCCGATGTGTGACAGAGGAGATCACCTGACACCGAAATCAGAGAGTTCAAGTTCATTGACATCTGACTGTACAACTGAACGAAACACCCTTCCTCCGGACCACGGTGCACCCACAGAACATATACCACACACAGCACATCAAACAGAATTTTACTACAAACCAGTTAATAAAATATAATTCAAAATGCATGTAGTGTGTAGCAAAGGTAAACAGTAAACAGCTCGCTGTCCCAGTGACGAGACCTCGGTGGTGACAGGGTATTCATCAGTCTCCCAGCCTGAGGGAAGAAGCTGTTACCCAGTCTGACAGTCCTAGTCCTGATGCTCCTGTCCCTCCTTCCTGAGGGTAGTGGCTCTGAGAGATTGTGGGACGGGTCCTGATGCTCCTGTCCCTCCTTCCTGAGGGTAGTGGCTCTGAGAGATTGTGGGATGGGTCCTGATGCTCCTGTCCCTCCTTCCTGAGGGTAGTGGCTCTGAGAGATTGTGGGATGGGCGGTCGGGATCCTCAACAATGCTTTGGGCTCTTCCACCACTACGCTCTCAGTAAGTGTCACGAATGGGGGAGGGAGACCCTGGAGATCCTCTTGGCAGTTTTTACTGTCCCGAGACCATTGGGAACATCCTTGACAGAGACTGGAACATTTTAATCTAATTGAGTTTGTGTTATTAATTTTTGCTAAGGAATTTGTGAAGATTCGGTAGGACATCGGAGAGCATATTGACAGGCTGCCTGGTCTGGAAACACCAATGACCCTGAGTGGAAAACCCAGTCCATCGTGGGTAAAACCCTCCCCACTACCGAGCACATCTACATGAAACACTGTCGCAGGAAAGTAGCATCCATCATCAGAGACCCCCACCACCCAGCACATGCTCTCTTCTCAAACCAGAGAAAACCTGCAGGTGCTGGAAATCAAAGCAGCACACACAAAATGCTGGAGGAACTCAGCAGGCCAGGCAGCATCCGTGGCAAAGAGTAAACAGTCGACAGTTCAGGCCCAGGCCCTTCATCAGGAGCGGAGGAAAAAGATGAGGAGTCCGAGTAAGGAGGTTGGGGGAGGGGAGGAAGAGGTACAAGGGAGCAGGCGATAGATGAAACCGGGAGAGGTACAGGGGCTGAAATAAAGAGCTGGGAAGCAGGAGAGGACAGAAGGCCGTGGAAGAAAGGGAGGAGGAGGATCACCAGGGGGAGGAGATGGGCAGGTAAGGAGATAAGGTGAGACAGGGAAATGGGAACGGGGAACAGGGAAGGAGAGGGGAGGGCATTTCTGGAAGCTCTCAAACTGCTCTCACCACCAATGGCCTCTCAAGGAATCTTCACCTTATGTTCTCGATATTTATGGCTGATTTATTTTATTATTATTGTATTTGCAGAGTTTGTTGTCTTTGCCCACTGGTTGAGCACCCAAGCTGGTGTGGTCTTTCATTGGTTCTGTTATGTTATTATTCTATAGACATATTGAGTGTGTCCACAAGATAATGAATCTCTGGCTTGTGGATGGTGACGTGTACTTTGATAATAAATTTACTTTGAACTTTCTCACTGTTTTTGTCTCTCTGATTTAGTATTGTAGAACATGATTTGTAACAAAAAGTTTTTTGTTAAAGGGTACTGCCCCAGGGATTAGCAGACTCTGGAGGGTCACCCACTGCACCCACCCCCCTCCCCTGCACAGGCAGATCCCAGTACTGACGGGGGGGGGTCACCCTCCCCTCCTCGCGCTCTCACTCACCTGACTCCTGGAACCAGTGGAACCTCCCACCGCCACTCCTCGCCAGTTCCCGGAGGGCATCCGCCGTGTCCCGTGGGGAGGCGTAGCGGGGCATTACTGTGCCCTCGGGTTGGGGGTCAACGCTGAAGAGACAGGTATGGAGATGGAGGTCGCGACCAGCACAAACCTCAGTGACGTAGGAGGAGATGGTGACCTGTGGAAAAGGAAGGGGGGGGTGGGTACAGAGGGTCAGATCTCCCAAGGGTGGTGACCTCTCCCACCCCCACCCCACCGTCGGCAAGCTCTGGGATCAGAGGTCCGTTTGAGTCCGAAGTTCAAAGTCCCGTGGTCAATTTGTCCCAGGATTTACACCAGCAGTCAAGGTCTGAACATCAAAGACCAAACTCAGCAGGTCTGGAATTCCGAAGTCCAAAGTCTGAGGGTCTATGCCAGAGGGTGGAGGTAGGAGGCCGTTGTTTACGATTCCAAGAGTCTGGGGCCAGGGACTGGAAGCCAGAGGCCTGGAGGTGAGCAGTCATGATGCTGGAGGCCTGTACTGTTTGTATCTGTGTGTGGGTGGGAGGGTGCAAAAGGGGCTCGTTTGGCTGTTGTCTTGTTCGGTTCTCGTTGCTTGTGTTGTTTTGTGAACATTGTGGGCCTGCTCTGTTGGCACCAGAGTGTGTGGTGACACATGCGGGCTGTCCTCAGCACATCCTTGGGATGCGTTGGCTGCTAACGCAAACGACATATTTCACTGTATGTATCGATGTACTTGTGATAAATAAACTAATCTGAGTCTGAAATCTGGAGCTCGCCCAACACGTGGCCTCTGGGCGAGGCCATATCGGTCCGTCCCACCCTCTAACCACGTCATGACCCCTCTCCTCGACCTCAGCACCACTTTCCTCTGCCATCAGAATGCCTCCCACCCCACACCAAGTAAACAATCTCGAAACAGGGGAGGCAGCTCAAGCACCAACTTGCTGAGGCAGGCCCGGCCAAGTGGCCATTCACAGACATGCTAGCCCTTCTTCCAGGCCCTGGCGTCCGGGTGTCCTTGGAGAGGGTGCACACGGTATCCATGGGAACAAAGTGCCATTGGTGGCTCCACACCCTGCCTCCCCCAGAGAACTGACTGTGTCATTAATGACACAACCTTACTTTAATTTGAACTACAATATCTGGAAACTTGAAGATGTACAGCGTTTGGTGCTGTCTGGATTAAGCTTTTGTAGAAACACAACACCTTTATTACGGCGGAAGTCCATCTTTCAGTGTTCCAGCCCCCTCCCCGCCCCCTCCTACTCCAGGCACAACACAGGAGATCTCTCCTCATCACCCCCCCCATGGTCTTCAGGTTACAGGACCCACCTGACACCCTCCCACCTTCCTGACCTATCTCACAAGAATGTAGCCAGGACTTGAGTTATAGGGAAGAGGTTGAATAGGTTCAGATTTTATTCCCTGGAGCGTAGGAGAACGAGGGGAGATTTGATAGAGGTAGACAAGATTATGAGGGGTATAGACAGGGTAAGCGCAAGCAGGCTTTTTCCACTGAGGCTGGGTGAGGTTAGAACTAGAGGTTCTGCGGATGCTGGAAATCCAGAGCAACACACACAAAATGCTGTGGGAACTCAGCAGGTCAGGCAGCGACTATGGACATGAATAAGCAGCCGATGCCTCAGGCTGAGGCCCTTCATCAGGGCTGTAGCTGAGTGTAGAACTAGAGGTCATCGGTTATGGCTGAAAGGTGAAATATTTATGAGGAACATGAGGGGGAACATCTTCACTCAGAGGGTGGTGAGGGTGTGGAATGAGCTGCCAGTGGAAGCAGCTTCCATTGTAACATCTAAGAGAAGTTTGGATAAGTGCGCGGATGGGAGGGGTGTGGGCAGAAGATGGGGTTGAAATGGACTGGATGGGATAAAGGCCCCATTTCTGTGATCTCTGAGTGCTTTTGATCTCAGGCGACCGGGACCTGCGGTATTAGTGGTGAGGTCCTACCCGTGGCTGGTCAGGAATGCCGGTGGTGAGGAGGTAGATGCCGCAGGGAGCCTGGAGGTCGGCTGGATCCGTCTCCACCGCAGCCTTCATTGCGGCCAGCAGGTTCCGGCTGCCTTCACACCGCAGGGACAGGCTCCACCTGGAGTAACGATAAGGGTCAGCTTATATAAAGATTCCCCAACCACCACTACTTCATCAATTCCTGTCAGTCACCTTGTGTACAGACACCTAGCGTCACTTCATGGACATACAATCAATCTGTGTATACAAGATATCTTGTGATTTATATTTATTGTGCTTCTTTATTTTTGTGTTCTTTATCTGATTGTGTTTTTTTGTGCTGCATCAGATCCAGAGTAACAATTATTTTGTTCTCCTTTACACTTGTGTACTGGAAGTGACATTAAGCAATCTTGAATCTTGAACTTGCCACCTGTACATTGAATTGAATCGCCTTTATTACTTACAGCCTTCAAATACATGAGGAGTAAAAATCTTTACATCATGTCTCCGTTCAAATGTGCAATGTGCAATTTATAGTAATTTATAATAAATAATATGTACAACAGGACAGTCAATATAACATAGAAATACAATTGTATCAGCATGAATTAATCAGTCTGATGGCCTGGTGGAAGAAGCTGTCCCGGAGCCTGTTGGTTCTGGCTTTTATGCTGCGGTACCACTTCCCGGATGGTAGCAGCTGGAATAGATTGTGGTCAGGGTGACTTGGGTCCCCAGTGATCTTCCGGGCCCTTTTTACACACCTGTCTCTATAAATGTCCTGAATATTGGGAAGTTCACAACTACAGATGTGCTGGGCTGTCCGCACCACTCTCTGCAGAGTCCTGTGATTAAGGGAGGTACAGTTCCCATACCAGGCAGTGATGCAGCCAGTCAGGATGCTCTCAGTTGTGCCCCTGTAGAAAGTTCTTAGAACATGGGGGCCCATACCAAACTTCTTCAACTGGCTGAGGTGAAAGAGGCGTTGTTGTGCCATTTTCACCACACAGCTGGTGTGTACAGACCATGTGAGATCCTCAGTGATGTTTATGCTGAGGAACTTAAAGCTGTTCACCCTCTCAACCCCAGATCCATTGATAGGAGTTAGCCCGTCTCCATTCTTCCTGTAATCCACAACCAGCTCCTTTGTTTTTGCGGCATTGAGGGAGAGGTTGTTTTCTTGACACCACTGTGTCAGAGAGATGACTTCTTCCCTGTAGGCCACCTCGTTATTGTTTGAGATAAAGCCAATCAATGTAGTGTCGTTGGCAAATTTAATTAGCAGATTGGAGCTGTGGGTGGCGATACAGTCATGGGTATACAGGGAGTAAAGGAGTGGACTCAGTACGCAGCCCTGAGGGGCTCCTGTATTGAGAGTCAGAGGGTTGGAGGTGAGGGAGTCCACTCTTACAACCTGCCAACAATCTGACAGGAAGTCCAGGATCCAGCTACACGAGGCAGAGTGAAGGCCGAGGTCTCTGAGCTTCTTGTCGAGCCTGGAGGGAATTATGGTGTTGAATGCTGAACTGTAGTCCAAGAACAGCATTCTCACATAAGTATCCCTGTTCTCCAGATGTGTAAGGACGGTGTGTAGAGTTGTGGCTATTGAGTCGCCTGTCGATCGGTTGTGTCGGTAGGGGAATTGTAGGGGGTCCAGTGTGGGTGGTAGCATGGTCCTTGACCAGCCTCTCTAAGCATTTGCTATTATTGAGGTGAGTGTGACAGGATGCCAGTCGTTCAGACATGTTACCTTGGTCTTTTTAGGTACCGGAACGATGGTGGATGTTTTGAAGTGGGGGGGGGAACACAGTGAAATGTATCGTTTGAGTCGATTGTCAACACAGTCCGAGGATGTGCTGGAAGCAGCCCACAATGTTATCAAGCTTCTGCTGCCAATATAATGTGCCCACAACTTACTAACCCTAACCCGTACATCTTTTCAGAACGCAGGAGAACGTCCCAATTCCTTAAGGACTGCGGCAGGAATTGAACCTGGATCACCAGCACTGCAAAGCGTTCGCTAACTGCCACACTACCGTGACGCCCTAGCGTACAAGGAGAAAGAGAGGGGGAGGTGAAGGAAGAGCGAGGCACAAGGGAGGGAAGAGGGATTCACCAGACTGCAGTTGCAGGTACACAGCAGACAAGCTGTGGAGGGTGGGGGAGATCGGGGAGCGACAAGGAATGTATAGAGAACAACAGGGGGCTGAGGGTTTAGTTGGAACAGAAACAGAGCAGGGGGCTGGTGTGGTTGGGGGGGTGAGGATTTAGCCGGAACAGAACCACAGGAACTCACCTCCAGGCAGCTTGCAGGTTGTCAGGACTAACGGGAACCAGGCCCGGCTGGAATCGCCTCACCTCCGACCCGAACCTGGACAGGACAACAGTTAACATCCCAGTAAAGAACGGAGACCCCATCTCCCACCAACACCCTACCCATCCCAACGCCCTCCCTCCACGTACATGTACACACACACACACACACACACCGCACAGCCCCAGGGTCACCAAATCCGCTTAGGCTAAGCGGTAAGCAGGAGGAACAGCAAGCTCCAAAGGTCTAGGATTAATGAGAGGAACAAAGGGGGAAGAAAAAGAGAGGGACAGGGTTGGGGCAGAGTGGGAGGGGGTCAGAGAGGGAGGGGGAGAGGGTGGATAGAAAGAAGGAAAATGGAGGGAGGGAGAGGGGAAGGAGGGAGGGTGTGAGAGCGAGGGGCAGGGTGAGAGAAGGTTCACTCACGCTAACAGGTTGAAGGCGTCGCGGTTGGCGAGCTGCTGTTCGAGGAGCAGCCGCAGGGCATGCTGAAGGTGGATGATGTACCTGCCATTGTAGATCGAGGTATCCAACACCACCACCACCCTGTGGGGGCAGAGACCGCAACCCCTCGTCACAGTCACCATACCAACCAGGGTCACCGGGTCGCAGCAACAGTCGCTGGGGTCACTGGGGGGGGGGGTCATGGCCAAGGGGTCGTTGGGAAGTCATGGTCGTCGGGTTACTGGGAGGTCATGGCCATAGGGTCGCCAGGGGTCACAGCTGCAGGATTACCGGGGTTATTGGGGTCACAGCCCCAGGGTCATCAGGGTCATGGCTGCTAGGTGGCAGGGTCAATCACTGACCTTTTCTCACACAGGTTGCCCCACATCCTCCTGCTGCGATTGGACAGCCACTTGATCCTGAGTTCAAACCGGTTCACGGCTCGGGACAGACGCTTCTGCAGAAAGTCCGGGGACACCGGTCAGTCCGGGAACGTCAGGGGGAAGGGAGGGAGAGAGGGGAGAGGAGGTAGATGGGGAGGGAAGGGGTGGGTGAGGGCAGACAGGGGTGAAGAGGGAAAGGAACGGGGAGGGAGAGGGGAGAGAAAGAGGAGAGGGGAGAGAGGTGAAGAGGGAGTAGGAGAGAGAGGGAAGAAGGGAGCAAGAGAGAAATGGGGAGAGAGAAGGGGAGTCGGGGAGGAAACAAAGGAGTGAGAGAAGGGAAAGGGAAGATGGGGAGGAAGGGGAAATGGGGGAAGGGAAGGGGAAGATGGGAGGAGGAAAAGGGACTGGAAAGGGAATGATGGAGCATCACAGACTGGTGCAAGCTGGCGCCAGCAAACGACACGACCAAAGGCGACGTCCTGCAGACAGGTCAGTTATACGTGTTTCTGGTTTCTTGTTACTCTATTTTTTTTTAAATGCTATTTTGATCGGGCAGACTTGCTCCATGGTCAGCAGTCACAGAATGACACAGAGCCAAGCTGGACTGAACTGAACACTCCTGATCTGTTTCAAGGACTCTATGTTTGAAGTTTTATTCTGTGTGATATTTAGATTAGATCAGATTATGAGGACACACAGTCCTCTTTTATTGTCATTTAGTAATGCATGCATTAAGAAATGATACAATATTCCTCCGGTGTGATATCACAGAAACACAGGACAGACCAAAACTGAAAAACTAACAAAACCACATAATTATAACATATAGTTACAACAGTGCAACAATACCATAACTTGATGAAGAACAGGCCATGGGCACGGTAAAAAAAGTTAAAAGTCTCTTGAAAGTCCCACATCTCACGCAGACGGGAGAAGGAAGAAAACTCTCCCTGCCATGCCCGACCACAGTCCGACTCTGAGTCGTCTGAAAACTTCAAGCCTCCGACCAGCCCTCCGACACTGAGCACCGAGCACCATCTCTGCCAAGCACTTCGACCCCAGCCCCGGCAACAGGCAACAAGCAAAGCCAAGGATTTGGGGCCTTCCCCTCCGGAGATTCTCGATCGCACAGTAGCAGTGGCAGCGAAGCGGGTATTTCAGAAGTTTCTCCAGATGTTCCTCCGTGCTTCTCACGGCTGCCTCCATCAAATCAGGATTGTGTGTAAGGGGGTTTCGTCTTTTATGTTACTGCATAGGCTGATTAAAATGGCTTCTTTGTTATGTTATACTTGGGAATGCTTCTTTGTTATGTTAAATGCTGAAAAAGTTCCTGCGCTAGCAGCTTGTTTTGGGTTAGGCTGTGATAAGAAGATGTTACGAACCAATTGGGACAGTTGTTATGCTTTTGGTGTATCTGGAAGATTTGTATGCGCGGGGTTTTGGAGGCAGAAGGTGGGAGAGAGAGACAGAGGATGGACCAGGTGCTGTGATGTCCGCTAACGGGGTCGGACCCCGAGTGGGGCATTCGGCGAGGAGAGGAGACGGAGATGGACTCGTGTGGAATGTCTGGTCGACCACCATTATTGGTCCCAGGCTGCCGGTCGAGGTGGTCCGAGGGGTCGCAGGGTGAAGAAGAAGGGTCCTGAGCTCCAACTGTTTGTGCACGAAGAGATTGAACTTTGATAAGTGTGGCGCCTTTTATTTTCCTTTTATATTTTATTCTCTATTAATTATATAGTTCCAGTAATATCTATAAACTGTAAATCATTTAATCGTATCTGGTGTATTGTCTGTTATTTGGGCGGGGTGGGGTACGTCACACAGCATCCACACAAACTAATTACCCAGTTTGGCGGGGCCGAGGGCTGTTTCCCTAGACGACAGCGAGCCGAGCGACCCTGAGGTTGGCCGGGGGGCTACATGTGCACGGCCCCTATTTAACAAAGATGATATCATTTCACCAGAGGCTGCGCGCGCTGCGTTGCGCCTCCATCTTCTCCTCCCGCTTGTTTTCTGCCATTTGCACGATTTGTTTTTTTCTGCACACTGGGTGTTTGATGTTTTCATTGAACAAGTTCCATGATGTTTCCTTGTTTCGTGGCTGTCTGCGGGAGTTCGAATCCCAGGGTTGATTACTGTCTACGTACTTTGATAATAAATGTACTTCGAATCTTTGAATGCTGGTGGGACAGGTGGAGTGGGACTGAGGGAGAGAGGGCAGAGAGCAGGGAGGAGGAGGGGAGTGAGGGGGAGGGTGAGTGAGGGGAGAGGTGACAATGAAGGGGATGTGTGACCCTCACCTGATACTCGTAGAGTTGGGGTGGGTCCACGTGTAGATTTTTCACCGTCCCGTCACACCACTCCAGCTGCACCATGGCCTTCTGCAAACCAAACACTTTGGTCACCCCTGCTGACCCTCACCTTTCACCCCTGCCGACCCCTCACCCTAGATCCTTGCCCACCCCTCACCTTACACCCCCACTGATCCCTCACCTTACAGCCTCGCCACACACGAGGATGTCATGAGCAGAGCAAACACAAAAAGAGAAATAATGTGTGAGATCATGAAAAGGCAACGTAACTTCATTGGACATGTGATTAGGAAAGAGGAGTTAGAATGCACAGTAATTATGGGAAAGATTGAAGGGAAGAAAGCAAGAGGAAGACAAAGACAAAGACAAATGATGATGAAGACAGCAGCCAGAGAACTGGAAATGAATACCAATGAATTGATCCACTTGACCCGAAACAGGAGTGTGTGGGCCGTGGCAGTCAAAGCTCAAACTGGGCACGGCACCTGATGATGATGATGATAGAAAAATGGAGGCTACGTAGAAGGGAAGGGTTACATTGATCTTGGAGTAGATTAAAAGGTTGGCATAACATCGTGGGCCAAAGGGCCTGTAGTGTTCTATGTGCTAATTACATAACGCTCTGGTCAGGCCACGTTTGGGGGACTGCATTCAGTTCTGGTCACACCACTACAGGAAGGATGTGGAGGAACTGGAGAGGGTGCAAAAGAGATTTACCAGGATGCTAATATATACAGAAAGATTGGACCAACAGGGGTTGTTTTCTCTGGAACGGCGGAGAGGAGACCTGATAAAAGTTCATCCGATTATGAGACACACAGATAGAGTATTGAGTTAGAATCTTTTCTCCCCAGGATTAAAAATCTAATATTAGAGAGCATGCACTTACGGTGAGAGGGGATCAGTTCGAAGAAGATGTGGGACAAGATTTTTTTGACACTCACAGAGTGGTGGGCGACTGGAATGAGCTGCCCGGGGTGGTGTGAAGTGGCTCTGAGGCACGTATGTGTGCAGGGAATGGAGGGATATGGACACTGTGTCATTAACTAGTTCAGCATGGTACTGTGGGCCAAAGGGCCCTATTTCTGAGTTTTGCTGTTCTAAGCAAGTACCTCGCCAGGGAATGGAGTGTGGACAGAACCAGCCTCGGTGGAGACCCCTTTGATGAACAAGAGGGACGGAGGGAGGCAGAAGTTGGGAGGTCCTGAGGACAAGGACTGGGGAGGGAGGTTGGAGTCAGAGGCCGGAAGCTGCCTGAAGGTGGGACCTACCTGATGCAGGGTGGAGGAGACGGTCTTGCGCAGGATGGGGACGAACGCCTCGCACTGGGAGAAGGCGTTTGGAGCCAAGACTTGGTACAGGCCCAGCTTCCTGGCTGGAGGAGAGAGGGGGAGGGGTCAGTGCACAGCAAGATCCAGGCAGGATGGGGCGATGAGTATCACGCAGAGGCAGAGGTCAGCGAGGGCAGGTGTCACCAGAAGCAACAGTCAGTATGCAAATTGCTGAAAGGTCACGGGGAGGGGTTCCTAGAAAAAAGGGGAAGGGTCACAGGGCAGAGGGTCTCTGAGGGAAAATATTAGATAGGACAGGGCCTCTGAGAAGAAAGGTCACTAGGAAATGGGGTCAATGAGGGCAAAGGTCACTGAATGGAAAGGTCAAGGGGATGGGTCACTGAAGGGAAAGGTCCCTGGAGCGTAGAAGAATGAGGGGAGATTTGATAGAGGTATATAAAATTATGATGGGTATAGATAGAGTGAATGCAAGCAGGCTTTTTCCACTGAGGCAAGGGGAGAAAAAAACCAGAGGACATGGGTTAAGGGTGAGGGGGGAAAGGTTTAAAGGGAACATTAGGGGGGGCTTCTTCACACACAGAGAGTGGCGGGAGTATGGAATGAGCTGCCAGACGAGGTGGTAAATGCGGGTTCTTTTTTAACATTTAAGAATAAATTGGACAGATACATGGATGGGAGGTGTATGAGGGATATGGTCCGTATGCAGGTCAGTGGGACTAGGCAGAAAATGGTTCGGCACAGCCAAGAAGGGCCAAAGGGCCTGTTTCTGTGCTGTAGTTTCTATGGTTCTATGGTCACTGAGCGGTAGATCAGGAGGAACAGGGTCACCGAGGGGATAGGTCAGAGGGTGGAGTGTGTTTAAGGAGAAAGGTCACCAGGGTAAAGTTCATGGGCTGAGGGGTCAGGAGGATGATGGCGATGGAGGCGCGAGAACCCAACACCTTTCAGTCCGCTGTGCTTCAGCCACTCAGCCGAGGTTCGAGGCAGGAGGCCAGGGGCCTCGATGGACAGCGGACCCTCGTGGTTGGGTGGCCGGGGGAGGAACCAGGCCAGCGGCATCCCAGCAACTTCTGTCGACACCTAGGCTCGGAAGGGAGAGAGTGGAGTCAGAGGGCCTGGTGTTCGGAGGTCAGTACAGTTCCTGCCCCCTGACCCCACCAGAGTCCAGCTTCCCTAATGCTCCCCCATCATTCCCTCCGCTTTCACCTACCCTCTTCCCTATCCCTCCTCCCCCTCCCCAGGACTCTTCCCTCCCACCACGGCCGTAGACTGCCCCTCACCGACAGCCCCTCCCTCCTGCACCGGCCACCCTACCTCGGCAAGGATGGCGCCCACGGCCTGTCCGAGCAGACCCTCCTTCAGCTTGGCCACCGTCTCCAGCGCCTCGCCTGCTCTCTCCAGCTCCCGAGCCAGGTCTTCTAGGTCAGTGCCCCAGCACGCCTGCAGACAGGACACATGGACAAGTGGCCGACTCCTGCTCCTGTTTCTATGTTCCAATGTTTCTTCCCATCTTCAGCAGGAATTTGAATATCTCTGTTAACTCCTCCCGACCCCCGAACACCCCCCATTCCGGCTTCTCCAACGATCCCTGATGCCAGGTCACTGGGCTGGCTGGCGTTCTTCTCCCCGTGGAGGCTGCTTGACCTCCCAACCATCTTCCCCAGTGTCCTGGTCCTGGCCCCTGGGTTTGGTCTTCATCCCAGGTCCCTCAGTGCCAGGAGGAAGGAATCAAGTTGCCAAGGTACCAGTGGCCCCCGGACACCCCACACCTCCCCCGGCAACAGTAGCCAACTTCCAGAAAAGGGTGTGAAGGAGCTGGGAGCAAAGGGGGGGTGGCCACGTATGCTGGGGTGAGGGGGGGGGCAGCATCGGATTACCTGACTTGCCAGGGTGTAGGAGTGGAAACGTCCTCCCGACATCTCTGCCAGTGATCTCAGCAATGCCTGGAGACAAGGAGCGAGAATCAGTCCTCAGCACATCCAAATCACCGCCCAGAAACAGGACCTTCGGCCCATCAGCTCTATGCCGACCCATTGAGCATCCTACACCAGCCAGTGGACGAATCAGACTAGTTTTGTGTGGGTGAGCTGCGTGGGTTTCCTCCGGGTGCTCCAGCTTCCTCCCACAGTCCAAAGACATACCGGTTAGTAGGGTAATTGGTCATTGTGAATTGTCCTGTGATTAGCTAGGGTTAAATCGGGGGTTACTGGGCGGTGCGGCTGGTTAAGCCAGAATGGCCTGTTCCACGTTGTATTTCTAAATAAATGTAATAAAGATTTTCAGCATCCACAGCATCTCGGTGGTAACTGACCTCGCTTGGAAACCAGCGAACCACAGCTGGGGGAAGGAATTCTTCCGGGAAAAATTTGGGAAGGAAGGTGATCCCACTGTTTCGGGATCACTGAGCTGAGAGAACCCACTGGGCACACCTCACCCTCTCCTCCCCCCAGTCCCGCTGCCTCACCTGGGTCCTGTGATCGCTGCAGTCGAACACCACCGTCTGGATGGGAAGGCTCCTCCCGAGCAGACACTGCTGCAGGTGATCCCACAAAATCTCCGCTGGCTGGTCAGGGCTGCGAGGGGAGGGGGACCTGTGTTTGTAGTGCGTCTTTCACCTGCTCATGTTACCCCCCCCCCACCCCCCCCACCTTTCCCTGGCCCTCCCCCAGCACTGCCAGACCACACAGCGGTGAGTGCAGTCGTCCCCGGAGACCCAGGTTCAACCCTGAGCACCAACCCTGCCTCGAGTCCACGTGCCCGCCCTCGCCGAGGGGTCGGCAGCTTCAGGGTGTCTGAGCATCAACTGTTTATAACGCATTTGTCAGACTGCACTTGGAGTATCGCGGGCCGTTTTGGGCCCATTATCTAAGGAAGGATGTGCTGTCATTGCAGAGAGACCAGAAGAATTCACGGAAATTATTTGGGGAATGAAAGGGTTAATGCATGAGGAGCATTTGATGGCACTGGGCCTGAACTCGCTGGAGTTTCAAAGAATGAGGGGAATCCATTGAAACCTACTGAATATTGAAAGGCCCAGATAGAGTGGATGTGGAGAGGATGTTTCCTATTGTGGGGGGGGGGGGTCTAGGGCCAGAGGGCACAGCCTCAGAATAGAGGAACGTCCATTTAGAACAGAGATGGGGAGGAATTTGTTTGGCCACAGGGTAGTGAATCTGTGGAATTCATTGCCAGGTGGCTGTGGAGGCCAAGCAATTGGGTGCATTTAAAGAATTGGGTATATTTAAGCAATTGGATGTATTTTAGGAGGATGTTGACAGCTTCTTGTTTAGTCAGGGCATCAAGTGTTACAGAGAGGAGTTAGGAGAATAGGGCTGAAAGGGGACCTGAGGTTCTGGGCAGAGCCCCAGGGTCCAGCCCAACTCTTACCAGGTCCCCAGGACGATCAGTAGAGCATCCAGCTGCCTCACTTTCAGCGCCATGTTCAGAGCCTTCAGCAGATTGCAGCTTCCGCAGGGTTGGAGACCTTGAACCCACTGACGGGCTTCGTCCATCCTGTAAAGTGAAAATTAGCAGTCAGGCTGTGACGTATCGGCTAACCATGGACCAGCTGTAATGCACTGATCAGCAATGAATTAGTTCTAATGTGCTCAGCGGCCACTTCACGAGACACGCCTGTACACCTGTAAGGTTCAACGTGTCGTGTGTTCAGAGGTCCTCTTCTGTTCTGGAACGTGTGGTTATTCGACTTCCTGTCAGCTTGAACCAGTCTCAAAGTACATTTATTATCAAAGAATATCCAAATTACACAACCTTGAGATTTGCCTGCTTACAGGCAGCCACTAAGCAAGAAACCTGAAAGAACCCCTTTTAAAAAAGCAAGACCAACACCCAATGCAGATAGGCAGAGAGGAAACATAAATCATTCCAATAATAAAAGCAAGTTCAGCATTCCGAGTCCATGGGCCCAGAGCCTGGAGCCTGGAGTAGACCTGTAGCCTCGGTCTCAGTTCATCACACTGTGGGGCAAATCGCCACAAAGCTGGCAGACACGAGGGGCGTAGTGGCCGGGGCAGTGCCACAGCTTCAGCGCCACGGAGAGAGGAGTGATCATCACGGGAGAGCGAGCGAGCGAAATCAACCTGACCCTCGCCTCCGGTCCTGACACCCTTCCTTCCCAGGCCGGTGATTAAATTGTCCAAACACCGGGTCGTGCCCCTTGGGCCCTGCCGCAGTGACACACCCTCGGCCTGGACCTTGCCATCCAGCCTGAAGACGTTCCCAACCCCCTCTAAGTCTGCTCAGTGCTTAGAACGATCAACCTTGTACCCGGGTTAGATAGACGGGCATCGGAACCCCCCAGCCTCGAATCCTTACTGAAATACTCGCTCCATCTCCATCTCCAGCAGCAACACGATCTCAAACAGGTTACGCTCCAATGGTGCAGCACACCAGCATGGCTCATCGCTTGGCCATTCTCTCTCATTAACAAGGTGTTTTCCCCACAGAAACTGCTGCTCACTGGATGCTTTTTGTTTCTCGCACCATTCTCAGTAAACTCTAGACTGTTGTGCATGAAAATCCCAGGAGATCAGCAGTTTCTGAGATACTCAAACCTCCCTGTCTGGCACCAATAACCATTCCACAGTCAGAGCCACTTAGATCACATTTCTTCCCCGTTCTGATGTTTGATCTGAACAACAACTGAATCTCTTGACCATGTCTGCATGCTTTTATGCATTTTGCTGCCACATGATTGGCTGATCAGATATTTGCATTAATGAGCAGGTGTTAATAACGAGAGGGCTGTCTAAGTTGCATGCCAACTTGGTCAATCTCTCCCATCCACTACATAATGTACTGGGTGGGCACAGGAGTACATTCAGCCAGAGACTCATTCCACCGAGATGCAACACAGAGCGTCATAGAAAGTCATTCCTGCCTGTGGCCATCAAACTTTACAACTCCTCCCTTGGAGGGTCAGACACCCTGAGCCAATAGGCTGGTCCTGGACTTATTTCATAATTTACTGGCATAATTTACATATTACTATTTAACTATTTATGGTTCTATTACTATTTATTATTTATGGTGCAACTGTAACAAAAACCAATTTCCCCCCAGGATCAATAAAGTATGACTATGACTATGTGTACAGGTGTAGCTAATAAAATGGCCACTGAGTGTAGTTTCGATGTACGTGTGATAAATAATCTTTGATGATTAACCCAATTCTGATTCTGT
Source organism: Mobula hypostoma (assembly GCF_963921235.1). Lineage (NCBI taxonomy): Eukaryota > Metazoa > Chordata > Chondrichthyes > Myliobatiformes > Myliobatidae > Mobula > Mobula hypostoma. The sequence continues at coordinate 148,019,209 of NC_086105.1, forward strand.
GTTCTGTAACCCAGAGGTGGAAGGTCTGAGACACCAGACACAAGTACTGGGTGGCTGGCGGTCGCAGAGGGACTTACGTGCGGACGTTGAGGTCACGAGCATTCTCCCACAGGGGGTAGAGGTCGCTGCCGAAGGCCAGGAGATAGATCTGTTTGGTGTCCCTCATCTGTTCCTCCAGCAGAGTCTGTCACACAAGACACAGGGGGTAGGCAGGGTCAGTTTATCGTGATGACAGAGAGGTGGATGATGCACAAAACCCGTGCCCATCCCGCACGCAGACGCCTTGCCCCCTCGAGCCAGGACACTAACCAGCAGAGCTCCCTGCAGCTGTCCCTGTCGGCCGAGGCCGCAGTTGGCATCAGAGCAGTCCACCAGCACGCCCAGGTGCTTGCCTCTCACCAGGCCGAACACCTGGGGAGGAAGACAGCCGGTTAGGGCAGGGAACAGCAGCAACAACACAACTCACTACGTCACCACGCAGTCTTCTAACCTTGCTGGGTGTGAGAAACCCCACGGGGACGATTATAAATACGTGTGCTGTTTCTGGGTGACATCTGTATTGCCCTGCACATCAGATTAGAACCAATTCCAGTTCCAATCAGGAAGAAAGCCGCCAGTGTCTGGACTTCATTAGGAGTTCTATGTCTCCAAAGACTTGCAAATTTCTACAGATGTACCATCGAGATTTGGGAACAGCTTCTTTCCAACTCTGATAAGACTGCTGAACGGATCCTGGCCGGGATCTGGGCCGTACCCTCCAAATATCCGGACTTGCCTCTCAGTTCTTTTGCACTACCTTACTTTCCCTTTTCTATTTTCTATTTATGATTTATAATTTAAATTTTTAATATTTACTATCGATTTGTACTGCAGGGAGCACGAAGAGCAGAATCAAATATCACTGTGATGATTGTACGCTCTAGTATCAATTGTTTGGCGACAATAAAGTATAAAGTAAGTATAAAGTATTCTGACTGGTTGCATCACCTTCTGGTCTGGAGGCATCGATACACAGGATCTCCAGAGACTGCCCAGGCTTGTAAACTCAGCCAGGTCCACCACGGGCACTAGCCGCCACCATCGAGGGCATCTTCAGGGGTGATGCCTGAACAGGGTGGCATCACCACCTGTGAGATGGATGCACAGTCGTGTAGCATTTAGCACAACACTCTGCAGCACCAGAAATCACAATCTGCATTGAGTTCCCTGAAGTAGTTTGTACGTCCTCCCCATGAGTACTTGCGATTCCTCCAGGCGCTCGGGTTACCTCCCACATCCCAAAGACGTGCGGGTTCCGGTTAGGAAGGTTTGACAGGTTATGCTGCTGCCAGAAGCATGGCGACACTTGCTGGCTGCCCCCGGCACGTATTTGGTCTGTGCTGGCCGCTGTCACAAACGGCACATTTCACTATAACTTTCAATATTTCAATGCACTGTACATGTCACAACTAAAGCTAATCTTTGTCTTTTACGCTGTTCCTCATGACTACCCTCAGGGAGGAGGTGCAGGGGCCTGAAGACACACACACATTTTAGGAACAGCTTCTTCACCTTCACCGTAGGATCTCTGAATGGACAATGAACACTACGCCATTATTCCTTTTATTTTGTAATACTTACTCCTGTAAGTCGGAATAATGTTTACACCTGTATTATTACCACAAAACGATAAAGTTCATTGCATACAAGCCTGCTACAGCTTCCCAATCACCACAACGCTGGCAAACGTTCCAGTATTTCCTGAACAAGAACTCTGACTCTTTCAGCTCCGTGACGAAGAGTGAGGCTTTCGTTCAGGAATATTCGCTCCACGTGAGGGAGGCACGGCAATGCAGCAGTCAGCGCATCGCCCTACAGCGCCCACCACACGGGTTCAATTCCTGCCGGTGCCCGTGAGGAGTCTCTACCTGCTCTCACCGTGACCCTGCGGGTTTCCTCACAGTGCTCTGGTTTCGTCCTACCGCAGGGGTTAGGGTTAGGAAGATCTGTGCAAACTATGTTGATACTGGAAGCATGTGACCCAAGGGATGCACCCAAAACACTTAGAGATACTCTTCACTGTGTATTTAAATGTACCGACAAATCTAATCTTTAATCTTACTTTGGACGGGGTTCGGGGAGAGATGCAATAGAGTACAAATAGGATATTTTATTTAATGAAGTGAAAGAGTAACTGCTAGTGTAAGCGGGGGGGGGGTGCAGGAGGGGAGAGCTCTGATCTGAAACAACACACAGGAACGCTGTGATTCAAATTCCACCAGACACGGCAGATCCCTCACCCCGCAGAAGAGCAGGTAAAACACGAGCCATGTATGATCCTGGGAACAGGACCACCCAGCTGGTTCACAGAGCTAGGACAAGCACAAAGGGCTGAATGGCCTCTTCTGCCTTCAGTCACTCCAATGCACAACCTCAGAGCACCAACCTTTTTGCTCCCTTCCTTCAGCCACTGGGTCCGTTTCTGACAGGCATCAACCATTCTGAAATATTAAGCCAAAGTTACATTCATTGGTAACTGTTTTTGACTACCGATTTAATTTTTTTATACTACTTATTGCACTTTATAGTATATTTTATGTTTTGCATGGTACTGCCTCTGCAAAAGAACAGATTTTACAATATATCAGTGATAATAAACCTGATTTTGATTCTAAATCTCCTCTGCAACCTCTCTAAAGCCTCCAATCTTTCTTGCATTGCAGCGACCTGAACTGGACACAAAACTCCGAACCTTAAGGCACAGGAGCAGACAGGCCATTTGGCCCATCGAGTCTGTCCACTATCCATCAGGTCTGATTTAATCCCATTCTCCTGCCTTCTCCCTGTAACCTTTCACATCCAGACTAATCAAGAACCTATCAATTTTCACTTTAAACATAGCCAACGACGGTCTCCATGGCAGTCTATGGCATTGAATTTCAGATTCACCAACCTCTGGCTAAAGAAATTCTTCCTCACCTCTGTTCTAAAGGGACGTCCCTCTATTCTGAAGCCTCTGGTCATAAACTCACCCACTGTAAGAAACATCCTCTCCACATCCACTCAATCTAGGTCTTTCAATATTCGATAAGTTTCAATAATAAGCCCCCTTCATTCTTCTAAACTCCAGCAAGTGCAGACCCAGAGCCATCAAATGGTCCTCATACATTAACCCTTCCACTCCTGGGACCATTCTCCTGAACCTCCTCTGGACCCTCTCCAATGTCAATACATTCTTTATTAAACGAGAAAATCTGTAGAAGTTGAAATCCAAGCAATACACACAAACTGCTGGAGGAACTCAGCAAGCCAGGCAGCAGAGTAAACTGTTGATATTTTGGACCGAGACCCTGCATTGATGAAGAGTCTCAGCCTGAAATGTCGACTGTTTACATCCTTTCTTAGATATGGGGCCCACAATACTCCAAGTGAAGCCTCACTAGTGCTTTATAAAGTCTCAACATTACATCCTTGCTGTTATATTCTAGTCCTCTCAGAATGAATGCTAACATTGCATTTGCCTTCCTCACCACAGACTCAGCCTGCAACTCCTGCACCAGAACCCCCAAGTCCCTTTGCACCTCAGGGTTTTGAATTTTCTCCCTGTTTGGAAAATAATCTACGCCTTTATTCCTTCTACCAAAGTGCACGACTGTACACAGCTGACATTGTATTCCATCTGACTTCCTTCCTGTGATACGGGGCCCATTATTCCTGTCCAGGTCGAGAGGAACGTGGGGAGAATGAGCACAGGAAAATAGGGTTGTTCAGACATGGAGCCGACGGGCTGAACGGCCTGCCACTGGAAGCAAGGAGGAGGAAAGTGACTTACTCTCGGACCCTGGATTCAAATCTGGCCACCAGGCCGAGGCTGACCTGTAGGTGTTTCACCTCGCTCTCATCCTTGCTCCTGCCGGGAATGGGAAAGGGTCAGAGTTAGAATGGAGAAACAGCAAACGCAGTTCCCGGAAAACTAGAACTGGATTTGGTTTATTACTGGCACACGTAACACTGCTCGTGAAACTCAGGAGCAGAAATAGGCCATTCGGCCCATCATGGCTGAGTTACTATCCCTCTCAAACCCCACTCTCCTGCCTTCTCCCCGTAACCTTTGACACCCTGACTAATCAAGAACCTATCAACCTCCACTTTAAATATACCTAATGACTTGGCCTCCACAGCCTTCTGAAATACAATGAAAAGCTTGTTTTGCAGATCAGATCATTACACAGAGCACTGAGGCACAACAAAGTAAAAATAAAGTGTAACAGCTACAGAGAAAGTGCAGTGCAGGTAAACAGGTGAAAGGTTGTAACGAGAACCTCACATTATAACAGGGATGAGGATAAATTTCTTCAGCCAGAGGATGGTGAATCTGTGGAATTCTTTGCCACAGGTGGCTGTGGAGGCCAAGTCATTGAGTATATTTAAGGCAGAGGCTGACAGGTTTTAGTCAGGGCATCAAAGACTACAGAGGAAAGGCAGGAGGAGAATGGAGTTGAGAGGGAACATTAACCAGCCAGGACTGAATGGTGGAGTAGACTGGTCTAATTCTGCTCCTCTGTCTTACGGCCTTCCAACAGGGTAGATTGTGGGGTCAAATGTCCATTTTATTGCACTAGGGAGCCACTCAATAGTTTTACAAGAGCAGGGTAGAGCCGTCCTGGAGCCTGGTGGGATGTGTTTTGCCTGATGGGAGAGGGGAGAAGAGAGAATCTCCAGGGTGGGTGGGGGTCTGTGATTACACTGGCTGCTTTAGCGAGGCAGTGACGTGCGGTCAGATTCCTCGGAGGGGAGGCTGGTTTCCCTGACGTGCTGGGCTGTGTCCACAATGCCACGGTTCCTTGCAGTGCTGGGTAGAGCAGCTGCTGTACGTACCAAACCGCGACACATCCAGACAGAATCCTTTCCATGGGACATCGACAGAATTTGGTGAGGGCTGAACTGCTTCAGCCTCCTGATAAGTTCGAGGCTTTGGGCAACTTTCTTGGCTATGGTGTCTAAGACTTGGACCCCCAAGTCTCTTTGCACTACTCTGACCATGTAGATGTTCAGGAACGTGAAGCTCTCGACCCTGGTGGCGCCATGGTTGCGTAACAGTCAGCATGACCCTATGACAGTCTGGGGCGTTTTGGAGTTTGGAGTTTGATTCCAGCGCTGATCTGTCCATCCTCCCTGTGGGTTTCTCCTGGGTTCTCCGGTTTTCTCCCACAGTCCACAGACATATCGGGTAGGTTAACTGGTCACCTTAAATTGTTCTGTGATTAGGCTAGCATTAATCATGGTTGTTGGGTTGCTGGGACGATGTGGCTCCAAGGCCCAGTGGGGCCCACTCCATGCTGTATTGCTAAATAACCAAATAACTCCTTCAGCCCCCACAGCGTTGGTGTAGACAGGAGCTTGTGTACTGCCCGCTTTCTGAATTCAATAACCATCTCTTTTTTTGATGACATTGAGGAATGGACGTTGTCACGAAAACACAACACGACGTTCTCTATATCCTTCCTGTACTCTCATTCATGGCTATTCAAGATATGGCCCCCAGCCCCCCCCCCACCCTGGACTCACGTGACAATGCTGCCCTGCGTCAGAAGGTCTCGGATGGTCAGCTTCTGGCTCTCCAGGCCGTGATTGGCCAACCACTCAGTGGAGGTCTGTGTGTCACTGGGGACCGCTGGTCCACTGGCTGCCTTCTGTTGGGGAGAGAGAGAGGGGTCCGTTGGAGAGGTGGTGACAGGAGAGGAGGGGAGGGGAAGGAGAGAGGTGGCGGAGGGGAGGGGCATTCGGAGTACTACAAGCAGTTTTGGGCCCTATATCTAGGAAAGGACGAGCCAGTGTTGGAGAGGGTGCGGATGAGATTTATGAAAGTGATCCCTGGAATGAAAGGGTTAACCTATTAGGAGCATTTGATGGCTCTGGGTCAGTACTCATTGGAGTTCAGAAGAGTGAGGAGAGATCTCATTGAAACTATCTGAATATTGAAAGGCCTGGATTGAGTGGATGTGGAGAGGATGTTTTCTATCGTGGAAGAGCCTAGGACCAGAGGGCACAGCCTCAGAATAGAAGGATGTTCCTTCAGAACAGAGGTGAGGAGGAATTTCTTTAGCCAGAATTGATGAATCTGCAGAATTCGTTGCCACAGACAGCTGTGGAGGCCAAGTCATTGGATATATTTAAAGTGGAGGTTGAGAGGTCTGGATTAGTCAGGGTGTCAAAGGTTACGGGGAGAAGGCAGGAGAATGTGATTGAGAGGGATAATAAATCAGCTATGGAATGGTGGCGCAGACTCGATGGGCCAAATGGCCTAATTCTGCTCCTATGTCTTATGATTTTCCCTAGGGAGGGATGAAGTGGGGTCCCACCACGTTGTGGAGGCAGGAAACCCTTTAATCAAATCAGATCCTATCCCTTGGGAGCTGGGCTCCAAAACTTCACCTCAAAGTTAAGCGCTTCCTCTCAGCCCGCTAAATCTGCAACATACCAACAGCTGGCTGGTCTGATTAACATGTGTGACCAGTAATGCATCGTCTGTTTCGACATCCTGCCACACCTTCCTCAGCTGCTGGGGACTTCTCTTCATCCTTGAAATGCAACGAGAGAGTTGGTTATATTAACCCAAAATCTTTCACTCATCATCAAGGACGTCAGAGGAGTTGGAGTCGGTGCTTGCGTGACAGAAGACAAGCCATAATGTTGCTCTGCGGTTTTCAGCAACATTTATGGAGTTGAACTATATTTTTTGTGAGACTGCATTTTACTGCTACCTTATATGTGCTTGTTATCTTATGTGTGCTATATGTGATTTGTGCTGTGTATGACTGTTGGTATTGTGTTTTGCATCTTGGCCCCAGAGTAACACTGTTTCATTTGGCTGTATTCATGGGTATTTTTGTATGGTTGAATGACAATTAAACTTGAACTATGAACTTTGAAGGACCCCCACCACCCAGGTCATGCTCTTTTTTCGCTACCACCATCAGTAGAGAGGTACAGGCGCCTCTGGTCCCCCACCACACAGTTAACTATCAGCTCCTGAACCAGCATGGATAACTTCACTCACCTCAATACTGAACCAATTCCACAACCTATTCTTTCACTTTCAAACACTCCCAAACACTCCACCACTCATGTTCTCAAGGTTTTTTTTTGGCACAGTTTGTCTTCTTTAACATGTTAGTTGTTTGACCTACCTCCACCACTTGTGATTTTAGCTTAAAATCTTCTAGTTTTAGGCCAACGATCCCGAAAAAAGGCTGAACCCAGCCACATTATCTACGCTCTTGGTGGTTTTCTAAACCTCCATGAGGTCACTCACAGCCTTTTCCGTCCTCGGAACAACAGTCCCAGCCTGTCCAGCCTCTCCTTATCCCAGGAGCCCTCAGCTCTGTCAACATTCCACTGAATTAATTTCAGAACCCTCTCCAGCCTGTGCCTGTGATGATGCTACAAGTCAATGTTTCATTGCATGAGACCGTGAGACACAGGAGCAGAATCCGGCCATTCGGCCCATCGAGTCTGTTCCACTATTCCATCATGGCTGATTTATTCTTCCTCTCCACTCCATTCACCTGCCTTCTCCCGTAACCTTTTACGCTCTTACTAATAAAGAACCTATCAACCTCTGCTTTAAATACACTCAATGGCTTCATCCCCACAGCGTCCGTGGCAGTGAATTCCACAGATTCACCACCCTCTGAATAAGAAATTCCTCCTCTGTCCTTCTAGAGTAAATCCGCCATGACGAAATGGCGCAGCAGGCTCGATGGGCCAATGGCCTAATGATACCTCAATGTCTATGGGCATTGAACCTGATTCCGTCTCACATCACCTTGCAGTAACCTCAGCTTCCCGACCCCGTGCTGGGCACTGAGGACAACATGAATTCATCCTCTCTACTGAACTCGATGACATTATTTCTAAGGGACTTACAATTCGCTCTGAAGGAACTGCTCATTGGCCAGGATACCGGTACGTTGGTTCATGCTGTCGGCACCTGTAGCTCCGACACGACCACCACCCACTGCGGATCTGCACAGGGACAAACGAGTTGCAACGAAGTTCCTGCTTCGCGAAGGTAAAGACTATTTTCAAAGCGAAGAGATTATTCCCCTTCTCTCATGACCCCAGTACTTTCACTACAGACCTTCTTGTAGCCCCCGGTGCGCGCTGATTGACAGCTCCCGGGTCCCCAGATGGTCGGATGATTGACAGCTCCCGGATTCCAGCCTGCAGACTCGGCGGCTCGTTTCCCCCCACCGGCTCCGTGTTGTTTCTCGGTTGCCACTGGAGATGGGAGAGTTCACTCTCAGCAAGTTGGTTAATCCCCCTTTCGGAAGGGTGAGGGGAAAACGCGACCACGACCGGAGACGGGTGCATTACAGCCTAATCATTTCAAACAAAAAAAAACAACAAATGCAAGCAATACAGACCTGCAATTTATTAAATAGTTTCAGTTAGATTGCGTGGTATAGTCCAAACTTTGCCTGAAGTTGTGACGAATTGCAACCTAGCAACTCAAGCAAACTGGAGTCAGCCAATCGCTAGCCAGCGTCCGAAACTCCTGTGAACCATATTCAAAATTGTTTAATATCATTTCCAGAGCTTAAGTGTAGAGAACGAAATAATTGTACAGTTGACGTTTCGGGCGAACACTGGTCTACAATCACAGATCGATTGTATGTCTATAAAGTGATGCTAGGCACAGGAGTCTGTACTGCAGGTGACTTTGACGGGAAATGGTAAAGTGTTGGTGGTGGGTATCGACTCCGATAATGCTAGCGCTGGAAATCTGAAGCAAAAAATAGAAAATGCTGGAAGATGCTGATTAACTCCGGGACTGCTGATATGGTAAGTTGAACTACTGGAGTGCCACGTGGGTGGCTATAAATACGGATATGTACTGACTATAATGGAAACGTACGTAAAGGATGAAAAGTTATTGAATGGTTTATTGTATATATTTATTTTTGAATAAAGTATATTTTGAAATAAAAAAGACTCCGGGACTGCGGACTGCCCCGTTAATGTTACAAGAGCGGATTCAGAAACATGCCCTGTCCGAACTCCCGGGTGCAGACAGTAACGGTTTGGCCTGCGCATTTTTGGCGTATCGCTGCCATGATGAGGCCATGGAGAAGCAAGACCTCATATTCGTTCTGGGTAGCCTCCAGCCCGATGGCGTGAACATCGATCTCTCAAACTTCCGGAAATTTCTCTCCTCTCCCCCTCTTTTCCCATTCCCCATTCTGGCTACCCCTCGCCCCTTCTCTTCTCTTACCCTATCACCTCCCTCTCGTTCCCTTTCTCCCATGGTCCACTCTCCTTTCCTATCAGATTCCTTCTGCAGACCTTTGTCTTTCTCACCTGTCACCTTCCAGCTTGTAGTCCTCCCCTCCATCGTCCCTCTTCCTTTCCAGCCCTGATGAAGGTATTGAGCCTGAAATCATTTCCAGAGATGCTACCTGACTTTCTGAGTTCCTCCACCATTTTGAGATAGGTAGCGGTGGCAGATGAAGATTCATGTTGAGATATTGGAAATGTTACATTTTGAGATGAGGCAAATAAAAAAAAAGACACAATTCTAACTGAGGTTCAACAACAGAGACCTGGGGCTATGTGTCTATTATTCATGGCAAGTGACAGGGCAGTGGTTGTAAAAGCAAACACGAGGTTTTGGGCTTCAGATTCAGATTCATTTATCACACATACATCGAAACACGCAGTGAAATGGACGGCATGGTTCGCGCAACACTATTACGGCTGGGGGCATCAGAGTTCAGAGTTCAACCCTGGTGTCCCCTGTAAGGAGTCTGTCTCCGTCCTCCCCATGGAATGAGTGGGTTTCCCCCAGGTGCTCTGGTTTCTTCCCACAGTCCAAAAGACGAATAGGTTAATTGGTCATTGTAAGTTGCTCCATGATAAGGCTAGGGTTAATTGGAGGGTCAAACCACCAACAAGAGAAAATCTGCAGATGCTGGAAATCCGAGCAACACACACAAAATGCTGGTGGAACTCCGCAGGCCAGGCAGTGTCTGTGGACTTCTAACAACCATCCTCTTTTCCATTGATGCTGCCTGGCCTGCTGAGTTCCTCCAGCATTTTGTGTGTGTTGCTCCGTTAATTGGAGGGTGCTGGGTGGCAAGGTTCGAAGGGTGGAAAGAGGGGTTAATCCGCACAGAATCTCATAAATAAAAATAAATCACAACCTAAGGATGTGCTGGGGGCAGCTCGCAAGTGACACCATACATTCCAGCACCAACACAGCGTATCTACCACGTTCAACAGAACAACACACAAAACAAGTCCCTTTCCTTCCTTCCACTTATCAACAAACACACACACATCTCCAACAGCCTCCAGTGGACCGGGATGTGCAGATATTTTGACTTTGGTCTTCAAACTTCAGGCTTTGATCTTTGGGATTGATGACAGAACTCCAGACTCACCAACCTGGGGATGGGGGTCACCAGACCTCCTGCCTCCTGCCTACATGGACCTCTGATCTCAGGACCCACGGACGTGGAGGGACTTGTTTGCCAACAAGGTGGGTCACCAGCCCTCGTCCACAGGGCCCAGCGACCTCGATCATCAACAATGGATATTGCTGTCTGCAACCACAGAGAGCCACCGACACTGGTTTCTGTCCCTGACTCATCATTCGCTGCCCTGACCTCCAACTCCCCCCTCATCCCTTTCCTATACCCTAACCTGACCCCTGATTCCCTGCACTGTCCCCAAACCCCTACGAACCTCAAAAGCAACCAAGTCTGAGCCACAACCTTGATGGAGACCACAGCCTGATGCCAACTTTATGCATTCCAAATCAAGGCACGGAGTACAGATTGAAGAAAGCCTGACGAGCTGGAGACAGAGGAGGTGCTAGAAACTGTAAAAAAAGACAAACTTGTTTTTAGAATTTTCTTTCGGAGCCACATCAATTATAGTAGAGGGGACATCATGTCCCTCGAAGGAGGCTGTTTCAGAAGTTCTGGAGTGAAATGTCTCATCTTGAGAATAGATGCAGTGCAAAATGAGGATTTCGGAGGCAGTGTTGTCATCTGCACAGGAGACAGGATCAGAATCAGAATCCTGTGTAACACCGTACGTACCTCACAGTAGCGCAGCAGTTATTGTAATGCCGTTACAGTACCAGGACCTGGGTTCAAATCCCACTGCCATCCATAAGGAGTTTGTTTCCTCTGGTGCCTCCCACGTTCTGAAGATTAATTTATACTGGACACCACGGTAGCATAGCAGTTAGTGGCACACTATTATAGCTCGGGGAGTTGGAGTTCAATTCCCACCGTCTGTAAGGAGGCTCTGTACATCCTCCCTGTGCAATGTGTGGGTTTTCCTCGGCCTCCCGTTTCCTCCTACGGTCCAAGTTCACACCGGATTAGTTATGGTAAATTGTGCTGTGATTAGGTTTGGGTTAACTGGGGTTGGGCAGTTGCTGGGGTGGTGTAGATTGAGGGGCTGGAAGAGCCCACTCTGCGCAGTCATTAAATAAAATAAATAAATTGATATCACTGGCGTACGTCATGAAATTTATTGTTTCATGCAATGTGAAATAATTTTTTAAAAACTATAAATTTCAAAGATATATATATATATATAATTAAATATTACATATATATAAAAAGAGAAAGAAAAAAGGAAAAAATATTGGGGCAGTGTATGTGGATTCATTGCCCATTCAGAAATCTGATGGTAGAGGGGAAGAAGCTGTTCCTGAAACGTTGAGTGTGTGTCTTCCGGCTCCTGTACCTCCTCCCTGATGGTAGCGATGAGAAGAGGACATGTCCCAGGTAATGGGGGGTCAATATTGATGAATGCTGCCTTTTTGCGGTATCACGTTATGAAGATATTCTTGATGCTGGGGGGCTGGTGACCATGATGGAGCTGGCTGAGTTTACAATACTCTGCAGCTTTTTCCAATGCTGTGTTGTGGCCCCTCCGTACCAGACGGTGATGCAACCAAGTCAAAGCAACATCGCTGCAGGCACAGGGATGGCTGATGTTTTGGACGCAGGTATAATGAGGGTCCTCTATTAATGCCCTATGGATGAGAAAAGAATGGAGGTCTACATGGGAGGGAAGGGTTAGATCGATTTTGGGAGTAGGTTAAAAGGTCAGCACAATATTTTGGGTCAAAGGGCCTGTACTGTTCTATACTCTGTTGCCTGTCATTCTCCCTCAACAGGCACTGCTTAGAATTTGATTTTTATTTGTTTGTCGCATGTACATTGAACCATGCAGTGAAATGCATTGTTGCATTAACAACCAACACAGGATGAACGTGTGCTGGGGGCAGTGCTGCAAGTGTCACCACACATTCCAGCACAACGTACAGCATGTCCACACTGTTCAACAGAACAACACAAGCACCAACCACAAAACAAATGCCTTTCCCACCAACCCACACAGATGGGCCTCCAACCTGGGACAGGCCGCTCTGGGTTTCTGATCTTCAGACCATGGCCCTGTACTCGCCGACATCTGCTGAGTTCAGTATTTGTTCTCTTATAAATGCTTGGATCAGTTACACTTCTTTAAGGCTTTGCAGCCTGGGTGAGGGTGGAGACCCCCTCATGAGCAGGGAAGCCAGTCTTCAGCTCTTGGATGGATCATAGTAGCCAGGATTGTACTTGGAATAGCAACCAGAAAGGATTTAATTAGACCATAAAACATGGGAGCAGAATTAGGCATTTGACCCATCAAGCCTGCTCCACCATTCCAACATTGCTGATTTAATTTCCCTCTCAACCTGATTCTCCTGCCATTCTGACATCCTTCCTAATTAAGAATCTATCAACCTTCACTTTAAACAGGGGTTCCCAACCTTTTTATGCCATAGCGGGGTCCACGGACTGCAGGTTGGAAAGCCCTGCCTTTAATATATATCCAATGACTTGGCCTCTACAGCTGTCTGTGGCAATGAATTCCACAGATTCAACACCATCTGGCAATTCCTCTTCATAACTGTTGTAATGAGATGTCCTTCCATTTTGAGGGTGTGTCCTCTGGTCCTAGACTTCTCCAATGTAGGAAACATCCTCTCCACATCCACTCTGTCCAGGCCTTTTAATATCTATAGTTTTCAATGAGATCCCCCTCATTCTTCTAAACTTCAGCGAGTACAGGCCCAGAGCCATCAAACACTCCTCATACATTAACCCTTTCATTTCTGGGATCACTCTCGTGAACTTCCTCTGAAGCCTCTCCAATACCAGCACAACCTTTCTCAGACGAAGGGCCCAAAGCTGCTCACCATATTCCAATCACATCAGAACAGTTGTGATGGGAAGAGATTTAGGTGAAAGGAACACATTTGCAATGCTAAGGGCATGGATAGTATGGGATCAGTCAATGGGCCAAATAGCTCTCTCTGCCTGCTTTACCTGTTGCTAATTTATTTAATGATTGTTAACCAATCATTTTGATTGTCAATGTCAAAATGTAGGTGATATTTAAATTGTAATAGGTTTTTCATATTCAATTTTCCAGGTCCTTTGTAAAGATTAGCTTTATTTGTTATGTGTACATGGAAACATACAGTGAAATGTCTCATTTGCATTAACACAGTCCGAGGAGATGCTGGGGGACAGCCCGCAAGTGCTGCCATGCTTCCAGTGCCAACGCAGCATGCCAATTTACTAATCCTAACTCGTATGTTTTTGGAATGTGGGAGGAAACCAGAGCATCTGGAGAAAACCCATGTAATCCCGGAGAGAACATTCTAGACAGTGGTGAATTGAACCCCGATCGCTGGCACTGTGAAGCGTTAAGCTAACCACTGCTGAGTATGGAATGATTTACCTGGATGGCATGCAGATGAAAAATTTTCACTGTATCTTGGCACATGTGACAATGTTAATCCAATTATGCAACATACCCGCCCCTGTATAAATGTACGAGACACACATTACAGATAATAGTTAGAAATGAACTCCTTACAGATGGTGGCGGGAATTGAGTCCTGGTAACTGGCGCTGTAAAGCATTGAGTTATGCCGCCCTGCTAGGATTTGTAGTATTCAGAATTGCTTTGGTTGGGGAATTAAAATACCCAATGGATCAACTCATTAAAACCAATCAAGGAAAATTCCTCGAGGAATACAGTAATTAGTTGAAGGCTCATTAACATTTGAGTGAGGCAGATGCATGTGATAAATTAATTACCTGAACCACACAGCAGGGGGAGCCGTGAGCCAACGTTTAACTTGAGACCCTGCCATTCCACCGAGTTTCTATCTCGCTATTTTTAATTGGGACATCATCATGTTATTACAGGTTGAGCACCCCTTATCTGAAATGTTTGGGGCCGGAAGTGTTTTGGTTTTTGGATTTTGGAATATTTTCATCCATATAATGAGATACCTTGTCGATGCGACCCAAGTCTAAACATAAAATCCATTTACATTACATATACAGCTTAAAATATACCCTGAAGGGACAGTAGTTTTATATAATATTTTAATAGTTTTGTTCATGAAACAATAATGTGTACATTTACCATCAGAAAGGTAAGCTATCACTATCCTGGCCGCCCAGGTGGACGGTCAGTGGCTGTTTGGCATCACCATCATTCCTGACTCCGAATTTATGTGTTATTGGTAAGTAGTCTTTGTCTTACACTTGTTCATCACACATAAATACTTAACATTAAAAATGATTGCATACCATAAATATAATGCGTGCAGGGTAATAGAAGCAGCACAGCAGTATCGGGAGAATACCTGTATCAGCTGTTGGACAATGGAAGATTTTCACTCTGCACCTTGGTACCTGAACGAAAAACCCTACAAAAAGTAGTGGATTTGGCCTAGTACATTATGGGTAAAACCTCCCAACCATTGAGCACATCGACATGAAACGCTGTCATAGGAAAGCAGCATCCATCATCAGAGATCCTCACCACCCAGGCCATGCTCTCTTCTCACTGCTGCCATCAGGTGGAAGGTACAAGAGCATCAGGACTCGCACCAGGCTCAAAAACAGTAACTACCCCTCACCCATCAGGCTCGTGAACAAAGCGGCTAACTGCACTCACTTGCCCATCCATTGAGATGTTCCCGCAACCAATGATCTCACTTTAGGACTCTTTACCTTGATTATTTCATCTTCTTGTTATTTATTTATATTTGTATTTGCACAGTTTGTTGTCTCCTGCACTCGAGTTGGTCTCTCATCGATCCTGTGGTAGTGGTGCTAGAATGTTTGTGAACTCTGTAAAATGTTCTCTATTTCTGCATAAATATGACCTAAAATGTGATCAGATCTTCACACAAGTCCTAAAACTAGATAAAGAGAACACAATTAAATAAATAACACAAAAAATGTTCTACTTGTTCATTTATTTATTGAGAAAAATGATCCAATATTACATGTATTTGTTGGAAAAAGTATGTGAACCTTTGGTTTCAGTAACTGGTGTGACCTCCTTGTACAGTAGTAACTTCAACCAAACATTTCCAGTAACTGTTGATCAGCTTGGAGGCATTTTAGACCATTCCTCCTCACAACTTGTGGGCTTCCTTGCATGAACTGTTTGCTTCAGGTCCTTCCACAACATTTCTATAGGATTGTCAGGACTTTGACTTTGCCAATCCAAAATACAGGTTTTCTTCTTTTTAAACTATTCTGTTTTTGAATGACTCATCTTTTAGATCATTGTCTTCTATTAAGCTTCAGGTCATGGACTGCAACCCTGACATTCTGTAAAATGTCTTGACACAATTTTGAATCCATTGTTCCCTCAATGATTGGAAGCTGCCCAGGCCCTGAGGCAGCAAAGCAGCCCCAAACCATGATGCTCCTTCCACCGTGCTTCACAGTCGGGATGAGGTGTTGATGTTGGTGTGAAATGCCCCTTTCCCTCCAATCACAGCAGTGTGCATTTCTGCCAAAATGTTCAGCTTTTGTCTCATCTGTCCACTGAACATTGTAGAACATCTAGGTAGTCTTATGCAAAATTAAGGCATGCAGCAATGTTTTTTTTTTGGAGAGCAGTGGTTTCCTCTGTGGTGTCCTTCCATGAATTAGTCTGAACTTCCATTCTTGTTCAGTGTTTTTCTTATTGTGGACACATGAACAGAGACAATAGCAAGTTCTAGAGATTTCTGCAGGTCTTTTGCTGTAACCCTTGGGTTCTTTTTCACTTCCTTCAGCATTGCACATTGTGCTCTTGGTGTGATCGTTGCAGGACAACCACTCCTTGGGAGAGTAGCAACTGTACTGAGTTTCCAACATTTGTAGACAATTTCTCTTACTGTGGACTGATGAATACTCAGGTCTTTAGAAATGAACTTGTAGCCTTTTCTAGCTTCATGCATCTCTACAATTCTTCTAAGGTCCTTTGAACGTTGTTTTGATAGAGGCATGGTGTACATAAACAGATCCTTCTTGAGAAGGCAAACAACAGGAATTCTGCAGATGCTGGAAATTCAAACAACACACATTAAAGTTGCTGGTGAACGCAGCAGGCCAGGCAGCATCTCTAGGAAGAGGTACAGTCGATGTTTCAGGCCGAGACCCTTCGTCAGGACTAACTGAAGGAAGAGTTAGTAAGAGATTTGAAAGAGCAGGTTCTATCAGTAACCTGACTCTGTGTGTCTTTTTTATAGGGCAGGGCACCTCCAATCTCATCTCATTGATTGGAATACTTGACTCCAAATAGCTTTTGTAGAGGGCATTACCCCAGAGGTTCACATACTTTTTCCAACAAATACATGCAAGATTGGATCATTTTTCTCAATAAGTAAAGGAACAAGTATGTTTTTTGAATTATTTATTTAATTGGGTTCTCTTCACCTAGTTTTAGGACTTGCGTGAAGGTCTGATCACATTTTAGGTCATATTTTTTCAGAAATAGAGAAAAATTTACAGGTTTCACAAACTTGCTAGTACCACTATAGTTACAATTCTGTAGATTTGCTGAGTATACCCAAGGAAAATGAATCTCAGGATTGTATATGGTGACACATATGTACTCTGAGAAGGACTCTTTACAACTCATGTTCTCTGTATTATAAATACATTGTAAGGTATGGTCCTGACCACAGACAGCAATGTGAGAATTTCCACTGCAATATTAGAAAGAAGTTTACCCCCAAGCCTCCAGAGAACATTGTTTAATTGTGACCACACTATCTATTACATTTTATCTTGCACACGCGAGATTCTGCAGATGTTAGAAATCTTGACCAACACACCAAAAATGTTGGAGGAAGTCCTGCTGAAGGGTCTTAGCCTGAAATGTCAATTGCTTATGCAGAAGTCTTGACCAACACACCAAAAATGCTGGAGGAAGTCCTGCTGAAAGGTCTTAGCCCGAAAAGTCAATTGCTTATACAGCTTATTCCTCTCCTTAGATGCTGCCTAACCTGCTGAGTTCCTCATGTCTTGTGGATGTGGGATCTACAATGTGCAGTGTGCAATGGGTGACGGGGTATCGTAGGGTTAGAATAATGCTTTACAGTGCAAGCAATCAAGATTCAATTCCGATGCTGCCTGTAAAGAGTTTGCATGTTCTCTCTGTGGCCGTGTGGGATTCCTCAGGGTGCGCCGGTTTACTCTCACATTCCAAAGACATTTGAGTTAGGGTTAGTAAGTTGTGGACATACTGTGTTGGTACCAGAAGCCTGTCAATACTTTTACACGGCCCCCAGCACTTCCTTGGACTGTGTTAGTCCTTGACACAAAATTGTAAATGTGACAAGTAAAGCAAATCTTTTAAAATCCTCAACCTTAAGAAGAAGTTGAACTTTTAAAAAGGAGATGAAGAGGAATTTCTTTGGTTTGAGAGTGGTGAATATGTGCAGTTTATTGCCACAGATGGGTATGGAGGCCAAGACTTTATGTATATTTGAGGCAGAGGATGATGGATTTTTGATTGGTAAGGACATGAAGGGATATGGGGAGAAGGCAGGGGACTGGGGCTGAAAGTAAAATGGATCAGCCATGATGAAATGGTGGAGCAGACTTGATGGGCCAAATGGCCTAATACTGCTACCATATCTTATGGTCTCATGAACACAGGAAATTCTGCAGAAACTGGAAATCCAGTTAATACACACACAAACCGCTGGAGGAACTCAGCAGGTCAAGCAGCATCAATGGAGAGGAATAAAGAGTTGACACTTCTTCATCAGGACAGTCCCAATGAAGGGTCTTGGCCCAAAATGTCGGCACTTTATTCCTCTCCATAGGTGTTGTTTGAGTTGCCGAGTTCCTCCAGCAGTTTGTGTGTGTAACTGATCTGTATATTGCACCGAGACAATCACCAGTTCCTTTAGTAGACAATCATTTATTTGGATAAACTTGCTCAATAACAAAAATACAAGTGAGGGAAAATTATGTTCTCTTTGTACAGACATATTAACAATGCTTCCTCTGAAATTATTGGATTTAAAAACTGCCGAAACCAATTATAAAACACATTGATATATAACAGGATATTGTGCAGGCTATGCACGAATCCCAAACATCCCTTGTGATTCTATACAATAAGAAAACTACTGGGTTTCTCGGGCAGTTGCAAGCACCGAGGCCTCTCTGTCATCCTTCATTGCCATGTGCTTTGGACAGCATCCGATAGGGTCTGGAAGCCAGGGACAAAATATATGTAAACAATCATACACAGACCGAGAAATAATACAACTCAATTATTGGGTGAAATGTCGGAGGAACAAATGCCATTATTTCAGTGTTTCCTGCAGGTAGAAAACTGACTCCGGTAACATTCACTTTACAAAAATTATGAAAGACATTTGAATTTATGAATTATGTGGACAAAATTAGCAATCTGCCCTAAAACAAAATGCACCAGTTCCAGCAGAAGTAACAGGCGAGAGTGGAGTGGGTTTGTAACTGCACCATAGTGTAATCTAGATGAATTTTATAAAACAAAATTCAGTCCAAAAGCAGCTAAGTTTTCATTTCTTCTTCTGGCAATGCTGTGATCATTTGAAGGTGAGTATGTTGGCAGGAAGGGTGAGGTGGACAGGTAAGCATTTGATGGCTCTGAGCCCTGAACTTGCTGGAGTTTAGAAGAATGACACCTATCAAATATTAAAAGGTCTAGATAGAGTGGGTGTGGAGGATGTTTCCTATAGTGGGAGAGTCTAGGACCAGACGACACAGCCTCAGAACAGAAGGAGAAAGATGAAGAGGAATTTCTTTAGCCATAGGATAGTGAATCTACGGAATTCATTGCTACAGACAGCTCAAAGGTTACGGGCAGAAGGCAGGAGAATGGAGTTGAGAGGGATAATAAATCAGCCATATTGAATGGAAGAGCAGACTTGGTGGGCCGAATGTTTTATGGTCTTATGGCTGGGTCTGTTTTCCCAGGAGTGTTGCGGTGATACTGTGATGACAATATTTATAGCCTTCATTAGCTCCATAACATTGAATTCCTCACTTTCATAGGACAGAAGGAAATGAGCCCAGCACAGGACATCAGAAAGTGACCTCGCTGCAACTATGTTCGCTGCTGTAGGTGGGGGGGGGGGGCAGGGAGGGTGGGGCTGGAGGATGCCACAAGACAAGGGGTCACTATGCAGAATCGATGAATCTACTCACTCCACCCAGAACACTGGCTTTCTTGTCGACTGTTCTCTAGATTGCTCTATTTAGGGAAATGAAAGCATTTCAGCTCACAAAGCATGTGTTATTGCAGAAGTCACAGAAAAATAATGAGACTTATGACTGTAAATTCACACTCCAAAGGCTTGTAACATAATTTACTGCTGTTTTGAAGAACTGTATTACAGAAGGACTGGGTTCTGAGTTTGTAATAGTCTTTAGTTCAAGTTAGTAGCTTTAAAAATTGTTTCTTGATGATCCAAGTGCCCAGACATTAAACTATATTATTATTTATCCCAAGCATTGTCTAGATATAACTGTGCACAGATTTGCAACTTAAACATCCTGTTGTTCAAACCAGTCAAGCCCAGCCATAATTACTGGAAGTTTTATTCTACACTAACAATCTGCCAGAGGAACTCAGCGGGTTGAGCACTGTCTGTGGGAAGAAAGGAATTGTTGACATTCAGTTGAAACCTTGCATCAGGACTGAGCCTGGAGAGAGGAGATGCTGGTGTATGAGGAGAGAGGAGCACTAAGAAAGAATTCTGGGCAGACTGGCGGACTGAGGAGGGGTGGAAGTTGACAGGTAAGCAATGCCAAATAGGGTGGAGTTGGGAGCCTAATTTTATGAAAAGGAGGCAGCAGAATGTTGAGAGGAATAATAATTCAGCCATGATGGAATGGTGGAACAGATTTGTTGGGCCAAATGGCCTAAAGCCTTATGGGAGTGTGGCAAGTGAATGATAGATGAAGGCAGACAAAGAGAGAGAGAGAAGAAAGAGGAAAGGGGATAGTGCAGATGGATCGAGGTTAGGGGAGGAGAGTGTAAAGATGGGAGACAACTGCTGGAAGGAGATAAGCAAGAACACAAAGCGGTCGCAGAGCTGCATTCCAATAAGCAGATGAGAATGGGAACATTAGGGGTGAGGTGCATGGCAGATGGATCCAGATTTTGGGTGGGATATGGGGGGGGAATCCTGTTTGTGAAGTGGGTGGAAGGAAATGAAGAGTATCCTTGGGGTGTTGCTTGTGTCTGATGAGTAGAGTATGAATTGGGGAGCAAGGTATGAGGAGTAACCATTCCGAGGATATTTCTACTTGACCGAGCGTATAGCATTGACCGAGAGAGACCCGCAAATCCGGGTGGCTGAGAGAGTACATCATGAACAGAAGGGAGGGATGAGGGCAGGTGGGAGAAACATGCCGAAAGACAGACAGGGAATGAATACATTTGACCACAAGGATACTGCAGTCCCCAGTGGGCTCAGCGGCTGAGCTAACATAAGAGCACGAGAGTGTAGAATGATGGATGTGGGTTCAATTTCAGCAGTTACAACAAATTTGGATAACTACATGGATGGGAGGGGTATGGAAGGCTTGGATCCAAATGTAGGTCAACGAGACTATGCAGATTAAAAGTTTGACATGGACTAGATGGGCTGAATGGCCTGTTTCTGTGCTGCAATGTTCTATGAATTCTATGAGACAAACCAACCTGCTTTACATTCAAGAAAGCCTGAAGTGTTACAGTATGCCGATAACATTGCAGGTTCAATAGAACTCCTGTCACAGTGCAATAATCTTCTTCAAATTTAGCAGAAATCTCAAACTTTTGGTGCATAATGGTGGATTTTCTCAATTTTAAAAATTCAGCTGCAATTCTAACTCCCATTCTGTGTACCCATCCAACTTTCAAAGAATAGTCCCCTTGGTTCTCTGCTTCCCTCTGTTTGAACACTCCCCCACAGTCCAGAGGACCCAGCAGCCTGTGCCCTGCCCAGTGAAATTAAGGAAAATGCTGAGGTATAAGATTGCTTTTAAACACAATCATTTCTTAATGCACTAATTTTTCCTACATCCATACCGTAAAAGGCAGTGCACACAGACCTGTGGAAATTGCTAACGATTTAACTCCCTGCAGCCAAACCCCTGACATCCCACCTGATTCGCTCTATACTCTTTGTTCACTCAGTGTTCACAGACACCTCAACTGACATGTTAGCTAACACCAGACCACCATCTTTCTGTCAGCCACCCGTGGGGACAGACGGGCGACTGGAGAGGCGTGCCCAGGGAGAGCTCAGCCTTGACCAACTCTCCTGATTAGTGTGGAAAGGCACACAGCACAACTCCTAATGTGATACTCTAGTATTGGAGAAAGAAACACTCTGTGTCACTGGGAAGAGCAAGCTTCCTACTAGTGACACACAAATCAGTAAAGCCCTGCTGCTCAAGTTTAACACTGGGGTCAGATTAGCAGTGCACGGTAACACTGTGATTAACAAGATAAACTGTAGAACTACCATTCGATGACGTATATTTACTGCAAAGCTGATTGTATACATTCTTCTGCCTGTTTAAGTCAGACAGCACTGAGTTAACTCAACATCAGTGAACACTACATTCACTGAGTCAGGACATCCTCTTGCGATTAGCTTAAAGCAACATACACCTTGTTGCCTCTTACTTTGAGCTATGGAAAATGACAGCCTGCCGTGAGACACAGTGGAATCTTCTAATATTAAAGGACCTGAAGGTGCAGAATGGACACGGGTCCCTCTCTCTCACACTCACTCACACAGACACAGCAGGTGAAGCTACATCGGTATCAATGGGGAACTTAAGACAGTCACAGCCAGAACGCAAACTAAGATTTTGCAAACAAAAGTATCAAGTTTTAAGTGGTGGAGTGTTTAAAGGGACATGTCACAATCTTATTTTTCTTCTCATACTGTATACAAATAACTTAATAAAGATATTTTTCCTATTAGTTAAGCTTAGTCAACCTTTAAAAAACAATTGCAACCAGCTAAGTTTTGACATGATGGTATTGTGTAAAAGCACGATGTTAGGGTCGGATGCTACAAATAATTAACAGGACAAAGCAGAAAGAATGAGGTAACTGAGGGCTTTCCACCTCAAAGTAACAGCGACTCTAATCATTTCTACTTTCACATAATAGTGTCTTCCAGTAAAGCAACCAACTGGCCAGAGTTGCATCCATGATGTAATGCATCAGCCAACAGAAATAGGGAAAAGGAGTTTCTTCTAAATATTATTAAAAAAAATAATATATTTGGCTTTAATATCCAGCAGGGATAATTTTCCAAGTTTGTTTTATACAGACTAGAATGCAACCTTTGATCTATAGGCTTCATAACACCGGGCCCCAGTCAGACTGGTGCTCCAGAGAGTCCAGACCCTGGGGTCAAATCCATTTTGGTATCGCTTTAAGTAGTGTAGCGTTTCCCCAGCGCCCCCCCCCCGTCGACTGAATGGTTTCTCATCCATGAAATGCAGTGTTCTGCGTCTCACCAGTGAGGCCTGCCCCACTGAATTTACCTCCTCACCGCCAGCGCAAACGGAGTCTCTTTCTAAAGAGCGAAAATGAGAGATAATGGATTCCAACATCTGGAGCCAATGCAAACAGTGATGGGTGTAGTGTTAATGGCGGGGAGAGAGCTGGGCCTTTATCACTCCTCAGTGAAGTAGTTCCCTCAAATGCTTTTTCCCAGAAGAACCCCATCCTTCTCCACAAAGCAGCAGTTTGCTGGCTAGTTTTCGAGTCTCATGGGAGAGGAAACGTTCTTCTTTATCTCCAAAGTGCATAGTGACAAGAACTAATCCACCCTCGACAGCGGGAGTTGCTCGAACAGTCCCTGGCTGCAGAAAGCAACATGGGTACGATAACCGGGTCTTCTCAAATGACGAAAAACCAGGCAGGGCATTTCCCAATTCCTCACCCAGGGAGACAAACCTTCCCAGCGAACAGAAGTCCCACGATTGTGAAGAAGATGGATAAGACAAAAAGCACGTACGATGACCCAACCTGGGTGTTATTGGGCAGCTTGTATGGCTGGCCACCAACCTCGTTGATGTAAAATCCAATTGGAAAGATGAGGGCTGCCATGCAGAATAGGATCACTGTCAGAGGGCGAGAAGAAAGAACACCAATTAGAATGATGCATCAAGTACATTGACATTCATTCCAATGTAACTTATAGTCAGTTATACAGTATCAAAACAGGCCTTTCGGCCCATTATCCCACTTACCAACACTTGGCCCATTGCCTGCTGTACCTCAGATTTAACAATGGATAATGGACTGGATACTGCATCACTCAACCTCACTCACCCCAACACTGAACTGTTCCTACAACCTATGGACTCACTTTCAAGGACTTTTTAACTCATGTCCTTGATATTTATTGCTTATTATTATTATTATTTTGTGTTTTGCCCGACGCCGGCCCCCCTAGGCCTGAGTCGATGTAGTAGTAGTTTGTGTTCTTCTTCCTTTTTGTATTTGCAGTTAGATGCCTTTTGCACATTGGGTGTTTGTCAGTCTTCTTGAGTATTTTTTCATTGATTCCATTGTGTTTCTTTGTATTTACTGTGATTGGCCACAAGAAAATGAATCTCAGGGATGTACATGGTGACGTATATGTGCTTTGTTAATAGATTTACTTTGAACTTTGGAGCCAGGCTCTATCTTGACAAAAACATTGTGCACCTGGAAATTCTGCACAATGGTGCCTGAATGTTTGTGCAAATGCCAAGAATGTGTCCAGTCTCTACGAAGATGCGCATTATTCCCCAGAACTCTACTGAGCCAAATTTAACCAGGTTGTATTTAATCACGTTTTTAAAAATATTGGATTTAAAAAATCAGATTGGCTTATTATAACCCAACATGATGTTTTCACAAGTAAATGGAAATATAAAAAAAATGTAGATGCTTGAAATCCGAAATAAAATCAGAAAATGCTGTAAACACATCTTCTGTGGAGAGAGAAGCAGATTTTGAAGTTTCAGGTTGGAAACTATTCTGAATTATAGAATGCAAGTAATTCTTTGACCTTTCCATGCTCTGTCCATCTTGTTCTCCTACCTTCTGCCCTCTTTTCCATCCAAAGTAATTATCAAAGAATATATATCACCATATACTACCTTGAGATTCATTTTCTTGCAAGCATTTACAGAAAAAAAAACAGAAATTATGAAAATAAACAACCAATGTGCATAAGAAGTGTGCAAATAATAAACAATACTGAGAACACATGACATAAAGAGACATTGAAAGTCAGCCTGTAGGTTGTGGAACCCATTCAGAGTTTAGGTGAGTGAAGTTATTTACACTGATTCAGGAGCACGAAGGTTGTAAAGTAAAAACTGTTCCTGAATCTGGTGGTGTGGGACCCAAGGCTTCTGTACCTCCTGCCAGATGGTAGTAGCAAGAAGAGAACATGGCCTGGATGGTGGAACTTCTTGATGAAGGATGCTGCTTTCTTGTGGCACTATTCAATAGTGGGGAGGGCTTTGCTTGCGAACGACCAGGCTGTATTCACCATTTTGTGTAGTCTTTTCCATTTCTCGGCATTGGTGTTTCCGTATCAGGCCATATTGCAACCAGTTAGGATACTCTCAACTGTGCATCTATACAAGTTTGCCAAAGTTTTTGGTGATATACCAAATCTATGCAAACTTTCTAAGAAAGTAGGGGCACTGTCATGCCTTTCTTGTGAGGACACTAATGTGCTGGACCCAGGACAGATCCTCTGATATGACACCAAGGAATTGAAAGTTACTGATCCTCTTCACCTGTGATCCTCCAATGGAGGACTGGCTCATGGACCTTTGGCTTCTTTCTTCTGTAGTCCATAATCAGCTATTTGGTTTCGTCCTAATCTTTCCACCCATCCACCTTTGCCAGTGCCTCCTCCATCTGAGCACTCAGTCCTAACAAAGCATTTTTAGATATTAGCTGTTCCACTTTCCACAGATGCTGCCTGACTTGCCAAGAGTTTGCACGACCAAATTGCACTTTTGGTGAAGGCACACCACAGGTTAAACACGATGCCTGCAAAAGTGCCCAAAGATTTCATTGTGGTTAGGATTTAAGCCAACAAGATCTGAATGGAAAATTTTCCATCTCCCACATAATTAAGATTGGTTCATTAAGAAGAGATGTACAGGCGTGACATTGTATTGTGATAAGTGAATGAGGAGGATCAAATCAGAACCATTCTGGGTCCCAGCACAGCTGTTACACATGATCCCAGTTTACAGTCCAAAGTTATACAAAGGCTGCATTTTTTTAAAAACTCTGCACAGCAAATTCTGCTCAACCCAATTTGAAGTGATGCATGGTGCATTTGAAGTCAGCTTTGTTTGTGTTTAAAGGGAACACACATGGCCCACAGATGTTGCCTTATTTATACAAGCCCATTGTGCCAAGATACATCTGATCTGGTACTGAAGCAAACAGCCGATGCTGGAACTCTGGACAAAAACGTACAAGGCTGGAAATACTCACCTGCCTGGGCAGCACCAGTGGCTAAAGAAAGATTTTAGGTCAATGATTACTACTTTAGGCCAAGAAGTGCTAACAGTTTTTAGAACAAGTTACCTCCACAAGTTAATGATACAGTTCTATATAACTCTGGTCAGACCACATTTGGAATATTTTATTCAGTTCTGGTTACCTCTTTACAGGAAGGATGTGGAGGCTTTAGATTTGGGTACAGAGGCGATTTACCAGGATGCTGCCTGGATTAAAGAGCATGTCTTATGAGAATAAGTTGAGTGAGATAGGGCTTTTCTCTTTAGAGCGAAGGAAAATAAGAGGTGACTTGACAGAGGAGTACAAGATTATAAGGCAGAGATCGAGTGGACAGCCAGAGACCTTGTCCAAAGGTGAAATTGGCTAATATAACTTAAAGTTAATTGGAGAAAAGCATGGTGGAGATGTCAGAGATAGGTTTGCTTTTTACACAGAGAATGGTGGGTGCATGGAACTTGCCGCCAGGGGTGTTGGTAGAAATAGATATATTAGGGCCAATTAGGTTAATTGTCCTGTGATTAGATGAGAGTTAAATCACATGCTATGTTGGTGCTGGAATGTGTGCTGACACTTGTGGGCTGCCCTCAGCACATCATTAGGAGTGTTGGTTGTTAACACAATTCACATGAATCTGAAAATCCTGCGTGCATTTACCCTATCTCTACACCTCCTAATTTAGTATGCAACATTCTCTTTTTTTATTTCTCTTACACACTTACTGTCCCATCATTATAGAAACCCCTGAAAATGCTAGTGTTGGGTCTCAAATCCTCCAGGGTACTACAGGCGACAGAAGTCTTGGTAGCTTTCACACTCCATCATCCCACCCTCCCCTGCCCGGGACCTGCTGAACCATACCAAACACCACATTTTCCACATATATCAGCAAGTCATCTAAAACTCTGATAAACTTCTCTAGATGCACAATGCAGAGTATCCTGACTGGTTGCATCACAGCCTAGTATGGAATCATCGATGCCCAGAAATGGAAAAGGAATCAAAATGGTGGATACAGCCCTGTCCATCACAGGCAAAGCCCTCGACAGTGAGCACATTTAAATGGAGCGCTGCCACAAGAAAGCAGAATCCATCAAAGACCCTCACCATCCAGACCATGACCTCTTCTTGCTACTACCATGCTCACACTACCAGGTTCAGGAACAGTTATTACCCCTCAACGATCAGTCACAGACAACTTCTCATCTCAATGTTGAACTGACTCTACCCCCTACAGACTCATTTTCAAGAATTCTACAAATCATGTTCTCAGTATTATTTTTTATTATTTGTACCAATTGTTTTCTTTTGCAAATTGATTATCAACCTTTTATGTATAGTTTTTTTGTAAATTGTGCTGTATTTCTTTATTTTCCTGTGAATGCATACAAGCTGATATACAAGTACTTTGATAATCAATTGACTGACATAACAGACACATTGTGATGTACCATCAGTGACATTAACACTGCCCTCTTTAAAGTGTACGCTCAGTATTCTGAAGGAAGTTTACTGGCTTTGCTGTGACTTGACATCAAAAGAATTCCCAAGTTCTGGTATTGCAAATCAGGAATTTAAGATTCCACAGACTTTGGAGAAAACACTGTTACTGGACTATGGACAACAGCTACGGGAACACAACTACTTTTAAAACTATCAGACTCTGATGTTACATGCAGGGAATGAAGCCTTGAAAACTAAAAAACATGTGTTGGAGAAATCCGAAAAGTGTACATTAGGTCTCTCAGTCAGTTGCACATTAGAATAAAAGACAAAGCAAAAAGAAAACAATAAAACTAGAAAATAATGAGGGGTATGGATAGAATCAAACTATATCTGTGGAAAACAACATTTCAGAACTTGAAAAAGGTAGAAACTAAAACAGGTTTTAAGATTACGGATGATACAAAGATAGGCAGCAGGGCAAGTAATGCTGAGGAAGTGGGAGGTCGACAGAAGAACTGAGATTAGGAGAAACGGTAAAGTGGCAGATGGAATACAGTGTAGGGAAGGGTAAAGTCATGCACTTTGGTACAAAGAATAAAAGTATAGACTTATTTTTAAACGGGGAGTGAATTCAGAAATCAGAGGTGTAAAGGGACTAGAGAGTCCTCGTGCAGGATTTGGTAAAGATTAACTTGCAGGTTGAGTCAATGGTGAGGAAGGCAAATGAAACGTTAGCATTTGTTTTGAGGGGACTAGAATATTAAAGCAAGGATGTAATGCTGAGGCTTTATAGGGCATTGGTCAGACTGCATCTGGAGTATTGTAAGCAGTTTTGGGTCCCTCATCTGAAAAGATATGTGCTGGCATTGGAAAGGGTCCAGAGGATATTTATGACAATGAACCCTGGAATGAAAGGGTTAATATATCTGAGCCTGTACTAGCTGCAGTTTAAATGAATGGGGGTGGGGAGAATCTCACTGAAACCTATCCAATATTGAAAGGCGTAGGTAAAGGGGACGCAGATATGTTTCCAATAATGGGAGAGTCTAGGACCATAGGGCACAGCCTCAGAACAGAAGGATGCCCCGTTAGAACAGAGATTAGGAGGAATTTCTTTAGCCAGAATGGTGAATCTGTGGAATTCATTGCCACACATGGCTGTGGAGGCCAAGTCATTAGGTATATTTAAAGTGGAGGTTGAGAGATTCGTGATTAGTCATGGCATTGAAGGTTACAGGGAGAAGGTAGAAGAATGGGGTTGAGTGGTATAGTAAATCGTCTGTGATGGAATGACAGAGCAGACTCAATGGGATGAACGGCATAATTCTGCTCCTATTTCCTATGGATAGTTTCAAAAGCTCACACATTCTAGATGGAGATACAGGGAAATGCTCCTCATATAGCCCTGAATGCTTGGAATTCTCTGTTCCTGTATAGGCAGAGATGGTGAATATGCTTAAGATGCAGATTAACATATTAAAACCAAAGGGGAATTAGGGTTATGAGAAAAGAGGAAGGAAGTGGCATTGAGCTAAAGATTTCAATGAATAGTGGAACAGGCTTTAAGGGGATACTGATCAACTCCAGAGTCTTACGGTCAAAGCAAGCATTGAAGATGGACCTTGTAAAATTGAAAGAATCAGAATCAGAATTAGGTTTATCATCACCGGCACATGACGTGAAATTTGTTAACTTAACAGCAGCAGTTCAATGCAATACATAATCAAGCAGAGAAAAGATAAATAAAATAATAATAATAATAAATAAAAAAGTAAATCAATTACGTATGTTGAATAGACTTTTTAAAAAACGTGCAAAAACAGAAATACTGTATATTAAAAAAAAAGTGAGGTAGTGTCCAAAGATTCAATATCCATTTAGGAATCGGATGGCAGAGGGGAAAAAGCTGTTCCTGAATCGCTGAGTGTGTGCCTTCAGGCTTCTGTACCTCCTACCTGATGGTAACAGTGAGAAAAGGTGTACAAGATGATGAGAGGCTTTTCCCAGGGCTGAAATGGCTAGCACGAGAGGGCACAGTTTTAAGGTACTTGGAAGTAGGTACAGAGGAGATGTCAGGAGTAAGTTTTTTTTAATGAAAAGAGTGGTGAGTGCGTGGAATGGGCTGCCGGCAACCGTAGTGGAGGCGGATACGATAAGGTCTTTTAAGAGACTCCTGGATAGGTACATGGATCTTAGAAAAATAGAGAGCTATGGGTAACCCTTGATAATTTCTAAGGTAAGGATATGTTTGGCACAGCTTTGTGGGCTGAAGGGCCTGTATTGTGCTGTAGGTTTTCTACGTTTCTAAAAGGGCATGCCCTGGGTGCTGGAGGTCCTTAATAATGGATGCTGCCTTTCTGAGACAACACTCTTTGAAGATGTCCTGGGTACTTTTGTAGGCTAGTACCCAAGATGGACCTGACTAGATTTACAACCTTCTGCAGCTTTTTTCGGTTCTGTGCAGTGCCAAATCTCTTCAAACTCCGAATAAATTATAGCCGCTGTCTTGCCTTATTTATAACTACATCGGTATGTTGGGACGAGGATAGATCCTCAGAGATCTTAACACCCAAGAACTTGAAATTGTTCACTCTCTCCACTTCTGATCCCTCTATGAGGATTGGTACTTGTTACTATTTCTTATTCTTCCTGAAGTCCACAATCAGCTATTTCATCTTACTGACGTTGAGTGCCAGGTTGTTGCTGCGGCACCATTCCACTAGTTGGCAAATCTCACTCCTGTACACCCTCTCTTCACCACCTGAGATTCTAGCAACAATTCTATCCTCAGTAAATTTATAGATGGCCTTAGATGCTTGGAGGGTGGAATCCGTATGCTGACCCTGGATGCTTGGAGGGTAGAATCTGAACGCTGAAAACCTCCAGAGGCAAATGACTCAGGCAACACACATCAAAGTTGCTGGTGAACGCAGCAGGCCAAGCAGCATCTATAGGAAGAGGCGCAGTCGACGTTTCAGGCCGAGACCCTTCGTCAGGACTAACTGAAGGAAGAGTGAGTAAGGGATTTGAAGGCAAATGACTGTTGTCTCTTTGAGAGATAATGGCCTGATGGTAGAATGTGGTCCAGAGGGAGATTTGAGGTATCAGAGAGCTGCTGTTTAACCACTGCAAGGTATTGGTCAGTTTGTCAAACCACAGCAGCACGGCCTTGTCAGCAGGTTTGATGATAACTGTGGCAAGTAGAGAGTGCTCTAAGCTCAGAGGGACAGTTTAATGGTAATGGTTCTTTTCTTTCAGATGCTGATAGAACTGGCTGCTCTGCCTTGATACTGCATACATTTTCATATTTCCCAGTTAAAGTCAATAACTTGAAATGTTCAAAATTAGTTTATTAGTCACATGTACATCAATACACAATGCGTTAACGACCAACAGAGTCCGAAGGTGTGGCTGGGGGTCAGCCCATGAGTGTCACTATGCTTCTGGCAGCAACGTAGCATGAACACAACTTACTAATCCTAACCCATATGTCTTTGAAATGTAGGAGGAAAGTGGAGCAGCCAGAGAGAATTCACACTGTCACAGGAGGTACATACAAACCCCTAACAGAAAGCAGCAGGAATTGGGAGTTGAACTACAAATTGAAACGTTGCCCTAATAGGAGCAGGCATAATTTTAAGGTGACTGGAGGGAAGTATGGGGGGGGTAGTGTCTGATGTTAGTTTGAATGGTGGTTGCGTGGAATGTGCTACTAGGGGTGGTTACAGAGGCAGATTTATTAGGGAGGTATAAGAGACTCTCGGATAGGCACATGGATGATAGAAAAATGGAGAGTTATGTAGGTGGGAAGTGTTAATTGATCTTGGAGTAGGTTATAAGATTGTGAGCTGAAGGGCCTATATTGTTCTATGTTCTCTGTTTAACTGCTACACTACCGTGCTGCCTTATTTCTCCCCAACTTCTGCCTAACATGTCAAGTACTTTCCACATTTTCCTGTGTTTATTTCCAATTGCCAGCATCTGCTCTGTTTTGCTTTTGGATAATAAATGCATTTTTTGTTCTGTCCAGTGTTGTATCTCCTTGATCCTGTTAACTATCCTCCCTCCCCACATACAGAGGAAGTGGAGGCTGTAGCACGCATCGACACAAAGCACCTATTTAGACCAAAGTTAGTTCCAAAGACTGCAGTGGAAACCACAGCCAAGTTAGGCTGAAGGAATCATTGTTAGTAAACCCACGTAAATTCTTCTGGGATTTTACAATGAAAATCTTCGATTCTAAATGAAATATGGCAAAGTGCTACAGATGCTGGAAATCTGAAATTAATAAAAAAAGTACTGCAGATACTTAGCAAAATCTCCCTGGATGTGCAGAGATGGACAATTTACACTTCAGGCTAATCATCGAGACAATAATTGTTTCAATTATTAAACTGATGAAGGGCCTTGGCTCAAAACATTAACTGTTTCTTCCTCTCCACAGATGCCGCTTGACCAGCTGAGTTATTTATTTCTATTTATTTATTGATACAGCACAGAAAAGGCCTTTCCAGCCCTTTGAGCTGCGCTGCCCAGCAACCCACCTATTTAACCCTAGCCTAATCACAGGAAAAATTACAATGACCAAACAACATTGCAGTCAGGTTTCATTTTAGAAGCTAATCCAGTAAATGCCAATTTACAGAGGAATAAGGAACTGCAAATGCCAGAATCTGGAGCAAAAACCAAACTGCTGGAGGGGTCAGGCACCAATTGTCTAGTAAATAGATGGTCAATGCTCTGGGATGTGAATCAGTCATGTCAGGGGAATCAAGGGCTGCAAATCACAAACACGAGATTCTACTGAGACCCTTCTTCAAGTCCTGCAGAAGTCTAGCATTTTGTGAACGAAGCACTGCAATCAGAGCCCTCAGCAGCGTTAAGGACGCCTCCCATCCATCCCACAATCTTTTTGACCTCTACCGTCAGGCAGAAGGTACCACAATATAAGAATAAGTGCTGTAGGCTGGGTAACAGGTTCCTCCCCTAGGCTGAGAGACTCCTGAACACCCTACCAACACCCAGTACACATTTATATATGACAATGGCAGTAGTATTATACTGTTGCATAGTTAACTATATGTTGCTTAGGCACTACATCGACAGAGTTTTTAATCCGTTAATATTATTCTATATGCTGTATGTGATATATGTACTGAGTTTTACACCATGGTCCCAGAGGAATGATGTTTTGTTTAAATGTATACATGTGTGCAGTTGAATGACAATAAACTTGACCTTGAAACTGGGGAAGAGAAAGGGACACTGTGAGTGTAATGGGAGACAACCAGTAGGAAGCAATGAGAGGGAGAAGTAGGCGAGAGGTTGTAGGTGATCCCCTGCCAAAGCCAAGCTATAAGAGTGGCACCTTGTATTCTGTCGACAACCCAATAGTATGAACATGAATGTTCCAAGTGACCCCACACTGCCATGCTTCTTTCCCTTTCTTTCCAGTGTGTGCCCCATCGTAGTTTCATTACCCCCTCCTACAACTGATTCCACCTGTCCATCATCCCTCACTCATCCACTTCCACTTCACACCTTCCACAGATATTAGATTCTGCACCCATAGCCCCAATTCTATTTACCATCTACCAGTCTCTGTCCCTACGTTCACTCCGTGCTCTCCCACCTGCCCTTTTCCCTCTTCATCTGTCTGTCACTCACCATCTGGATTGAATCCTGGAATTGAGTTTAGGAGCTGAGAGGTAACGTTGCAGCTATATAGGACCCTGGTCAGACCCCACTTGGAGTACTGTGCTCAGTTCTGGTCACCTCACTACAGGAAGGATGTGGAAAGCACAGAAAGGGTGCAGAGGAGATTTACAAGGATGTTGCCTGGATTGGGGAGCATGCCTTATGAGAATAGGTTGAGTGAACTCAGCCTTTTCTCCTTGAAGCGATGGAGGATGAGAGGTGACCTGGTAGAGGTGTACAAGATGATGAGAGGCATTGATCATGTGGACGGTCAGAGGCTTCGTCCCTGTGCTGAAAAGGCTGCCACAAGAGGACACAGGTTTAAGGTGCTGGGGAGTAGGTACAGAGGAGATGTCAGGAGTAAGTTTTTTTTATGCAGAGAGTGGTGAGTGCGTGGAATGGGCTGCCAGCAATGGTGGTGGAGGTGGATACGACAGGTCTTTTAAGAGACTTTTGGATAGGTACATGGAGCTTAGAAAAATAGAGGGCTATGGGTGAGCCTAGTAACTTCTAAGGTAGGGACATGTTCGGCACAACTCTGTGGGCCGAAGGGCTTGTATTGTGCTGTCAGTTTTCTATGTTTCTATCTCCCATCATCAAGGACCCCCACCATCCAGGTCATGCTCTGTTCTTGTTACTGCCATCAGGAAGGTGATACAGGAATCTCAGGATCCACACTACCAGGTTCAGGAACAGTTATTACCCCTCAACCATCAAGCTCCAGAACCAGACAGGATAACTCCACTCAGCTTCACTTGAACAGTTCCCACAACCTATGGACTTACTTTTGAGGACTCTTCCTCTCGTGTTCTCAATACTTATTGCTGATTTATTTATTATTGTTTTTCATTTTGTATTTGCAGTTTTTTTGCACATTGGTTATATGTCCATTCTGTTGGTCTTTCATTGAGTTAATTGTGTTTCTTTTATTTACCATGTATGCCCATAAGAAAGCAAATCTTAGGTGACATATGTACTTTGATATTAAATTTACTTTGTACTTCGTACCTCCTGACTCCATCTGCACAACATCATTCCCCCCCCCAAACTTGGTTCCACCCCTCCATGCTGGCTATTCCCCACACCCCAAGCTCTCAGCCCCCGGGGTGGGGTCTTGACACAAAATGAAAATGTTGACCATCTGTCTGTGTCTACAGCTACTGCCTGACTCACAGAATTCCTCCAGTCGTTAGGGATTTTAAGGATTAGCTTTATTTGTCATATGCACATCAAAACTTACAGTGAAATGCATTGTTTGTGACAACGATCAACACAGTTGAAGGATGTGCTGGGAACAGCCTGCGAGTGCCACCACACTTATGGCACCAAGATGGCATGCCCACAACTTATACCCATACTGAAACTGGCCCCTGGAGGAAACCCACACGGTTACAGGGAGACAGCAGTGGGAGTTGAACCGGGAGTGAAAGGCATCAAGGTTGTGATAGAGTTGGTAACTAGTGCAAGGTGAGGCAGCGGCTAACAGTCTGGGTGAAGGACAGAATGCCACAGCTCCAAATCATCAAAGGTTCAATCCAAGCAGGTAACCAAATAAGAGTCTGAACTCAGGATGCCAGTTAGTGCTGGTCAAAGGCTAGAACTAGAGCTCATGGGTTAAGGATGAAAGGTGAAATAATTAAGCGGAAGCTGAAGGGGAACTTCTTCATTCAGGTGGAAGCAGAAGTGTGGATTGAGCTGCCAGAAGTGGTAGATGCGTGTTCGGTTTCAACATTTAAGAGAAGTTTGGATAACTGTATGGATGAAAGGGGTATGATCCACATGTGGGTCACAGATAGATGGGCTAAAAGGTCTGCTTCTGTGCTCTAAGTGGCATTGTTTCACTTACATTCCAGCTCATCCCATCAGTCTCCTGCTGTCAGATAGGGCAGAAAGAATTAGAGCTTTTAGGAGGAACAGAGGAAGGCAGAAGAATGGGGGTTGAGAGGGATAATAATTCAACCATGATTAAATGGGATAGCAGATCTGTGGGCCAAATGACCTAATTCTGCTCCTAGTATGTCTTATGGCCTTAAAATGAGGAAGAGTCAGCCATTTATATGACCCTTCTAATAACCAGGGGGTGCTGCAGTCATCAGTATGACGAAGAATGAATGGGTGGAGAAACAGGTCCTGAAAAATGTCTTTTGATCAAAGTTAAAATAGGTTGAAGTCAGCGACTAGGGGGTAGGGTGCTAGTCTTGCTTCTGACATTTGTTTCAAGATCCACTGACAGCCCCCACAGCCTAGCAGAGTCCCAGAGCACCTGGAAGGAGCACACAGAATCAGAGTATCACATCTCAAGGCAGCAAGGTCTTGTGATAGTGAGACAAAGCTCCTTTTCATCTATGAGGGCTTGCAGCCAGATCCTTTCTGTCATATCGAGTTCTCTCGTGGAACTTGAATTGCACCAGCAAGGGCCTGAATGTGAAAGTAAACAAGGGCACAAAACAAAGCTGAGTTTCAGTTACAGATGATCTGGCCAAACCTTGGAAAGGGGAGATGCCAAACTTCAAAGGCTTGGAAACAGGTACATCACCCTGTATTCTGCTTCGTCCAATCACCCTCAGCACCACTCCTTAAATATACTCAGCCAAAGATCAACAACAACCATAATATGCATCAACTTTAATATAGGAACACTCCGAAGATGAGTTTTTATTTAGAGATACAGCACAGTAATAGGTTCTTCCAGTCGACCCAATTCAAAATTTGAAAGTTTGAAGTAAATTTATTATTGAAATACAGATATGTCACCATATACCTCCTTGAAGTTCATCTTCTTGAAATACACCCATGTGATTGATTAACCTATCAATTGGAATGCCTATGGAATGTGGGAGGAAACCCGAGTAGCCAGTGGAAACCCATGTGATCATGGGGAGAATGTACCAATTCCTTACAGAGGCAGAATTGAACCGATTGCTAGCGCTAACCACTACGCCACCGCACCACTCAATCTTTAGTAGGTTAACCAAAGATAGTTGGATACAGGCGGTGATGAGCTGCCTTCTTGAACCACCTTGGTGAAGATGATGGTCGTCAATTGTGTCCAATGTTGACGATTGTTCTTATGCAGCTCAGGGTTCTGGCTGTTAGGGTGTATTCTGGAGTTAGGGTATACAGCAAAAATTAATTTCAACAGCAAGAGTCTTCCTGGAGCTGCAGACTGGTGTTGATCACCTGAAATATCTGTATATGCATGAATGTAGCGAGAGGGACTATCAGGATTAAAGTTCATTTTGGGTGTCTGGACTGTGGGTGTGAAAATGGAGGTGTTTGAAAATTTATGTAATTCAAAGAAAGCATTATGGATATATTGTAACTATAGAATTTTCCTGCTGTTACCTTTGATCTTTAGCATATAAAAATGTTATGTAATATTGGATCAGGCAGGCCTCTTCTTCCAAGAGTGTCTCGAGTACGTTTGCGGTGCTGAATAAAGACTTGTATATCACCAGCTTCAGTGTCTCCTGGTGACTTCATTCACAGTCACCATCAAATAAAAAGAGACACTGTAGCTTTCGTTTGGGTTGCAGCATTACTGACGTGGTCTCCAATATTCATGAGGCTCAGAAAAAGTGCACAGAACAAAATTTAAACGTTCATAACTATTTTCATAGATCTACCCAAAGCACGGTGGATGCTACTGTCAAAGGCAGGATGCCATTACAGATTTGTCAACTTCATTTGTCTCTTTCACAACAAAATGACTGGCCTTGTCTGTTAAACTGAGAAGCTTCAGAGCTATTCAACATTTCAAACGGTGTGGAACAAGAGTGTGTGTTGGCCTCTGTGCTCTTTAACCTATTCCACACATGCATGCTGAACCATGCAGTCAGAGACCATGAACAGGGAGTGTATCTGAAGGACAGGCTTGATGGATCACTCCTTCACCTGTGTCTTCTGAATGCCAAGTCAAAGACGATTGAGGAGCTCATCCTTAAATTGCTTGGGGAAGATCAACCCACAATAAACACAAGAGATTTGGCAGACACTGGAAATTCAATACACATAATCCTGGAGGAACTCAGCAGGTCAGGCAGCATCTATGGAAAAGTTAAATAGTTGGCGTTTTGGGCTTAGACCCTCATAGTCATACTTTATTGATCCCGGGGGAAATTGGTTTTCGTTCAGGACTCTACAATGTTGCTGGGAAGTTCTAGGATTTAGTCTAGGTGATGATGGAACTGCAATAAATGGATAGCTATTTGTAGGTGGGGAAGTTCCCACAACTCTCTACCTTGAGCTTAGTATCAGAGAACCTGGGTCTGAAAAGCACAGTAAGAGTGTGAGGTGAGTAACCAAGACCATAAGACATAGGAGCAGAATTAGGCCATACAGCCCATCTAGTCTGTTCCACTATACAATCATGGCTGATTTATTATCCCTCTCAACCCCATTCTCCTGACTTTCCCCCGCAACTTTTGATGACCTGACTAATCAATTAACTATCAACTTCCGTGTTAAATATACCCAATGTCTTGGCCTCCAGAGCCACCTATGGTAATGAATTTCACAGATTCACCACCCTCTGGCTAAAGCAATTCCTCATCCCTGCTCTAAAGGACATGCTCGTAGTCGGAGGTTGTGCCTTCTTGCCCTAGACTCCCCAGCTATATAAGACACATCCTCTAAGCATTCACTCTATCTGGGCCTTTCAATGCTTGGGAGGTTTCAATGAGATCTTCCCCACCCCCATTCTTTTAATCTCCAGCAGGTCTCCTCTACATCACAGGGTGGGTGTGCACGGACCTCCATAAGGCACCACAGTAGTGTTGGGATTAGTGCAATGCCGTTACAGCTTGGGGCAGCATTCAGAGTTCAGTTCTGGCACCGCCTGTAAGGAGTTTGTATGTCCTCTCAGTTTTCTCCCACATTTCAAAGACATACTGGTTAATAGGTTAAAAAGATGGGTTGCTGGATAGTGTGGTTTGTTGGGCTGGAAGGACTTGTTCCGCACTGTATCTCTAAATAAAAAATTAGGCCACAAGGACTTCAAGGTGCCTGAACTTCAATTCCCAATTCAAACTTCATTCCTAAGTCTGTGTCACTGGCTTCTAACACAAAATCTTGAAGAACAATCTTATCTTCTGTTAAGACACATTATAACCCATTGAGCTAAAACATTCCCAGGTTAATCAGCCTTCACCATGCTCTCTCAGCCAGTACTACCATCACATGTGTTATTTAGTCTCTTGGTTCTTCATCTTGTTAGAGACATTCTTTTCATTTTCCACAACCTTACCCTTCATCTTCAACTGAAATCATGCCCATTTTCTAACTATTCCCAATTCCAACGGCAGGTCATCAAACTGAAATGATAACTCTGTTTTCCACTCCACAGATACTTCCTGACTTGGTGAGTATTTGCAGTATTTTGTAATCTCAGATCAGGTAGCTCTTCATCTGCCTAAGTACAGATGCTCAATGAAAATTAGCTTTATCCATCTATCCTTCCTTCTATCTATCTAGAGCAGGAGTACTCAACCTTTTGGCCATGGACCCTTACCATTAACTGAGGAGTCTGTGGACCACACTGCCCAGCAACCCAACTATTTAACCCTAGCCTAATCACAGGACAATCTACAATCACCAATTAACCCAGTACGTCTTTGGACTGTGGGAGGAAAATGGAACACCCAGCAGTCACAGGGAGAATGTACAAACACCTTACAGACAGTGCTGGAATTGTATTCCAAAGTCCAGTGCTCTGAGCTGTAATAGCGTCACACCAACTACCACACTACTATGGTAACTCATCACAAATACATCACAACATGTGGTGAAATGTGTTGTTTGCATCAAATCAAGTAAGTGAGGATTGTACTGGGCAGCCTGCAAATGTCACCACACCTACAGCACCAACACAATGTGCCAGCTACTTATTAATACTAACCCCTATGTCTTTGGAATGTGAGAAGAAACTGGAGTTGCCCGAGGGAACACACGTGGTTATGAAAAAAATCTACCAGGCAGTGACAGGAACTGAAACCCAGTCAGTGATCAATGGTGCTGTTAAAGCAATGTGCTAACAACAATGCTACCTTGTTGCCCCAGATACTGCCTGGTTGTAGCTCACTCTCCCATCCCACCTTCAATCTCACAAGGAAAAGTACATCTTTCTCACCCATATTCCTCTTTTCGCTGCCTCAATCAGGAAGGAAGTACAGGAGCCTCAGGAACCACGCCAACATAGAAACATAGAAAATAGGTGCAGGAGTAGGCCATTCGGCCCTTCGAGCCTGCACCGCCATTCAGTACGATCATGGCTGATCATCCAACTCAGAACCCTGTACCAGCTTTCTCTCCATACCCCCTGATCCCTTTAGCCACAAGGGCCATATCCTGTGGCAGAGAATTCCACAGATTCACCACTCTTTGTGTGAAGAAGTTTTTCCTCATCTCGGTCCTAAAAGGCTTCCCCATTATCCTTAAACTGTGATCCCTCATTCTGGACTTCCTCAACATCGGGAACAACCTGCCTGCATCTAGCCTGTCCAATCCTTTTAGAATTTTATACGTTTCAATAAGATCCCCCTTCAATCTTCTAAATTCCAGTGAGTATAAGCCTAGTCGATCCAGTCTTTCCTCTTACGAAAGTCCTGCCATCCCAGGAATCAATCTGGTGAACCTTCTTTGTACTCCCTCTATGGCAAGAATGTCTTTCCTCAGATTAGGGGACCAAAACTGCACGCAATACTCCAGGTGTGGTCTCACCAAGGCCTCGTACAACTGCAGTAGAACCTCCCTGCTCCTGTACTCGAATCCTCTTGCTATGAATGCCAACATACCATTCGCCTTTTTCACTGCCTGCTGTACCTGCATGCCCACTTTCAATGACTGGTGTACAATGACACCCAGGTCTCGTTGCACCTCCCCTTTTCCTAATTGGCCACCATTCAGATAATAATCTGTTTTCCTGTTCTTGCCACCAAAGTGGATAACCTCACATTTAAAAGTTGCTGGTGAACACAGCAGGCCAGGCAGCATCTCTAGGAAGAGATGCAGTCGACCTCACATTTATCCACATTAAATTGCATCTGCCATGAATTTGCCCACTCACCTAACCTATCCAAGTCACCCTGCATCCTCTTAGCATCCTCCTCACAGCTAACACTGCCGCCCAGCTTCGTGTCATCTGCAAACTTGGAGATGCTGCGTCTAAACCAGATTCAGGAACAGTTATGATCAATCAAACATTAGGATCCTGTACCAGAGGTGATAACTTCACTCACCTCAACTCTGAACTGTTCACATAACCTATGGACTCACTTTCAAGGACTCTATATCTCGTGTTCCCAATATTAATTGCTTATTGAATTATTATTATTTTGCTTTTTTTTTTGTTGTTTCTTTTTATCAACTGTGAATGCCCACATGAAACCAAATGTCAGGATTGTATATGGTGACATACAATGTACTTAAATAATAAATTTACTCTGAACTGTCCCATTCCCAAAGGAACCTAGGACAAGCATGAATACAGAGGATGTTAAGGGTATGGGCTACCAAACAGTGCGGAACTAATAAGGACCTTTAGAATGCCTCATGAGGAACCAAGTGAGAAAAGGCCACAGAATTTGGAGAGATTATAGTTAAACAGACCGAAAACTGGCATCAGTGTTGGAAACGTAACACAATCACAACTGAACATTATTCAAGTCAGCATGGGCTCCAATTGACCCAACCTTCAATATCTAATATTCAGCCACCAAGTGAATGGGATGAATTCTCACAGGAGGATTTGTTTACATGGATAAACATGGATCACTTGGTGTGAAATATAAATGCATAACAGGAGATTCAACGAGGAACTGAATTATCCTGCAGTGTAATGATAACCACAAACGCTTGCTCTCAAGCTGGGAATAGATTATCCAGAGGTAGCTTGCAGTGGTCTGCACTCAGAGAACACCGACTACCCTTTTTCTACCCTTAGCTAAAAATGTTAAAGATTAGTTTTATTTATCACAATTACATTGAAACAGAGTGAAATGAGCCATTTGCATCAAATGAGTGAGGATTCTGTTGGGCACAGCTGGCAAGTGTCACCAAGCCTTCAACGCCAACATAACTTACAAAACTCACTAACCCCAACCTGTGCGTCTTTAGAATGTGGCAGGAAACTGGAGCACTAGGTGGAAACCCACATGGTCATGAGGAGAACGTACAGACAGTGGCATTATGCTAACTGCTCCACTATCGTGCTGTCACCATAGTTTTCTATGAATCAGCAATGCCATCAGACCCCATAATTCCATAAATTTCTCTGATATTATGGAAATATCTTCCATCTGCCTCTCCACTTTGACATTCTGTCCATATTAACCATCAATACTGTAAGACCTGAAACGGAGTTTCAACTGCTCAAGTTTGATGAAGTTGTGAGGGTTAGGGGTGGGATTTCATTACCCCTCTTACAAAACTCACAGCTTAAACTTAAGTTTGCAGAACTATTAAACAACGTCCATTGTCCAAATTCCAGCAGGCTGATAATTCCTAGCCTTGGAGGTTCACGGGCCTGCCTTCACTTCTTGCAGCCAAACCTCTGCTGAAATGTTGAAGTAACTAAACACGAGATGTAATAACAAGAGAAGAAGTGAGGATACTGGCACAAACTGAGGAAGTGAGTGCAAAGGAGGGACATTGACCTTTTGTTCTGCCTCTTGTTTTCCAGCTGCCGCTGGCTGAGGCAGCCTGAGCTTGGTCAGCAGGAGTGGTTCCGAATGCAGTGCCTGGACTGTACCTGAAGGACGGTGCTGGGAAAGGTTATTTGACGTGTTGTGGAGAACAGCATTTGGAATGAGTGATGACAAGACCTCATAAATACAAAGGCTATCTTGCCATCTCTTTAAAAATTAAATGCAGAGTAGTATTAAATAGTAATAATGTGAGCATGATTAAGGATTCATCATTTCAGACAATCTGAAAATACTTCTCCAAGTAGTGAGGCTCTGGGAAAAGAGTTTGTAATAGAGCATGGCAGAAGACAGTGGAAATC
Source organism: Mobula hypostoma (assembly GCF_963921235.1). Taxonomy (NCBI): domain Eukaryota; kingdom Metazoa; phylum Chordata; class Chondrichthyes; order Myliobatiformes; family Myliobatidae; genus Mobula; species Mobula hypostoma. Next base: position 148,061,261 of record NC_086105.1, read on the forward strand.
AAATAAACAAGACTCAAAATTCAGATTTATTTATCACATGCACATTGAAATGCGGTGAAATGCAACTTTTGTGTCAATTTATTTATTTATTGAGATACAGTGTGGAATAGGCCCTTTGAGCCGTGCGGCCCAGCAACCTCCTGATTTAATCCAAGCCTAAGCATGGGACAATTTACAATGACCAATTAACCTACCAACTGGTACGGCTTTGGGATGTGGGAGGAAATTGGAGCACCCAGAAGAAACCTACATGATCATGGGGAGAACGTACAAACTTCTTATAGACAGCGGTGGAACAACCGACACACCCAAGGACGTGTTGCCACACACTCCAGCACCAGCATAGCATGCCCACAATGTTTAGCAGAACAACACAGAACATAAGCATAAGACCATAAGATATAGGAGCAGAAGTAGGCCATTCAGCCCATCGAGTCTGCTCCGTCATTCAATCACGGGCTGATCCAATTCTTCCAGTCATCCCCACTCCCCTGCTTTCTCCCCATACCCTTTGATGCCCTGGCTAATCAAGAACCTATCTATCTCTGCTTTAAATACACCCAATGACTTGGCCTTCACAGCCGCTCATGGCAACAAATTCCACAGATTTACACCCTCTGACTAAAGAAATTTGCCGCATCTCTGTTCTAAATGGATGTCCTTCAATCCTGAAGTTGTGCCATCTTATCCAAGACTCCCCTACCATGGGAAATAAAAACTTTGCCGTATCTAATCTGTTCAGACCTTTTAACATTCGGAATGTTTCTATGAGATCCCCCCTCGTTCTCCTGAACTCCAGGGAATACAGCCCGAGAGCTGCCAGATGTTACTCGTACGGTAACCCTTTCATTCCTGGAATCATTCTCGTAAATCTTCTCTGAACCCTCTCCAATGTCAGTATATCCTTTCTAAAATAAGGAGCCCAAAACTGCACACAATACTCCAAGTGTGGTCTCACGAGTGCCTTATAGAGCCTCAACATCATATTCCTGCTCTTATATTCTATACCTCTAGAAATGAATGCCAACATTGCATTTGCCTTCTTCACCACTGACTCAACATGAAGGTTAACCTTTAGGGTATCCTGCGCAAGGACTCCCAAGTCCCTTTGCATCTCTGCATTTTGCATTCTCTCCCCATCTAAATAATAGTCTGCCCGTTTCTTTCTTCCACCAAAGTGCTTAACCATACTCTTTCCAAAGTTGTATTTCATTTGCCACTTCTTTGTCCATTCCATTAAACTATCCAAGTCTCTCTGCAGGCTCTCTGTTTTCTCAACACTACTTGCTCCTCCACCTATCTCTGTATCATCGGCAAATTTAGCCACAAATCCATTAATCCCCATAGTCCAAACTATTGACATACATCGTAAAAAGCAGTGGTCCCAACACCAACCCCTGTGGAACTCCACTGGTCACCAGCAGCCAGCCAGAATAGAATCCCTTTATTCCCACTCTCACTTTTCTACTGACCAGCCAATTCTCCACCCATGCTTGTAACTCCCCTGTAATTCCATGGGCTCTTATCTTGCTAAGCAGCCTCATGTGCAGCACCTTGTCAACAGCCTTCTGAAAATCCAAGTACACCACATTTACTGCATCTCCTTTGTCTACCTTGACTGTAATTTCCTCAAAAAATTGCAGTAGGTTAGTCAAGCAGGTTTTTCCTTTCAGGAAACCATGCTGGCTTTGACCTATCTTGTCATGTGCCTCCAGGTATTCCGTAATCTCATCCCTAACAATTGATTCCAACAACTTCCAAACCACTGATGTCAGGCTAACAGGTCTATAGTTTCCTTTCTGCTGCTTCCCACCTTCTTAAGTGGCGGAGTAATTCCAGAATCCATCGATTCTTGAAAGATCATTGTTAATTCCTCTGCAATCTCTCCAGCTACTTCCTTCAGAACCCGAGGGTGCATTCCATCAGGTCCAGGAGATTTATCCACCCTCAGACCATTAAGCTTCCTGAGCACCTTCTCAGTCGTAATTTTTACTGCACAAGCTTCACTTCCCTGACACGCTTGACTATTCGGTATACTGCAGGTGTCTTCCACTATGAAGACTGATGCAAAATACGCATTCAGTTCCTCTGACATCTCTGCGTCTCTCATTACAATATCTCCAGCGTCATTTTCCATTGGTCCTATATCTACCCTCAACTCTCTTTTACTCTTTATATACTTAAAAAAGCTTATAGTATCTTTTTTGATATTAGTCGCCAGCTTCCTTTCATAATTCATCTTTTCCTTCCTAATCACCTTCTTAGTTTCCTTCTGCAAGTTTTAAAAAGCTTCCCAATCCTCTATCTTCTCATGGGCTTTGGCTTCCTTGTATGCCCTCTCTTTTGCTTTTACTTTGGCTTTGACTTCACTTATCAGCCATGGTAGTGTCCTTCTTCCATTCGAAAATTTATTTGGAATATATCTGTCTTGCACTTCCCTGATTTTTCGCAGAATCTCCAGCCATTGCTGCTCTGCTCATGTCCCCTTCCAGTCTACCTTGGCCAGTTACCCTCTCATGCCATTGTAGTTTCCTTTATTGCACTGAAATACTGACACATTGGAATTTAGTTTCTCCTTCTCAAATTTCAAAGTGAACTTGATCATATTGTGATCACTGTTCCCCAAGGGTTCCTTAACCTTAAGCTCTCTTATCACCTCCAGATCATTGCACAACACCCAATCCAGCACAGCAAATTCCCTAGTGGGCTCAACAACAAGTTGTTCTAAAAAGCCATAAGATGCGACAAATCAACAGCAAAGCCCCGTTCCTCCCCCCCACCCACACACATGCAGTCTTCCAACCCAAGGACAGGCCATCTTAGGCCTCCAGCATATTCGGATTTGCAGGCATCGGACCTTCGACTTCTCCAGCGGCCTTGCAGAGAACAGGGGCTCAAGATAATTGTTCTAACTTCTCGGCTTTTTTTAAAATATGGCAAGTGGATCAAGACAAAGTTAATAAAATTTTAACAAAGCAAGTAACTCGTCAGGGATGAACAACTAATCAGTTTTGCAACACTGATATGTCTAAATTAAATTCAAAAAGTAAATACTGTCAGATGCATATCTGCCCATCATATTGTGCATATCACCAACATATTGATGGGAATTACTAAGGCGGCACTACAGTGGCTACATCTCATTAGCAGTTTGAGGAGATTTGGTATGTCATCAAAGACTAGCAAATTTTTACAGATGTACCATGGAGAGCATTCTGACTGGTTGCATCATAATCTGGTACGGAGGGGTCATTGGACAGGATCAGAAAAAGTTGTTGAGGGTTGTAAGCTCAGCCAGCTCCATCATGGGCACTAACCTCCCCACATCTAAAACATCTTCAAAAGGCGATGCCTCAAAAATGCAGCATCTGTTATTAAGGACTCCCATCACCCAAGACATGCCTTCTCAGTGCTACCATCAAGGAGGTGGTACAGAAGCATGAAAACAGATACACAGCGCTTCAGAAACAGCTTCTTCCCCTCCACTATCAGGTTTCTGGATGGACAATGAACCCATGTATACTACCTATTTCCCCCTCTCTTTTTTCACTAGTTAATTTAATTTTTTATATTCAGCAGATTCTGGATAATTGGGCCACAGGTTAATCAGGGCAGCTACTTATTTGGGACACTATATCACTCAACTGAGACAGGAGGATGTTAGACAATATAGAAGCCGAATCTGGCCATTTTGGTCCATTGAGTCTGCTCCACCATTTCATCATGGCTGATCCAACTTTCCTCTCAGCCCCAATCTCCTGCCTTCTCCCCGTATTACTTCATGCCCTGACCAATCAACAATCTATCAACCTCTGCCTTAAATATACATACAGACTTGGCCTCCACAGCTGCCTGTGGCAAAAAAAAATTCCAGATTTACCACTCTCTGGCTAAATAAATTAGACCATAAGATATAGGAGCAGTAGTAGGCTATTCAGCCCATTCCTTATTTCTATTCGAAAAGGAATCCCTTCTATTCTCAGGCTGTGCCCTCTGGTCTGAGACTCTCCCACCACAGGACATATCCCCTTCCCATCCACTCTATCAACGGCTTTCACCATTCAATAGGTTTCAATGAGATCACCCTTCATTCTTCTAAATTCCAGTGAATACAGGCCCAGAGCAATCAAACGTTCTTCATATGACAAGCCATTCAATGCTGGAATCATTTTCATGAATCTCCTTTAAACCCTCTCCAGTTTCAGCACATCCTTTCTAAGGAGCCCAAATCTGCTCACAATACTCCAAGTGAGGCCTCACCATTGCTTTATAAAGTTTCAATATTCCATCCTTGCTTTTATATTCTAGTCCTCTTGAAATGAATGCTAACATTGAATTTGCCTTCCATACCATGGACTCAACCTGCAAATTAACCTTTAAGGAATCCTGCACAAGGACTCCCAAGTCCCTTTGCACCTCAGTTTTTTTGTACTTTCTCTTCGTATAGAAAATAGTCAAACCTTACATTTCTTCAACCAAAGTGCATGACCATACACTTCCCGAAACTGTATTTCATCTGCCATTTCTTTGCCCATTCTCCTCATCCAAGTCCTGCTGCACCCTCTCTACTTTCTCAAAACTACCTGCCCCTCCACCTATCTGCAAACTTTACAACAAAGCCATCAATTCCATCATCTAAATCATTGATATATAACGTTAGAAGCATCAGTCCCAACACAGACCCCTGTGGAACACCACTAGTCACCGGCAGCTAGCCGGAAAGGTTCCCTTTATTCCCACTCTTTGCCTCCTGCCAACTAGCCACTGCTTTATCCATGCTAGAATCTTTTCTGCAATGCCATGGGCTTGTTGCTTGTTAAGCAGCCTCACGTTTGGCATTTTGTCAAAGGCCTTCTGAAAATCCAAGTACACATCAACCGATTCTCCTTTGTCCATCTTGCTTGCTATTTCTTTAAAGATTTCTAACAGATTTGTCAGGCAAAATTTTCCCGAGGAAACCATGCCTAGTTTATCATGTGCCCCCAAGTACCTGAGACCTCATCTTTAATTATCAACACCAACATCTTTCTAACCTCTGAAGTCAGACTAACTGATCTATGATTTCCTTTCTTCTGTCTCTCTCCCTTCTTGAAGAGTGGAGTGACATCTACAATTTTCCAATCTTTCATTCCAGAATCTCGTGATTCTTGACAAAGAATTATTAATGCTGCCACGATCTCTTCAGCTACCTCTTTCAGAACTCTGGGGTGTACACCATCTGGCTCAGATGACTTATCTACCTTCAGAGCTTTCAGTTTCCCAAGAACCTTCTCTCTGGTTATGGTAACTTTTCTGACCCCTGGCACCTAGAACTTCCACCATATTGCTAGTGTCTTCCAAAGTGAAGACTGATGAAAATACTTATTCAGTTTGTCTGCCATTTCATTGCCTCCCATTACTACCTCTCCAGCATGTTGCCAGACAGTTTCTAACTAGCATCAGTTGCATGTACTTGTGTGCCCATTAGACACTACACCATACATGCTTAGAGCAAACTATTTTTAAATAGTGCAGTTGGATGTTTCTGGTAAGATGCTCGGTTGCAGTGGCTTCTATGGAACTAAAAGTGTTATTGTCTTTTTTATATGCATTTTCTATTATCTCAAGATTCTGCTGGACATTAAGAAATTAAAGTACTACAGGAGTACCCTATCAGCAAGTTGCTCGTTGGTAGAGAAACTTAAGGAGCTGGACTTGGTGCAGACCATGCAGCTGCCTGCATCAGAGAGATGTTGGAGGAGTCAGTGTGCAAAGGCAGTGTACAGTCTAACAGCGAATGATGTCTTAGTTGCTTTTCTTGTGATCACAAGACCCTGTTAGATATAGTTAATGTGGAATGCTGCAAGTTCCATTTATTGGCGGACGGCGGAGGAGCTGCATAGCCTCGGTCGAAGGGAGGATGAGGCCTCAGGCCGTGGCATTGCCTGTTTATAGCTGCCCAGGTGAGAGGCGTTGGAGTCGCTGTGCTCCATTGGGGTGGGGGTGGTGTGGCATGGCATCTAAACTGGAGTCAGCTCATTCACTTGGCAAAAGACAAGCTATATTGTGTTTGATGCAGACTGCTGCAACGTTCATGGACTCAGGGTCTTGGACTATATTTTTTGTGAGTCTCTATTTTATTGATACCTTATATGTGCTATATGTGCCTTGGGCTGTGTATGACTGTTGATACTGTATTTCCTACTTTGGCCCTGGCATTTGGCTGTATTTATGTATGGTTGAATGATAATTAAACTTGAACTTTAATGTGCATCTATTTTTTTTTTTAAAAAAACAAATTTTTGTCCCTGATAGTGGTGAGAAATAAAGCAGCAAGACAATCCAGAATTGTTTTGCTCACTGCAGTTTCAAGCAGTCAGGTTGGAGTTGCAAGAAATGGCCAGGATTGAAAATAAAATGATCTCATTGCTTCAGCAAGTTAGGAACTACAGAGAATTTGAAAGTATAGACAATTAGTTTGAATGCTACAATGAAAAAGATTTGAAGGATAAAATTGTATAAAGGCAGTCCATTATCTGCATGAGTCTACACTGATTCTGTTCATTTGCAGTCAATCAAAAGAACACAGCTGTGTACATACACTGGGTAGATTCCTCAGTCAAAAACCATTAGGAACTAATACAGTTTTATAGTACTGTAGTAGCATTGGCAGTGTTCTAGCTTGTTCTGTATTTCATTTAAGTACAAAATTTGTTACTCAGTTGATCTGTAATTTATCTTTTTTTAACACCTTTTTAAAAATTTCCATGAAAATTTAGTTAATTGGGACAGCCATTTAATTGGGCCAGAATGAACTGTCCTAATGAACTGGAATTCACGGTACATGTATATTTCCTATTGTAATTTATAGTGTTTCTTATTACATATTACAATGTACCGCTACTATCAAACAACAAATGTCGCCATATATGCCAGTGATGCTAAACTGGATTCTGATCCTTAGATGGATAAGGCCTTTTTAATTTGGAAAACCAAGGGAATAACAACTTTTTCAGATTTGTTTTTAGGGGATTGTTTAATGTCTTTTCTCAGTTAGTGGATAAATATGATTTACCTAATGTACACTCTTTTTTAGATATTTACAAATTAGGAATGTTTTACATGTTTTGCTGCCAAATTACCCTTCTGCTTATCCACCTAATATGACAGATGCTCTTCTTCAGCTTAAACCACTTCAAAAAGGGTTGACAGCTATAATTTATGAACGGTTATTGAATTTACGAATGATATCTAACGATAAAATTAAACGTGCTTGAGATTGGAATTTCAAGAGTCATTTTCAGATAATCAGTGGAGTAAAACTTTTCATTTGGTTAATAACTCATCTATTTGTGCCCATCATTCCTTGATATAGTTCAAGGTAGTACATTGGGCCCATATGTCAAAAGATAAACTAGCACGTATTTTTCCCAACATCAATCCTATTTGTGACAGATGTAATATTGAGGTGGCCACTTGAACTCATATATTCTGGTCTTGCATAAAGCTAGATAATTTTTGGAGAGATGTTTTTAAAATGCTATCAAAAGTCTGGATCTGGACCTACAACCTAATTTACTTACAGCAATCTTTGGGATGATCCCATCGGAAGCAGGAAATATTCTTGTTTCTGCTCAACGTATGATAGCCTTTTCAACTTTACTGGTTAGGAGAGCCAATTTATTGAAGTGGAAGGATTCTAATCTACCTACTGAATTTTATTGGCTCTCCTCCATTATGTCCTGTTTAAGTTTAGAAAAAATAAGTCGAACATTTGATACATCCTTTAAATTTGAGCAAATCTGGCGACCTTTTATTCAATATTTTCATTTGATTTGATTTATTACTCTTCCAATTATTTTTTTTGAAGATTTAGATTTGATCAGAAAGTCTTTCCGTTTTTTTTGGTCGTATCCTCAGAATGGACTGCCCAGTCCCTTTTTCCCCCCTCCTTTTTTCATATAGTGTAGTGGGTTTTTTTTTCTTTCTCATTTTAAACATCTAAAGTTTTTTTCTCTCTCTGTGAATCGATAAGAGGAGAATTAGCTGTCTTCTTTTTTATTATATACTACTTATTAGCTTAATACTATGTATGATTTTGATGTTTATTCACTTGCTGTTTGTATTGTTATTGATATATATATTTGAGATAATTTTCCTCTTGTTTGTATATATGCTCTTTTTAAATCAATAAAAAGATTAAGAAAGAAAGAAAGATGAAATAAGGTCATCAGTGCAGGCTTGGTGGTGGTGTTAAGAAAACACAGCAGAATCAAGCTGACATGCTGTGCACTGTAAAATTATACTGTAGCTCTCCAAAGCAATAATTTAGTCAAAGATGGTCTTGCCCCAGGCCAAGATCAGCAATTTCTAAATGACAACCCAAATTGAAGATTAAAATACAGGCTTGTATTATAATTTGTACAAAGAAAATGTAGTTAAAACATTAAACATGCAGCTCAACAAATTAATATTTGCTTGTAGATAATAGAAAGACACTTATATCAATGTTTTAGCAACACACATAAAAGTTGCTGGTGAACGCAGCAGGCCAGGCAGCATCTCTAGGAAGAGGTGCAGTCGACGTTTCAGGCCAAGACCCTTCGTCAGGACTAACTGAAGGAAGAGTAAGGGATTTGAAAGTTGGAGAGGGAGGGGGAGATCCAAAATGATAGGAGAAGACAGGAGGGGGAGGGATGGAGCCAAGAGCTGGACAGGTGATAGGCAAAAGGGGATACGAGAGGATCATGGGACAGGAGGTCCGGGAAGAAAGACAAGGGGGGGGACCCAGAGGATGGGCAAGGGGTATATTCAGAGGGACAGAGGGAGAAAAAGGAGAGTGAGAGAAAGAATGTGTGTATAAAAATAAGTAACAGATGGGGTACGAGGGGGAGGTGGGGCCTTAGCGGAAGTTAGAGAAGTCGATGTTCATGCCATCAGGTTGGAGGCTACCCAGACGGAATATAAGGTGTTGTTCCTCCAACCTGAGAGTGGCTTCATCTTTACAGTAGAGGAGGCCGTGGACAGACATGTCAGAATGGGAATGGGACGTGGAATTAAAATGTGTGGCCACTGGGAGATCCCGCTTTCTCTGGCGGACAGAGCGTAGGTGTTCAGCAAAGCAGTCTCCCAGTCTGCGTCGGGTCTCGCCAATATATAAAAGGCCACATCGGGAGCACCGGACGCAGTATATCACCCCACCTACGCTCTGTCCGCCAGAGAAAGCAGACACCTACACCTATGCTCTGTCCGCCAGAGAAAGCAGGATCTCCCAGTGGTCACACATTTTAATTCCACATCCCATTCCCATTCTGACATGTCTATCCACAGCCTCCTCTACTGTAAAGATGAAGCCACTCTCAGGTTGGAGGAACAACACCTTATATTCCGTCTGGGTAGCCTCCAACCTGATGGCATGAACATCGACTTCTCTAACTTCCGCTAATGCCCCACCTCCCCCTCGTACCCCATCTGTTACTTATTTTTATACACACATTCTTTCTCTCACTCTCCTTTTTCTCCCTCTGTCCCTCTGAATATACCCCTTGCCCATCCTCTGGGTCCCCTCCCCCCTTGTCTTTCTTCCCGGACCTCCTGTCCCATGATCCTCTCGTATCCCTTTTGCCTATCACCTGTCCAGCTCTTGGCTCTATCCCTCCCCCTCCTGTCTTCTCCTATCATTTTGGATCTCCCCCTCCCCCTCCAACTTTCAAATCCCTTACTCACTCTTCCTTCAGTTAGTCCTGACGAAGGGTCTCGGCCTGAAACATCGACTGCACCTCTTCCTAGAGATGCTGCCTGGCCTGCTGCGTTCACCAGCAACTTTGATGTGTGTTGCTTGAATTTCCAGCATCTGCAGAATTCCTGTTGTTTGCGTATATCAATGTTTTGCCAGGCAATTCTGGGCCACCTCATAGCTCCCAAATAACATCATAATCAGTTTAGTTTAGCTGCAAGTCAGCATTCAGAGCCAGCCAGATTAAAAAGATTAAGGCGTCAAGGCCGAGGGCGAAAGACAAACCAATATTCAGTTCACTGCTCCATGAGGCTTTACTTGCTCCAGCACTAAACTGACTCTGCAACTGTGGCCTGCAGCCACCTGTGGCTGTCGACCAACTTTCGGGGACTCAGCAGGTCACATCCTGTGTATTATATGTATACTTTTAAAAAATTGTTTGCACAATTTATTCTTTTTTTTTGCATATTGGATGTCTTTGTCGTGTGGGATTTTTTGTGAGTTTAAGGTGATTGGAGGAAAGTATGGAGGAATATCAGAGGTAGGTTTTTTGTAAAACCACAGAGCGCTGGGTGCATGGAATGCACTGCCAAGGCAGTGGCAGAAGCAGATACATTAGGGACATTTAAGAGACTCTTAGGTAGGCATGGATGATAGAAGAATGGAAGATTATGTGGGAGGAAATGGTTAGATTACGCTTAGAGTAGGTTAAAGGGTTTTCACAACATTCTGGGCTGAAGGGCTTGTAGTGTTCTATGAAATTAACTTACTTCCAGCAAAGGCTATCCAACGGGCATATTTGGTGGTTTCTCTTCTCCAGTGTGATGCCACCAGCAAACCACACGTTACCGTTAATGAAATGATGCCCATGATGATGAAAAAGAGTGTTGTGACCCATTCAGGTGGAAGACGAGGAGGGACACATGTTCGGTCACGGCCATGGATCGTTTGACACTGGCGAACAAGGCCAACTGTCAGTGCACCTGCAGGAGCAGAACAGACAAAGCAAATTACCCTTCAGTTTTATACAGCGTGCAGCAGTCAACACTGTGCACCTACAGACACAGCCACACAAATCCTCTGGAGGTCCCTAACCAAGTTAGAGACAACATGGTAGTGTTGCAGTTAGCACAACATTATTACAGCACGAACAACCCAGGTTCAATTCCACTGCTGTCCATTAGCAATTTGTACGTTCTCACTGTGTCTGTGCAAGTTTTCTCTGGATGATCCGGTTTCCTCCCACATCCCAAAGATGTATGGGGTTACTAGGTTAATCAGTCACATGAGTGTAATTGGGTGGCCCAGAAAGGCCTGTTACCCTTCTGTATCACCATCTAACTATCTAACTGGATGAAGGGATAGATAAATAACTAAGTTACTGCTACACTGATAGCTTGTCACCTGACAAATGGAAGCATCTTATTATGATCACAAGTACTGAGATACAGTGAAAGCCATCCGTACTTACAATTTCAAAACACAAGTATAAAGGAAATCAGTAATAGAATTAAAATATAGTGCTACAGTTACAGAGAAAGTGCAGAGCAGGCAAACAATAAGGTGTAAAGCCAAGAGGAGGTAGATTGTAAGGTCATGCTAAGCTAGTGTAGCGTTTGGGGAAAATAACAGCTGTTTCCTTCATTACAGTACCGGTCCTCACCAGCCTAAAAAGCTGCAATTTATGCACAGCCTGCACTATGAACAGGTGTTTCCGAGACCAGAGGGATGGGTTTGTGGCTGCTGTGGGGCTTCACACATCATCTGCCACCTGGGACCTCATTACCAACCTGTGAACTGTTTGGATTCAACAGTACTTCAGTGGGTCAAAGGCATCTTTTTTCTTCCAGGGTCTCGCTACATGTTGTGGGCAAGGAAACCACCACTGGGAGAGACTAGCAAATTTCTAGTTGAAGAGCTTTCTAACTGCATCACATCTGGTATGGACAGGACACAGTACAGGATTGGAAAAAGCTGCAGAGGGTTGTAAACTCAGCCACCTCCATCATGGGCACCAGCCTCCCTGGCACTGAGAACGTCTTCAGAAGGTGATCCCTCAAAAAAAAACAGCATTTATCATTAAGATCCTGCATCAGTGAGGACATAGTCTCTGTTATTACTACCATCTGGGAGGGGATACGAGAGTTTGAAGACACATACTCACCATTTTAGGAACAACTTCTTTCTGCCATCAGATTTCTGAAAGGACAACGAACTAACCTATGAACACCACCTCATTACTTTTGATCTCTTTTTGCACTACTTAATTTATCTTTAAAAATATAGTTCTTACTGTGATTTATAGTATTTTTAATTTATTGCACTATTGCTGTTGCAAAACAAATTTCACAACGTATGTTAGTGATAATAAACAAGGGATTCTGCAGATGCTGCAAACTCAGAGCAACAGACAAAATGCTGGAGGAGCTCAGGTCAGGCAGCATCAATGGAAATGAATGAACAATCCTGATGAAGGTTTGCAGCCTGAAATGTCAACGGTTTATTCTTTTCCATAGATGCTGCCTGATTTGAATTCTTCCAACATTTTGGATAATAAACCTGATTCTGACAATTTACCTCATCATGACCTTGCATCTTATTGCCTGCCTGTGTTGCACTCTCTCTGTAACTGTTACATTTTATTCTGCATTCGGTTATTGTTTTACCTTGTATTACATCAATGCACAGTTGTAATAAAATGTTCAGTATAAATGGCATACAGAAGTTTTTCACTGTACAGTACCTTGGTACATACGATGATAATGAAGAGAAAACAATTTACAAACCTGAATTTGTTTTTAAAAAAGATTATCTACTGAGTGGCAGGGTGGAGCTATGCCTCTACCAAAGGTGTAAGCTGTTCCTGCCCTCCACTAGCTTACAGACCTTGGGCAAAGTCTAGCACCTGTTTAGCAATTCCCCCCCCCCCCCACCCCCGATCAGGGTCACGTGAAGCCATGGGAGCAGATGGTGGATGGTCGTGTGAACAGCTGGTGCAGATCACAACCTGGTTATGTGACCACTGACACCAGGGAGACAATCTCAGAAGAATATTGATAATGGCTGAGGTCACCAGTTTTGTAAAGACACTGCCCAGAAAGCTGCATTGGTAAACCACTTCTGTAGAAAAATTTGCCAAGAACAATCATGGTCATGGAAAGACCACGAATGTCCACATCATACGGCATGGCACATAACGAACAAACGAATGATTGATTATATATTAGACGTGGACAGTTTTACTCCGTACACAATACTTAAAATTAGATTTCAACTAATTGTGCGCATCACTCACAGGACATCAGATGCCTCCTAAATAGTACAGCTCGACAATACTTTGTTTTGCATGCTATCCACTCGAGGTGTGCATTGAGGTAGTACAAGGGAAAACAATAACAATGCAGAATGAAGTATTACAGTTACAGAGAAAGTGCAGTGCAGGTAGACAGTTAGGTACAAGGCCACAGGTAGATTGTTAGAATTAGGTTTATTATCACTGACACAAGTTGAAATTTGTTGTTTTGCGGCAGCAGTATTGGTATTGGTGGCATCCGTTAGTCCCGCCAATGTCCTCTCCAGGGCGCAGGCCTGGGCAAGGTTGTATGGAAGACCAGCAGTTGTCCATGCTGCAAGTCTCCCCTCTCCACGACACTGATGTTGTCCAAGGGAAGGGCAAGGGCCGATACAGCGTGGCACCAGTGTCATCGCAGGAGTTGCCAGAATGAGGTTGAAGGCAAAGTCGGACTGCCTTAGGGGCTCCAGCTCCGGATTTGTCCTCAGGGTTTACTCCCGAAGCCTTTCCCATGAGTGGGTATGGCCACAAGACAGCGGAGGTTTGAAATCAGAGTTTTCCCTCTCTTAGATGGATTGCCTTCCCAGGCTGACGAGCTCCTTCTACCCGAAGCACTAGTTTTAAGGCGCCAGGACCCACCTTCACCCCTTCTCCTGTCAGTAGAAACAGTTCGCTGGGCTTAAGAGGTTAAGCCACACGAGATGGCCAGGAGTTGGACTTGGTTGCCAGAGGCTATTTGAGACGTATGGCGTGAGGAGCACTTTTAGGTAGTGGGAGCTTGTCCCCACTACCACTCCTCAGCTTGACAACCTTGGAACAGTAGTACAAATTAAAAAAGTACTATAAATTACAATAATATATAAAAAATAAGGACAGCAAAATAGTGAGGTTGTTTTCAAAGACAGTTCAGAAATCTGATGGAGGGCAAGAAGCTGTTCCTAAAACATTGAATGTGTGTCTTCAAGCTCCTGTACCTCTTTCCTGATGATAGTAATGTGAAGCAAACTTGCATAGAGAGAAAAAGGTTCAAAATAACTACTTCCAGATCATCCAGCAGTTTAACTGTTATGGAGACTCACACGGAGGTTTAACTGACATAGACAGACAGGTGCAATCAGTGCAATATCTGATCGGCAGCCCCAGATCCATAGACTCTTCCTGTCAAAAGGGGCAGAACAGTAGCATAGTGGTTAGTGTAATGCTTTATACAGTGTTCAATTCCTGCCACTGTCTGTAAGGAGTTTTTAGGTGATCCCCATAATCTTGTGAGTTTCCTCTGAGTATTTCAGTTTCCTCCTGCATTCCAAAGATATACAAATAGTAAATTGTGGGCATGCTATAACAGTGCCGGAAGCGTGGCGACACTTGCGGACTGCCGAGCACATCTTCAGACTTTGTTGTCTGTTGGTGCAAATAATTCATTTCACTGTACTTTTCAAGTTCAAGCTCAAGTTTATTGTCAACTAAACGAAACAACCTATCTCCAGACCACAGTGCACTCACAAAACATATCACACAAAGTGCAAAAAAACAGAATATTCCATGTCAATAAAATATAATTCAAAGTGCATGTAGTGCGCTGCACAAGTAAACAACTTGCTGTCCTAGTGATGACACCTCAGTGGTGGCAGGGTCTTCATTTCCATAGATGCAGTCTGACCTGCTGAATTCCTCCAGCTTTTTTTTTGTAATTCAAATTTTTATTATTATTTATTCTTATTTTACAAAACAGCAGAGCATGTCATAGAGCAGATAGAGTACAGCATATTTACACAGCCATCCCATGACAGGAAAACAAGTAGAACTTACAGACAGAAAGAAGTTCTAATTTAAGTTTAAATTAACATACAACCAAAATTGATCCCATGCATCTTGCACTTTTCCCTCACTGTTAATTCTTCCCAACATGTGTTCATATGATGAAATCGTAATCAATTCCTTAGTCCATTCCTTCACAGTGGAACATCTGGGTTTTTTTTCCCCAGTTTTGCATTATAATTCTTGCAGCTGTGATGAGACCCACCTTTAAAATAGTGAACTTGTCATTGTTTACATTAGGTATCATTGTCCAATCACCCAGGAAACAAAGCCGTGGGCACAAGGGCAGTGTGGAACCCGACCAACTCCCCAACAAATCAAGAACTTTACACCAAAATGGACAAACCATGGAACACTCCCAAATCATGGGAAAATATGTGCCCACCTCATTTTTACGTTTCCAGCATAAATTATTATCAACAATCCCCATTTTGTAGCGTCTAATTGGTGACCAATAATATGTGGACTATCTTATATTGAATACATTTCCCTCTCGCTTCCCTAATATGTCTACCCACATTTGATAAAATATTTGACCACTCATTATCTTCAATATCGCTTCCAAGATCCTTCTGCCCTACTGCTTTGAGATTGTTACATGATTCACCCACAGAATGCTTGAACATTTTATAAAACACTGATGCTTTATGAACTTCCTGTGGTAATGTAAAGTACTCAGTTAAAGGGTTACTTTGTGGGTCATCGTTTTTGAATATGCTACTAACGCAATGTTTTATTTGCAAATACTTCCAAAATTTCCCTTTATCTACAAAGTTATATTTCCTCTGCAAATCCACATATGACATAAAAATCCCATTCTCATAGAGATCGCCTACTGTATTTACACCTTTAATTTTCCATTCTTTCCAGTACACCATTCTTTTCCCAATGCGTATCTCAGGGTTATTCCAGAGCGACAAGTATAACTGGTTTAAATGTGACATTCTACAAGCTTTATGAATTGTACTCCACACACTCCTCCAGTATTTTTGAGCATTGCTTTAAATTTCCAGCGTCTGCACAATCTCTCATGTTTGTTCATTAGTATGAGGGACGAAGCTGTTACCCAGTCCAGCGGTCCTAGTCCTGATGTTCCTGTATCGCCTTCCTGATGGTGGTGGGTCAGAGAGATTGTGGAATGGGTGGGATCCACATCAATACTTCAGCAATGCTCCCGGTAAATGTCACAAATGGGGGTGGGAGGGAGACCCCCCTCCCCCATTAGATATAAGGTAATCTTATATCTTTTCTCTTTTCAAAGTGACAGGTGAAAAACTGTACTTCAAGGCATGATATTGCCTATAACAAAAGAGAGCAAATGAAGACCCATTTGTGTTCTGTCTGGATCTCAGCTGGAGTGATACTGGCAGCGTTACCCCGAGGTAAAGAGAGGGATGAGGCTGTTCTTGATTAGAGAGCATTCTGGATAGCTAGCCAATGACAAATGTGAGAAGAAAGGCTAATACACACAGAATGCTGGAGCAACTCTGCAGGTCAAGCAGCATCGATGGGGAAAGATGTTTCAGTTGAGACACTGACTCTTTATTCCTTCCCATAGATGCTGCCTGACCTGCTGAGTTCCTCCAGCACTGTGCATGTGTTGCTTTGGATCTCCAGCACCTGCGAGATCTACACAATCTTTTAATTTTTAAAAAGAAAACTTAGAGATACAGCACAGTAACAGATCCTTCCAGCCCACACTGCCCAATTACACCCATGTGACCAATTAACCTACTAATCTGCATGTCTTTGGAATGCAGGACAGAACTGGAGCATCCCAGGAAACCCATGCAGTCACAAGGAGAATGGACAAACTCCTCACAGACAACGGTGGGAATTGAAATGTGGTCACTGGCAGAGCTAAGACAGTGCCAAATGGCGGCCTCTTCAAGCTCATCTGTGGAAACAGTTTAAATTCCTCTCTTTAATGTCTCCTTTTTGCCTTTTCAAGGTGGCTGGGGTTCTATTGAGATCCCTGATACTACAATAACACTCAAAACTGTGGTTTTTCTTGACGACGAGTTCCCGTTCTTGGGGCTCACCGACCGGCCATTTTCTGACATTCTCCAGGCATGGCATAGAATACACCAGGGTGCTGCCTGCACAGCCCTGTGGATGACCAATTGCAGGCCAGTGCCGACAACTGAGGCATCATGGGAGAAGGAACATCAGGATTTGGTGGCAGCAGATGCTGGTCTCTGTACTCAAGTGATTGCTCCCTCTCTCTCTCGATGGTGGGGAGAGCTTGCTGCTGATTCTCAAGTCGGAGAATCTTGGAACGAAAAGCAACGCAGCAGATTGTAAAATCGTAACAGCGACTGTTTATTGGTCTCCCCTTTTGCTGTGAAATGGGTGACATCTCTTTGTGTCTTGTTAGTGAGAGCACCTGTGGCATGTCAAACTGTTGGGTAAACAATAGTTTTTTGGTTGACTGCAGATCACGGTCTCTCTTTGGGTGCTTTGCGATTGCTTGGTGAGTGGTGGGTGCTGACGCTTTCTGCTGAAATGTGGGGGTGGAGAGTAGAAGTTTGATGCTTTGCTGCTGCTTGTGCGGGGGAGAAGGGAGGGAGTTTTGGGGTTGTAACATTTTTCTGTTCATTCTTTTGGTGTTCTCTTTTTCATAGACGAATGTGAAGAGTAGAATTTTGAGGCTGAATACAGTATACATTCTCTGATAATAAGTGGAACCACTTATAAAGCGATGTGCTACCATGCTGCCCTTTCTAAGACTCTTGTGTTCATAAAAACAAAGGTTGCTTTGATTTGGAACTTGGGGGTTGCAACACCCTCCACAGTTGGATAGTCCCACCCAAAATTGTGAACAAAATCTCATACCAATGGCCTTGGTACTAAAGTGCAGTAGTCAGCTATGGAGCTTGAGGCTGCATTAAATAATGGAGAACAGAAAAAGATGGAGAAAATGGGGCAAGAAATAAATAAATATGGTGTGAGGTGAAGAAAAAACAGCCGTTAGTCACAGGATCACTGAAACATCCACTGTATGTACATGATTTATTAATGTCTCACATGTTTAGGGAACTATTAAAACAAACGGCTGAACTGGGCAAGTCTTTATTTATTCATCAAATTCTGTGGTAAAGCCTTGCAATGCGAGCTGCAGTCGGGGGAATGAAAGTTTGAAAAGCCACACTGGGTCCCTTTTATGTCAACTATAACGGCCACGGTGTCTCTAGAAAACACGTAATGATTCATTAAAAGCAAGCAAAAAATTTTCCTGCTGCTTACAAATTGTGAAACTTGTGAATTCGTTAAATAGAAATTAAACTACAGGGGAAGTTGAAGGAGTGCAAGTACGCCCAGTGTGGTAGCATTCAGCCTCCTCTTGAATCAATGGAGGTAGAGTGCCACGTAGGAAAATTTACTGCAGCAAATTGTTTATTCTGGCACTTAGTGGCACAGTAGCATTTGAACACTACAGCTGAAAACATGCGGCATTGTACATCATCCGGAAGAGTAAAGGGGGAAATTAAAGTGAAAAATAGCATTCTTATTCAAGGATTTAAAATGAAGAGATCTTTCAGGGAATCTGCCACCCTCCTTCCCTTTCTTTTGGCCACACAGTCTTCAACAGCATGCCCAAGAGACATGCAAACAGACATTTCAAAGCAGAGAAACTGTACAGTGAATATCAGCCATTTCCCTGCACTCCCCTGAGCTCTACATTTACAACTGGTATAAGAGCACCACAGTAACGTAGTGGTTAATGCAACACTATTACAGCTTGAAGCTCAGTTTGGTACTGTAAGGAGTTTGTAGGTTCTCCCCTTGAGCGCACAGGTTACCACACATTCCAAAGATGTACCGGTTCGTAGGTTAATTGCTTATTGTAAATTGTCTCGTGATTAAGCTAGGTAGTGCTTCGTGCTGGGCCAGAAAGGCCCATTTCATGCTGTATCTCTAAATAAATAAATCAAAATCAAATCATTGACCAGCTTTACTGCCCAGTTCATTGGAAAGCGTTCCCATACATGATGGCCGAGACAGAAAGAAACTAATGGAAGTAGTTGGATTGGATTCCTACTGCAAATTGTGAAATATGTTTCTGGGAATGAAGATGGTCCTTTGATAAACAAAATGGAAATAGAAGTTGGGAAAAAATAAAAATGAGATGAGCCATGGCACGTGGGATCCTTTCTTTTAAGATGATTATCACCAATTTGGCTATACATGCTCAAAAAGGTGTGCCCACAATTCGTGAATAAGTAATGTCTAGAGATGTTAGCAAGCTCTCTTCTTGCTGCTGCCATCAGGAAGGAAGTACAGCAGCCTCAAGTCCCCACTACCAGGTTCAGAAACAATTATTATCCCTCTTCCTTTAATCTATTTGTACAGTGTTATCTTTTCAACATTGGTTGTTTGTCCACCTCTATTTTTTTTTATTGATTCTATTGTTTCTTTGTATTTTATTATGAATACCAGTAAGAAAATTAATCTCAGGGTAGTATATGGTGGTCTGTATGTACTGTACTTTGATAATAAATTTACTTTGAACTTTGAAAAATAATATTCTAATTTTGAAATAAAGATTAGCTTTACTTGACACATGTACACCAAAACATACAATGAAAAGCCTCATTTATATCAACGAACACTTTCCGAGGATGTGCACAGTGAGCACCAGCTGCAAGATTGGAGTTCAATTCCCACCACCGTCTGTAGAGAGTTTGTACGTTTTCCCCCAACCATGTGGGGTTTTTCCCAAGTGCTCCACACTCCTCCCACATTCCAAACCCATACAGGTTAGGGGTGGTAAGTTTTGAGCATGCTATGTGGACACAGGAAGCTGGTGGTGTAAAGTGTTACACTAACCTCTATGCTGCTGTACTGCCCTTTTGTGGACATGTCATCTTTAACATTTCCCATCAGCAGACATCCTTTAATCTAGCACTGTACAATGAACATCAACACAGAGGTATAATGAACTCCACCATGGATGGTCTCAAGCCCAGCTGTTAAAGAAGGGCTGGGCGTGGGGCTAGCAACCCCATTCCATAAAAACCTCGAACTGGAGAAACGGCAACAGAACCTCTGAAGAGCTCATCCCTGGGAGAGGAAGGAACTTCGCTTAGAAGACATATGAAATTGCGCGGTGAAAGTGAAAATTTCGGCCCAGGACAGAGAGTTGCTATCTACGCCTATGTCCAGTGGAGGTGATGGACTCAAGAAGAAGACAGCATACCAAACTAAAACCTATTTGGTTCACATGTTAAAAAGTATTTTGGGGCATTTAAAAATACTATGTAAATGCAAATCTATTTCTTTCCCTGCCTGAGACAAGAAAAAAAACACAAGTAAATTGTACGATTAAAAAATGTCAGTTCGGCAACAGATGAATGTGGTAAGGCAGTATATATACGCTGAAATTGCCAACATATGTTGTTGCCGTACTCTATACAGGAGCTCCCGAGTTGGAAAATACTGCCGGAGGCAAGCACAGAGGAGAATTCACGAGCCTCAAACACTGAAGCCACCTACCTTCACCCA
The DNA here is from genome assembly GCF_963921235.1 of Mobula hypostoma. Lineage (NCBI taxonomy): Eukaryota > Metazoa > Chordata > Chondrichthyes > Myliobatiformes > Myliobatidae > Mobula > Mobula hypostoma. Next base: position 148,081,591 of record NC_086105.1, read on the forward strand.
CCCTTTCTGCTTCAGTTGTGGCCATCTTCAAAGTTAATGGCTATAAAATGTAGCATACAGTGTGTAGGCAAGAAGAAAATTCTAAACAATTACCACTGGCCTGAGGTTACTCCTACATACATTGAACCAAACCCATGCCAATGAAGCGCTGATTTGCTGAAAACATTCAAACCACAGGGATCAGTCATTTTAAAATACAAAGTCGTGTTTATTACCATATGCATGTACAGTACTGTGAAAGTCGTAGGCACCCAAGATTTTTATATATTTTATCTTAGGAGTTTATTATTTGTCTTCTGCATTACTGTTTCAGTAGAAAAGAGCAAATTTTAGATTCCATTCATTTTCCAAAACATTAAACGTTAGAGGATTTTTTTGTATTTCGTAAAGAAAGTAACATTAAGTGACAAACCACTTTTCAAAAAAACTTGATTACTTTGTAAGTATGTAGCCCAGTGCATGATTAAACAAAAATAACAAACAGGTGCTAATGATCAATGACAGAATGAGTTGAATGAATTAAACTGATTAACAAACGGAAATGGGTGTAGAAGGAATCAAACTGGGTGAAAGACAACCAAACTAAAAGGTGAGGGTGTTGCAGATGTGAGTTAACCTTTAAATCATCAATTCTTATACCATGGCAAGAGTGAGCATAGCAAATGGACACAAAGTAGATATCCTGGTCTCTCCCAAGCAGACATTTTGCAGCAGACAGGAGTTTCAAGATGTGCTGCCCAAGCTGTTCTGAAGGAGCATGGAGAAACAGGTAAGGTTGAGGAACAGAAACACAGAGGTTGGCCATGGAAATTGAGCGCAGCAGAGGAGAGATAAATCAAACTGACTCCCCCCACTAAATCGGAAGAAGTCCAGTACTATCAGCTCTGAACTCACAGAAACCACTGTACAGTCTGGAGAAGTCTTCATGGAAGAATTGCTGCCAAAAAGCATTCCTCTGAAGTGGAAACAAAGCCAAGAGACTCACCTATGCACAAAAGCACAAGGACTAGGATGCTGAACAGTGGCAGCAAGGCTCTGCACTGATGGGTCAGAATTTGACATTTTTGGCTCAAACAGGAGGCAGCTTGCCTGTAGAAATGCTGAAGAGCGCTACATGGAGGAGTGTCTGCAGCCACCAGTGAAGCATGGCGGAGGTTCCTTGCAGGTTTGGTGCTACATTTCCGCAAACTGAGTTGGTGATCCGGTCAGAATTAATGGAATCCTTATTGCTGAGAAGTACAGGCAGATTCTCATCCATCACGCAATATCAGCAGGGAGGTGTCTGATCGGTCCCAACTTCATTCTGCAGCAGGACAATGACCCCAAACACGTGGCCAAGATTATAAAGAACTTCTATCAGCGAAAAGGACAAGGAATTCTACAACAGGTGGTACGGGCTCCACAGAGGCCTGATCTCAACATCATTGAGGCTGTCTGGGATTACCTGGAGAGACAGAAGCAAGTGAGACAGCCAAAGTCTGGGGAAGAACTGGGGCAAGTTCTCCAAGATGCTTGGAACAACCTACCAGCCAATTTTCTTAGAGAACTGCATGAGAACGAACAGAATTGATGCAGTTTTAAAGGCAAAGGGTAGTCACAGTAAATATAGATGCAATTTCACTTTTTACTGCTTACTGCTTTTTCCAGTAATTTTTTTTGATATTTAGAAATTCTCTTTATTTTTAAAAGCGTCATTGTTTTACTGAATTTTTTTTATGTGCCAAAGACTCTTGCACGGTCATGTATGCACAGGAAAAACAAATTAAAACGATCTACACAATTTTTGGCAAGAAAACAGATGAAGTCCAAAGCCGTGGTGCTGCTAAACTGTAGTGGTGATGAGGTTAATAAGCATGCTGGTGAAATCGCTACTATTTTATTTCTCTATTTATTTAGAGATCCAGCACGGAACAGGCCCTTCTGGCCCAACAATCCACCTATTTATGACTTACTGCACTCTATGACACTGGCATTTAGAGTCACAGAAAAGAACAGCACAGAAAAAGACCCTTTGGCCTACCTAGTCCTTGTCAAGTCATTTAACTGCCTATGCCCACCTGCACTGGGACCATAGCCCTCCCATACTCCTAACAACTTAAACATTGAAATCGAGCTCACGTGCACCACTTGTTCTGGAAGTTCGTTCCACATTCTCATGACCCTTTGAGTGAAGAAATTTCCCATGTTCCCTTTAACTTTTCACCTTTCACCCATTTGACTACGAGTTGTAAACTCACCAAACCTCAGTAGAAATAGCCTGCTTGCACTTACCCTATCTATACTCGTCATAATTCGAAACATAGAAAACATACAGCACAATACAGGCCCTTCGGCCCTACCTTAGAACTAGCTAGCCCTCTATTTTTTGAAGCTCCAGGAGTCTCTTAAAAGACCCTATCGTTTCCGCCTCCACCTCCGCCACTGGCAGCCCATTCCACGCACTCACCACTCTCGGCGTAAAAAAACTTAACCCTGACATCTCCTTTGTACCTACTTCCATGCACCTTAAAACTATGCCCTCTTGTGCCAGCCATTTCAGCCCTGGGGAAAGGCCTCTGACTATCCACACAGTCAATGCCTCTCATTATCTTGTACACCTCTATCAAGTCACCTCTCATCCTCCGTTGCTCCAAGGAGAAAAGGACGAGTTCACTCAACCTATTCCCATAAGGCATGCTCCCCAATCCAGGCAACATCCTTGTAAATCTCCTCTGCACCCTTTCTGTGCTTTCCATGTTCTTCCTATAGTGAAGCGACCAAAATTGAGCACAGTATTCCAAGTGGGGTCTGACCAGGGTCCTATGTAGCTGCAACATTACCTCTTGGCTCTTAAACTCAATCCCATGGCTGATGAAGGCCAATGCACCATATGCCTTCTTAACCACAGTCAACCTGCGTAGCAGCTTTGAGTGTCCTTTGGACTCGGACCCCAAGATCCCTCTGATCCTCCACACTGCCAAGAGTCTTACCATTAATACTATATTCTGCCATTATATTTGACCTACCAAAATGAACCACCTCACACTTATCTGGGTTGAACTCCATCTGCCACTTCTCAGCCCAGTTTTGCATCCTATCAATGTCCCATTGTAACCTCTGACAGCCCTCCACACTATCCACAACACACCCAACCTTTGTGTCATCAGTAAATTTACTAACCCATCCCTCCACTTCCTCATCCAGGTCATTTATAAAAATCACAAAGAGTAGGGTTCCCAGAACAGATTCCTGAGGCACACCACTGGTCACTGGCCTCCATGCAGAATATGACCTGTCTACAACCACCCTTCTGTGGGCACGTGACCAAGTGGTTAAAGGCATTGGACTAGCTACCTGAAGGTCGTGAGTTCGAGCCCCAGCCAAGGGAACGTGTTGTGTCCTTGAGCAAGGCACTTAATCACACGTTGCTCTGCGATGACACTGGTGCCAAGCTGTATGGGTCCTAATGCCCTTCCCTTGGACAACATTGGTGTCGTAGAGAGGGGAGACTTGCAGCATGGGCAACTGCTAGTCTTCCATGCAACCTTGCCCAGGCCTGCGCCCTGGAGAGTCAAGACTTTCCAGGTGCACATCCATGGTCTCGCAAGACTAACGGATGCCTTTACTTCACAACCACCCTTCTGTGGGCAAGCCAGTTCTGGATCCACAAAGCAATGTCCCTTTGGATCCTATGCCTCCTTACTTTCTCAATTAGCCTTGCATGGGGTACCTTATCAAATGCCTTGCTGAAATCCATATACACTACATCTACAGCTTTACCTTCATCAATGTGTTCAGTCACATCCTCAAAAAATTCAATCAGGCTCGTAAGGCACGACCTGCCTGTGACAAAGCCATGCTGACTATTCCTAATCATATTATGCCTCTTCAAATGTTCATAAATCCTGCCTCTCAGGATCTTCTCCATCAACTTACCAACCACTGAAGTAAGACTCACTGGCCTATAATTTTCTGAGCTATCTCTACTCCCTTTCCTGAATAAGGGAACAACATCCACAACCCTCCAATCCTCTGGAACCTCTCCTGTCCTCATTGATGATGCAAAGATCATTGCCAGAGAGGCTCAGCAATCTCCTCCCTCATTTCCCACAGTAGCCTGGGGTACATCCTGTCCAGTCCTGGTGACTTATCCAACTTGATGCTTTCTAAAAGCTCCAGCACATCCTCTTTCTTAATATCTACATTCTCAAGCTTTTCAGTCCACTGCAAGTATCCCTAAAATCGCCAAGATCCTTTTCCGTAGTGAATACTGAAGCCAAGTATTCATTAAGTACCTCTGCTATTTCCTCGGGTTCCATACATACTTTTCCATTGTCACACTTGATTGGTCCTATTCTCTCATATCTTATCCTCTTCCTCTTCACATACTTGTAGAATGCCTTGGGGTTTTCCTTAATCCTGTTCGCCAAGGCCTTCTCATGGCCCTTTCTGGCTCTCCTAATTTAATTCCTAAACTCCTTCCTGCTAGCCTTATAATCTAGATTCATATCATTACCTAGTTTTTTGGAACTTTTCGTAAGCTCTTCTTTTCTTCTTGACTAGATTTACAACAGCCTTTGTACAGCACGGATCTTGTACCCTACCATCCTTTTCATGTCTCATTGTAACATACCTACTCAGAACCCCAAGCAAACATCCCCTGAACATTTGCTGTATTTCTTCCGTACATTTCCCTGAGAACATCTGTTTTCAGAATTTTGCACAACTTTATCAAATCTCCTCTCAATCTTCTACATTCCAAAGAATAAAGTCCTAACCTACTTAATCTTTCATTATAACTCAGCTTCTCCAGACCCAGAAACATCCTTTCTCCTTGGCTCTTTTATACATGTTGTATGGGAATGTCCAGGGGTTTTTGGTTTGTGGGGGGAGGTAATCAGTACTCTTACAGAACTAATGGGGGTACAACTACCAATGGACCCCGCCGTACATCTTCTAAATGATGACTCCCACCTTTCCCTTACGGAAAAAACACGCAAAGTCTGGCTGGCAGGCCTGACTGCAGCTAAGAAGATTGTAGTCCAGCGTTGGAAACCTCCCCATGATATTTCAAATACTCACTGGCTTCAGAGCTTTTTGGACATTTCTTATCTGGAACTTTCATCAGCAAGAGTAAAAGATGCACGACCAAACGCAATCTTAATGTGGACAAATTTGATACCTAACTTTAAAGATCTTTTGTTAAAATAGGAATGCTTTGTCTGTGTATGCACTACTATTCAGTTGGTTGGTAGAGGGGAGAGGGATGGGGGGGAGAGAGGGGTGGAGGGGGGAATGGTGACGAAGGCTGGGGGGGTGGCTGGGTTAAACAGTCAAAATGTAATTGGCAATTGGTTGTATTGAATGTAATTTGTTGGTGTTGCAATAAAAAATTAGTAAAAAAAAACCTTGTTTACATCTTTCCTGTAGGTAGGTGACCAAAACTGCATACAATACTCCAAATTAGACCTCACCAATGTCTAAGATAACTTCAACATAACATCCCATCTCCTGTACTCAATACTTTGATTTATGAAGGCAGAAATAAAGGTCCTCCTCTGACAGTGTTCAGGCTTCCTCATCATGGGTGACCGAGCTTCCTCTCGGTCTTTGTGCAAGTCCTGGGTGGAGACTCAGGAATACTGTCACATTCAGTTATAGAAGGAGTCTTCATTGCTGTTTCTGTGTGACCAGTCAGGGTTATTAGTCCTGAGCTGAACACCTGAACCTGGAGGATCGGTGGACCACTGGCCTCTACCCTTTGTACCCTTTGACCTGTTTAACATGGTGTGCCCTACCAACAGCCAATGCATAAAGCCCCAACTCCGGCCAACATAGCTCCCTGGGTCAGTAAGTCTCCAAACTACGACAAGATTGTGGTTCTCTTGGAGGCCACCTATTTAACCCTAGCCTAATCAGAGGACAATTTATAACGGCCAATTAACCTACAAACTGGTACATCTTTCGACCGTAGGAGAAAACCAGAGCACCCAGAGGAAACACACTATTTTGGCACTATTGACAAAACTTATTGATCAATGTTCACTTGTGGAACAGAAAACTACAGCAAAACTCCAAAAAAAAACCCCACAAATCTCTTGCCAAAGCAACTGACAAATAAATTTACTTTTTATTTTAAAATCAAGAGTGATGAGTTGGTTCAGATGACTAACTTCTGAAGGTGGGTGAAATCCTGTAATATAACAGAGCTGATGAATGACAACCTCAAACGCTACATACGATTAGACATAAGAGGTACTGCAGATGGTCCTCTATCCTCTCCTATCACATTCCCCCTTCACCAGCCCTTTGGCTTTTCCACCTATCAACTTCCCAGCTCTTTACTTCACTCCTCCCCCAGCTTCACCTATCACCTGCCACCCTGTACTACTTCTTCCCCTCCCCCCACCTTCTTATTCTGACTTCTCCCTTGCTTTCCAGTCTTATGAAGGGTCTCAATCTGAAACGTTAACTGTTTATTCACATCCATAGTTGCTGCCTAATCTGTTGAGCTCCTCCAGCATATTGTGTGAATTGCATTATATACGATTGGGAAACCACAGGAGAAAGAAACTATTCTAACACAAAGATCTTCAGGGTAGAGAACTTCTGTTATCTCAACACTGAACAGATTACGCAACCAACTGACTCACTTTTAAGAACACTACAACTCGTGTACTCGATGTTTATCTTTTTTTTTTGGTATTTGCAGTTTTATATCTTATGTACGTTGGTTGTTTGTCCGTCTTTGTTGTGCGCATTTTTTTCACCAATTCTATTGTGTTTCTTTGTATTTATTGTGTATGTTAAGAAAATTAATTTCAGGGTTGTAAATGGTGACATGGATGTTCTTTGATAATAAATATACTTTGAACTTTAATTATATATTGTAATGAAAATAAATGGCTTTGATAGACTAGCTTTATCTGTCAGATGACCACCATATAAGATTGTGCTGAGGATAGTCCATAAGTATTGCATTGCTTCTAGTGCCAACACATCATTGCCTACAATTTAGTAACCCTAATCTGTATGTCTTTGGAATGTGGGAGAAAACCAGAGCACCCTGGAGGAAACCCACACAATTATGGCAGTGGGAGAATGTGCAAACACCTTATAGACAGCAGTAGGAATTGAACCTGGATCGCTGGAGCTGGAAAGCATTATGCAACATGCTATGCTACCATGCTGAGCTAGATTGACATCATGGTCAACACGGATACAGTGGGCCATTTTATTAGTTCATGACGATTTCACACCCATTAAGCTTTACCGAAATAGGTCAATTACACCTCTGTAAGGCAGTGCAATAGCCACAGCAAAAATTCCTCTCTATTCTCGGAAAGGTCAAAACTGAAGTACAATAGCTACCAACTAAGAATACTTAACCAGTCGTGATTGCAATACTTTGATATGGCATGACAAATTAAGCCTCACAAACGCTGTTAATTTGTGGAAATAAACTGACAAATCAAGTATAATGGTTTTAATTGTAGGAATAAACTGAATAAAGATCACTATATGAAAAAAATGCTATACAACCTCTGGGAGACACAGAAGAAGAAAAAAGAGGTCTAAAAATGTATAATAGTGATGTCTGTTATAACTTGTGCAGCAAAATTCAGGAGAACATCTTCCTTAAGCAACATCATTGGGCCAACTGGTTACGTTCAATCTAGATGGCATAATGAGGTAATATAAACTTAGTGACACACCTATCCCTAAAATGTAAACCAATCAACTGTTGAAGGTAAACAGCCATATAATGAAGCATCCAGAATTAGCGAAAGAGTAAGAGAAAACTTACAAGAGAAACTCAGCATCGGGAAAGGTTAAATAGGTCAAGACTTTATTAATGGGAGCACAGGAGAATGAGGGGAGATTTGACAGAGGTATACAAAATTATGAGGGGTATAGATAGGGTAAATGCAAATAGGCTTTTTCCACTGAGGTTAGTGAGACTACTACTAGAGATCATGGTTTAAGGATGAAAAGTGGGCAGCTTCTTTACTCAGAGGGTGGTGCAAGTGTGGAGTGCAGGTTCAACTGCAATATTTAAGATAAGTTTGGATATATACGTGGATGGGAGGTGTACGGTGGGCTAAGGTCCAGGTGAGGTCAATGGGGCTACACAGAATAAACTGTTTGGCATGGACTAGCTGGACAGAAGGTTATAGTGTTTCTGTACTGCGGTGTTCTAAGACTCAAAGATGCTATACTGCAAAGCCAAATGCAATTTTGGGGGGGGGGGGGGTGTTTCTTCAGCATCCAAGATAAAATGAATCCCATCTGTAAAATATACAGACAGATTTCCAAATTAGCTTTCAAACCTGGAGTTTTTGTTTTTAAAGTAGTAATTTTAAGACCATAATGGGAGATAACTGACATTGACTGGTTTTTCTAGAAATCTTAATCAGTTTCCAACTTCGCTGCAACTTGCTACTAAGGGGCTCTCAGCAAACCATTGCTTTCACAAGTAACAAGGCTTCGTAGTTTGGCTAATCGTGCAATTACCAGTCCAATCCCTGAGGGAGGATGAACTACAGAAGCAATATATTCATGGAATTTAAAATAAGGATTTCCCTCCACAACCACTTCCTCATAACCACACCCCCCATTGCTAAACAAAATGCAAACCATTTCCTTCCAATATCCAAGATTCTCTACATGGAGCTGTAACCTCTGCAGTACAAAGGTTTCCATGCAAATGATGCAAGATAAAACAAATTTATTCTATTGACAAATATCATGATTGTGAAGAATATTTACAAGGTTATTATTATTCTGGGTGAAGCAGTTTGCGCTGCCTTGCTCAGTTTCTTGCCATTTTTGAAATCTGACCTTCACTAGGAAACATTTTCCACTTTTTTCTGCTGTTCAGTTATTCAAGCATCTATGCTTTTATTAAGTAGCACAGAGCTATCACAATGCTCGTTTCTACGATTCATTTCAATGCAAAAAGCAGAACTGGACAACGCAATGCAAATTACTTTGTTTACTGATCTGACAAAGCCACTATTGGTGGTGATGGGAGAATTAGAGTTATAGAGCATAGAAGACTACAGCACAGTGCAGGCCCTTCGGCCCATGATACTGCACCAACATAGGCTGAAAGATTGGCACAATATTGTGGGCCGAAGAACCTATACTGTGCTGTAAATATTCCAGGTTCTACATTCAGTGGCCACTTTATTAGGTATACTTGCTTGTTAGTGCAAAGATCTAACCAGCCATCCATGAGGCAGCAACTGAATGCATCAAAGCATGCAGGTATGGTCAAGGGGAGGCTCAGTTGGTGTTCAGACCAAACATCAGAATGGAAGAAGAAATGTGATCTAAGTCAGGGGCCCCCAACCTTTGGCGCACCGCAGACCTGCCAATAGGGGCGGGGGGTTCAAGTTCAACAGTGCGTGACAGGGAATGAGGAAAGGTGCAGTTGACTCATATCGTTTCATATCGCCAAATCATATCGTTTCCATTATTGGTTGGGGACCACTAATCTAAGTGACTTTGATTGTGGAATGATTGTTGGTGCCAGATAGGGTGGTTTGAATATCTCAGAAACTGCTGAACTCCTGGGGATTTTATGCACAACAGTCTCTAGCGTTTACAGAGAATAGTGCAAAAACAAAAATCAGCCACTAAGCAGCAGTTCCGTGGGTGAAAATGCCTTATTAATGAGGTGTCAGAGGAGAATGGCCAGACTGATTCAAGCTGACAGAAGGTTGACAGTAACTGAAATAACCACGCATTACAACAGTGGCATGCAGAAGAGCATCTCTGAATGCACAACACATCGAATCTTTAAGTGGATGGGCTGCAGCAGCAGAACATGAACATACACTTAGTAGCAGGAGGTACCTAATAAAGTAGCCAGAGTGTACAACTCCAGTTCTCCCATCACCACCATTCTTAGTGCTGTGCGTGTTGCTGCATGCAATTTATTGACAAAAGATAAGAAACTTCAGCAAAGCTGAACCTACATTTATAAAGAAAAATTCCATATTATGCTACTGTCTATTCCAAATTCTTGTTGATGCCGAGTGATGGCAAAGCAATCTGTGAACCTACAAGGGACCCCATGCAATCAGACAAGAGCAATCAACAATCTGCTGGGGGAACTCATGGGTTCAACAGAATCTGTAGGGGGAAAGGAATTGTCACTCTTGAGTTGAACCCCTGTATCCATTCCAATCTCTTGCCACCCTCCCTCACACCTCTACAGACGCTGTTTAATGTTCTGTCAGTTTAGTATTTGCAACATCCTGCTGAAGCTCTTCTGCACCCTCTCCAAAATCTCTACATTTGCAGATGCTAGAAATCTTGAGTAACATGCACAAAATACTGGAGGAACTCAGCAAGTCTGACAGCGTCTATGAAGCAGAATAAACAGTCAACGTTTTCAGGCCAAGACCCTTCATCAGGACTGGAAAAGAAAGGGGAAGAAGCCAGAATGAGACGGGTGGAGGGAAAGGAGTACAAGCTGGCAGGTGATGGGAGAGACCAGATAAGGGGGAATGTGGGTGAGTGGGAGGGGCAGGGGTAGTAAGTAAGAAGATGATAGGTGGAAGAGGTAAATGGCTCAGAAAGGAATCCCCTCTACCACCACTCTGCTCCGTCTAGCGGAATTAGTCCTTACTCTTAATAATTTCTCCTTTGGCTCCTCCCACTTCCTCCAAACTAAAGGTGTAGCTATGGGCACCCGTATGGGTCCTAGCTATGCCTGCCTTTTTGTTGAGTTTGTGGAACAATCTATGTTCCGTGCCTATTCTGGTATCTGTCCCCCACTTTTCCTTCGCTACATCGACGACTGCATTGGCGCTGCTTCCTGCACGCATGCAGAACTCGTTGACTTTATTAACTTTGCCTCCAACTTTCACCCTGCCCTCAAGTTTACCTGGTCCATTTCCAACACCTCCCTCCCCTTTCTAGATCTTTCTGTCTCTGTCTCTGGAGACAGCTTATCCACTGATGTCTACTATAAGCCTATGACTCTCACAGCTATCTGGACTATTCCTCTTCTCACCCTGTCTCTTGCAAAAACGCCATCCCCTTCTCGCAATTCCTCCGTCTCCGCCGCATCTGCTCTCAGGATGAGGCTTTTCATTCTAGGACGAGGGAGATGTCTTCCTTTTTTAAAGAAAGGGGCGTCCCTTCCTCCACTATCAACTCTGCTCTTAAACGCATCTCCCCCATTTCACGTACATCTGCTCTCACTCCATCCTCCTGCCACCCCACTAGGAATAGGGTTCTCCTGGTCCCCACCTACCACCCCACCAGCCTCCGGGTCCAACATATTATTCTCCGTAACTTCCACCACCTCCAACGGGATCCCACCACTAAGCACATCTTCCCCCGCCCCCCTGCATTCCGCAGGGATCGCTCCCTACACAACTCCCTTGTCCATTCGTCCCACCCATCCCTCCCCACTGATCTCCCTCCTGGCACTTATCCGTGTAAGCAGTACAAGTGCTACACATGCCCTTACGCTTCCTCCCTTACCACTATTCAGGGCCCCAAACAGTCCTTCCAGGTGAGGCAACACTTCACCTGTGAGTCGACTGGGGTGATATACTGCGTCCGGTGCTCCCGATGTGGCCTTTTATATATTGGCGAGACACGACGCAGACTGGGAGACCGCTTTGCTGAACATCTACGCTCTGTCCGCCAGAGAAAGCAGGATCTCCCAGTGGCCACACATTTTAATTCCACATTCCATTCCCATTCTGACATGTCTATCCACGGCCTCCTCTACTATAAAGATGAAGCCACACTCAGGTTGGAGGAACAACACCTTATATTCCGTCTGGGTAGCCTCCAACCTGATGGCATGAACATCGACTTCTCTAAATTCCGCTAAGGCCCCACCGCCCCCTCGTACCCCATCTGTTTCTTATTTTTATGCACACATTCTTTCTCTCACTCTCCTTTTTCTCCCTCTGTCCCTCTGAATATACCCCTTGCCCATCCTCTGGGTCCCCACCCCCTTGTCTTTCTTCCTGGACCTCCTGTCCCATGATCCTCTCGTATCCCCCTTTGCCTATCACCTGTCCAGCTCTTGGCTCTATCCCTCCCCCTCCTGTCTTCTCCTATCATTTTGGATCTCCCCCTCCAACTTTCAAATCCCTTACTCACTCTTCCTTCAGTTAGTCCTGACAAAGGGTCTCGGCCTGAAACGTCGACTGCACCTCTTCCTACAGATGCTGCCTGGCCTGCTGCGTTCACCAGCAACTTTGATGTGTGTTGCCAGAAAGGAATCTGACTGGAAAGGACAGTGGACCATGGGAGAAGGGGAAGGAGGGAAATGAATTTACTGCACAGAAACAATTCATTTAAAATAGTTCTAAAATAAATATGTTTATTAAATCTGGTTTAACTGTTAGTTATGATCAGAGTAGTTTAGAAACATGTAAAAAGGCCCTTGAAAAAGAGGTAACACAGGCAGGAACTTGGGTTCTGTCTCACAAAGCCAGGTGACAGCCCACAGTTCTACTTCAGGAGTAACAAGGCTTAGGGCTTCATTTGAGCTACATGGACTACAGAAGGTTGAAGCATAATCCAGTCCAAAACGCAGACTACATTGCTTGCTGTCCCCTCTTTTCTCCCTGGTGGCACCCAAATGGCCTTATATGACAGATCAGCAGAGTGTGTGGGATAATGAAAGAAACAGTGAGTAGTCAAGGCTTTGATGTGAGCGTATGGAGTGTTCGTCAGACCCCGTTTTTGCTGTTACTCACAGTGAAGGATTCCATCCAACAACTCCTTGGAAGCTCCAAACTGCAAGATCTGTAAACTAAATTCTGTAGTGAGGCTCTCCACCCCCATTCTAACAACTTTCTACAGGAGCGCCATCAAGAGTGCCTTGTTGGGCTGCATCATCGGACCACAAAACCTTTCAAGGATAGTAAAAACCACTGAGAGGATCATAGGGGGTCTCCCCCCACCTCCCCCATTTGTGACACTTACCAGGCGAGTTGCAGACAAAGGGCCCAAAGCATTGCTGAGGATCCCCACCACCCATCGCACAATCTCTCTGACCCACTACCGTCAGGAAGGAGGGACAGCAGCATCAGGACTAGGACTGTCAGACTGGGTAACAGCTTCTTCCCTCAGGCTGTGAGACTAATGAATACCCTGCCACTGCTGAGGTCTTGTCACTAGGACAGGGAGCTGTTCACTGCTCATCTCTGCAATGCACTATATGCATTTTAAATTATTTATGGTAATATTTTGTTTGATGTGCTGTGTGTGATATATGTTTGTAGGTGCCCCTCAAGGGAAGTTGTTTAGTTTGGTTGTGTGTATGTACAGTCAGATGTCTATAAATTTGAACTTGAGGTAAGAGTGCTCACCGCTGACTGCACAATCCTGGGCAATGTTTCTGTCTGCTGACTCTGGGGCAAATACTCTTCTAATCATTCAACCTGGGCCCAGTCAGGTTGGAGGCATGAACATCGACTTCTCTAACTTCCGCTAAGGCCCCACCTCCCCCTCATACCCGATCTGTTACTTATTTTTATACACACATTCTTTCTCTCACTCTCCTTTTTCTCCCTCTGTCCCTCTGAATACACCTCTTGCCCATCCTCTGGGTACCCCCCCCCTTGTCTTTCTTCCCGGACCTCCTGTCCCATGATCCTCTCGTATCCCCTTTTGCCAATCACCTGTCCGGCTCTTGGCTCCATCCCTCCCGCTCCTGTCTTCTCCTATCATTTTGGATCGCCCCCTCCCCCTCCAACTTTCAAATCCCTTACTCTCTCTTCCTTCAGTTAGTCCTGACGAAGGGTCTCGGCCTGAAACGTTGACTGCACCTCTTCCTACAGATGCTGCCTGGCCTGCTGCGTTCACCAGCAACTTTGATGTGTGTTGCTTGAATTTCCAGCATCTGCAGAATTCCTGTTGTTTGATAGATAGATAGGGTTAAGAAGTGGAGGAGGGGCTTTAATGGAAGTTAGAGAAGTCAATGTTCAAATTAGCATTCGAATTTGGGAATCTAAACATTTGTGTTCTTGATGTACAAGTAACAAATAAAACTAATCTTTATTCTTTAAGCAACACACAAAAAATGCTGGAGGAACTCAGCAGGCCAGGCAGCATCTATGGAGGAGAGTACAGAAGACATTTCAGGCAGAGACCCTTTATTCAGGGAGTCCTGATGAAGGGTCTTGGCCCGAAATGTCAACTGTACAGTACTCTTTTCCATAGATGCTGCCTGGCTTGCGGAGTTCCTCCAGTACTTTGTATGTTGCTTGGATTTCCAGCATCTGCAGATTTTCTCTTTATTCTCTAACATAGCTGAGGTGAGGATGTTGTGTGCAGCAGTTAAAAGTGGAGAAAACAGGTAAGTTCTTGGTTTTGACAACAAATCTGCATTGTCCTTTGTTCTTTGGATAGAGGAAAAGGAAATTAATTAATTAATGGGGAAACCACAAGCATGAAAACTTATCTTCCAGGTGAGAAATCTTGAAGCTCATTTTCTTCTCAAATTGATATGCTCACATTGAATATTTAGCAATTAATTCAAATTCTGGGTTAGTGGAGAACAAGGTAAGTATCTTTGAAAACTAAAGCCTCAGCAGCTCATTAAGTATTTAATGTGGTACAATGCAACTTATAGAAACAGTACCTACAATTTCCAATACAGTTTCTGTGAGAGAGGTTTAACAAGTGAACCAAGAAATAAGAGTCATACACACCTCAAAGTTCAAAGTACATTATCAAACTATTATACCATATACAACCTTGAGATTCATCTTGCAGGCAGCCACAAAACAAAGAAACGAAAGAAAAACCCCACACAAGCACCGAACATCCAATGGGCAAACAATGAACAAATCGTGCAAACAGTAAGTAAACAAATACACAGAACATGAACTACAGAGTCCCCGAAATTGAGTCTACAGCCACGGAACCACTTCGGCAGCCAATCTAGGGCAACAATTACTCCTAAACCTGGAGGCATTAGACCCAAGACTCCTGCAGCAGCCGTCCGATGGCAGCAGCGAGAAGAGAGGGAGACCTGGCAAAACTATCCAGCATGATTCCCAAACCCCTCAATTCCCTTACAAAGTGATAGTGGATAAGTCATTGATTGGACTTTCTCAGTTACTCACAAGCCTGTGTTTCACCCATCAGGTCAATTCTTTATTCCAGTGTCGTGACCCACTGTTTTAACTTCAAGCCAGGTTAATACTAGGGGACCTCCTAATACTTACTAAGCCATGAACAATGTCATACTTTTCAGTGTAACCTCCTCTTCTTCTATCTACCAGAGAACAAGCCAAACCTGCTCTATTATGGAGGATTCCCCTCATCCAGTGCACACCCTTCTAGACAAATGTGTAAGCAGCCCTCCTGGGTGTGATTTCATAACGGGTGGTTAATCTTTTGCTTTCACTGCAAACATGTTAACTTTGTGATTCATTCACATTTCTCAGTCTTCACCTTTAAAATATTCTTCTGTATTTTTCCTTTCCAAGTGGTTAGTGTCATGTTTCACTCCACTTGCTGACCTCTTCCTCACTCACCCCAGTCCTCCTCACAGCTTGTTACCATATTGTCCTGTTAGCAAATTTGGACACAATGTACGCACATCTAAATCACTGATTCGGCTCTAAACAGCTAACTTCCAAGCATCCACCTCTACTGTGAATGTACACAAGGAAATGAATCTCAGGGTAGTATATGGTGTCATATACAGTGGTGCTAGAAAGTTTGTGATCCTTGTAGAATTTTCTCTATTTGTGTATGAATATGATCTAAAATATGATCAGATCTTCACGCAAGTCCTAAAACTAGATAAAGAGAACCCAATTAAATAAGTAACACAAACACCATTATACTTGTTCATTTACTTATTGTGAAAAATGACCCAAGATTAAATGTATTTGTTGGAAAAGGTAAGTGAACCTTTGCTTTCAATAACTGGTGTGACCCACTTGTTTAGTAATAACTTCAACCAAACATTTCTGGTTAACTGTTGATCAGTCCTGCACAACGGCTTGGAGGGACTTTAGACCATTCCTCCATACAAAACTGTTTCAGTTCAATATTTCTGGGATACCTTGCATGAACAGCCCTCTTCAGGTCATACCACAGCATCTCAGTTGAGTTAAGGTCTGGGTCTGACTTGACCATTTCAAAACATGTATTTTCTTCTTTTTAAACCATTCTGCTGTTGATTCACTCTTGTCTTTTGAATCATTGTCTTGTTGCATCATCCAACTTCTATTAAGCTTTAGGTGACAGACTGTGACCTTGACATTCTCCTGTAAAATGCCTTGATTCAATTTTGAATTCATTGTTAGCTCAATGATCGCAAGTTGTCCAGGCCCTGAGGCAGCAAAGCAGCCCCAAACTATGATGCTCCTTCCACCGTGATTCACAGTTGGGCTAAGGTTTTGATGCTGCTGTGCCCCTTTTCCTTCAAACATAGTGGTGTGGATTTCTGCCAAAATGTTCAACTCTTGTTTCATCTGTCCACAGAATATTGACCCAGAAGTATTGTAGAATATCCAGATGGTCTTTGCAAACTTGAGACATGAAGCAATGCTTTTTTTGGAGAGCAGTAATTTCCTCCATGGTGTCCTTCCAGGAACACTATTTTCGTTCAGTGCTTTTCTTATAGTGGACACATGAACAGAGACTTTAGTAAATTCTAGAGATTTCTGCAGGTCTTTTGCTGTTCCCCTTGGGTTCTTTTTCACCTCCTTCAGCACTGCAAGTTGTGCTCTTCGTGTGATCTTTGCAGGACGCCCACTCCTAGAGAAAGTAGCAACAGTACTGAATTTCCTCAATTTGTAGACAATTTCTCTTACTGTGGACTGATGTACACTTGGGTCTTAGAAATGCATTTGTCTTTTCCAGGTTCATGCATCTTTACAATTCTTCTTCTAAGGTCCTTTGAAAGTTGTTTTGATTGAAGCATGGTGTACATAAACAGATCTTTCTTGAGAAGAGCAGGCTCTGTCAGTAACCTGACTCTGTATGTCTTTTTTATAGGCCAGGGCACCTCTACAACCCACACCTCCAATCTCATCTCATTGATTGGAACACTTGACTCCAAATAGCTTTTGTAGAAGGCATTACCCCAGAGGTTTACATACTTCTTTGAACCTGGACTGTGATTGTTTAAATGGTGTACTCAGTATTGATGAGAAGTACAATTGTTTGTTATTAGTTTATGCAGATTGTGTTTGTGTATTATTGTGACTTAGAAGAAGATTAGATCACATTTTATGAGTAATTAATGCAGAAAACCAGGTAATTGCAAAGGGTTCACAAACTCTTTCAAATGTATATACTTTGATAATAAATTTTCTTTGAAACAGCAATATCACCAACTCTTCATTAGGAGTTCAAGGAGATTCAGTATGTCACCAAAGACCCTTGCAAATTTCTTTATACTGTATAGGTGGTAGAGAGCAGTTTGATTGGCTGCAACACAGCCTGCTATGGAGGCTTCAATAACACAGGATGCCAATAGGCTGCAGAGGGCTGTAGTCTCATCCAGTTCTATCACAGGAACAACCCTCTCCACCATCGAGGACATCTTCAAGAGGTGGTGCCTCAAGAGGGCAGTGTCTATCATTAATGATCCTCACCATCTGGGACATACCTCTTCTTGTTACTACCTTCAGAAAGGAGGTACAGGACCTGAAGACCTGCACTCAGTGATTTAGAAACAGCTTCATCCCCTCGGCCAGATTCCTGAACAGTTCATGAACTCATGAACACCACTTCATTATTCCTTTTTTCTGCACTATTTATTTTTGTAATTTATAGCAGTCTGTTGTCTTGCGCTGTATAGCTGCAACAAAACAAATTTCATGCCACAGGTCACTGATAGTAAATCTGATTCTGGGAACTTCCAAACACAAATTCCCTTCCATAAATTCACACACAATCAATCATGTCATGATTGTTTTGAAATCTTTTGTTACAAATTTGAACAACCTTCCAGTCAGACACACTCTTCTTGTCCTGTCCTCTTTTTAAATTAGAAAGTTCTGAGCAATACTTATGACTTGGAGTAAATGAACAAGGAGTCACTTTACCTCTATTGACACCCTCTCCCTCCCCCAACAAAACCTTTCCAACTAAAAGGTGAAAAGAAAAAATTACCACTGACAGTGACAACTGCAATTAAAGCTCCATGGTCAATCCACATTTACCAAGGTTTAGTTCATTAAAGGAACCAATGTCAATGATTCCATTTGACAAAAGAGAGCATCTAACAATTATCCTCAGTGCCAATAAACCTTCAACCAATTCAGCATCCAGTATACCCTTAAACCAGGGATCCCCCAACCTTGTTTATGCCATGGACCAATACGATCGAGCAAGCAGTACATGGACCCCAGGTTGGCAACCCCTGCCTTATACTGAATTACAGTAATCAGCAGCAATGAAACCACTGACACAGGGAAAATCTAACCATTGTTACTGATCCATACCACCCATCCCATAATCTCTTTGACCCACTACAGTCAGGAAAGAGGTACAGGTGCATCAGAACTAGGACTGATAGACTGGATAACAGCTTCTTCCCTCTGGCTATGAGACTAGTGAATATCCTGCCACCATTGAGGTCTCGTCACTAGGGCAGCGAACCACTCACTGTTTACTTGTGCTGCACACTACACGCATTTTGAATTTTATTTTATTAACTTATTTCTGGTATTATTTTGTTTTATGTGCTGTGTGTGATTTGTGTTTTGTGGTGCACCATGGTCTGGAGGAATATTGTTTCATTTGTTTGTATACATGTACAGTCAGATAACAATGAACCTGAAGATTCAAAGATCAACTTTATTTGTCACATATACATTGAAAAATCAAAAAATAGTATAATGTTTTGTTTGTGTCAATGACCAACAGTCCAAGAATTGTACTGCGGGCAGCCTGCAACTTCAACATGGCATGTCCACAACTTACTCACCCTAACCCATACATCTTTGGGATATGGGAGGAAACCAGAGCACCCAGAGGAAACCCATGCAATCACAGGGAGTACTTGAAAATCTCCTTACGGATAGCAGTAGGAATTGAACTATGATTGGTGATCACGGACGCTGTAAAGTGTTATGCTAACCTCTATATTACCATGCTAGGGTGGGGTGGGTGTGGTGTTGATGTTTGCTTTGAATGGTTCCAACATTTTCTTTATTTTGAGGCTACTTGAAGAAGAATCTCAGAGTTGTATACTGCAAATACACTTTGATAATAAATGTACCTTGAAACTATGTAGTGGTGGGCACCTCTCAAGACAAAAGTCATATTAGAAACATGTTTTTTGGAGAATCATTTCCACAAGAGGACAACCTTTTTTTTGCTACATGTTAATCCAATGCAATGATGAATCAAAACTTGAAAAAGTAGCTGATGAGAAAAATCATGCTACTGTCTTGAGTGAGAACATGACTTGTTGCACTGGTGCATTCTATCAAGGGACTACAACTTAAAATCATCTGGGTAAGGAAAAGGCAGAGTGGTTTTTGTCCTTACTCATAGTCCGTCAAAATACTCAAGGTTTTGTTTGCTCATAGGATATCGGTATTGCTGGCAGACTAGCTCTTATGAGAGGTCTGCGATACCATTTGAAAAGTAAGAGTCACACTTGTGGCTGTTGTTCAGGTGTTACACTGATTAGATTAGGCAAGGACAACAGATTTTCCTCCTTTGAAGATATTAATGAAGACAATCTGATAATTTTATGGCCAGAATTACTGCTGCAACCAGACTAACCTAATTAACTGAATTTCTTTGCAAATGCTGAGCTGGGATTTAAACTCTTGGCTCTGGATCAATGGCCCAGCCTTCCGCATACAATGCTGTCATAGCCTTGCGAACTCAGAACTCTACACCTGACCTCTAGACTTTACAAGGACTGATTAATTCCTGCTACCTCAGCTAATTTTCACAAGTTTTGATTTATCTGTAATGGTAAATATACCATCCATTTTCTGCACTGTTTTTGAAGTTCAGAGTAAATTTATTATCAAAGAACATATATGTCACCATATACAATGTTGAGATTCATTTTCTTGCAGGCATACACAGTAAATCCAAGAAATACAATAGTCTCAATGAAAGATCACACCCATCAGGATGGACAAGTAACCAGTGTGCAAAAGACAAACTACAAATACAAAAAGACAGAAGAAAATTAATAAATAAGCATAAATGAATATTCTTTGTATCTTGGCAAAAGCTAAATTCTTTGTACTATAAACATTAAAGGCAAGATTTGATCTCTATTTCGAACCACTTCCACTGCTTTATTAGGGTCTTGCTCATCAACTTTTATTGACAACTTTACTGTCAACATGACATTAATGCAAAGTGCACCAAACAAGGCAATTACTCAACATAAACAACAGGAATTCTGCAGATGCTGGAAATTCAAGCAACACACATCAGCAGAAGACCATCAAGTTCCTCAAGCCTGTTTGTAATGCTAGTGTCAGTCTTTAGCCCGAAGGCCAATTGGAAACCCTAATGCCCCATGGCTGAAGCTGGAGGACTGTCCATGTGTGTGGGTGGGAGAGAGAGGGGTACAGGGCTTGCTTTCTTGTTGCCTGGTTTGTTGTGTTTGCATTGTTTTGCCATGCATTGTGGAGCCCCCATCCTTAGGTTGTGTTATACATACAAACTACTGGAGAGCTCAGCAGGCTAGGCAGCATCTATGGAAAAGATTAAACAGTCGAAATTTCGGGTCAAGACCCTCATGAAGTCCTGACAAAGAGTCTCGACCCAAAACATCAACTATTTACTCTTTTCCATAGATGCTGCCTGGCCTGCTGAGCTCTCCAACAGTTTGTGTGTGATACTTGGATTTCCAGTATCTGCAAATTTTCTCTTGTTTGGGGTTCTTAGGTTGTGTTAGTTTTTAAAACGCAAACACATTTCACTGTAAGTTTCAATGTACATGTGGTAAATGAATCTGAATCTTTTATCAGCACTCCTAGAAGTCTGTCACTCCCATTTTTAAACAAATTATTTTTTGGCACTAAGCCTCTATACCAGCTAAGGATAATTTATCCCTCAATTTAAAAACTGCCAAATAAAACAATATTAAATTTGATGGGGTGCTCCATTTATCCCACAACTGTTCTGATCCATCTTGCTTTACTATCAAATTGCAAACTAAATGCCAGATGGTGACAGCTGGAGTTAACCTTTGGCTGATATAATTTTTCTGATAGCCAACTTTAGTAACAGTCGTGTATGCGTTCTGTTCAGTACCATGGCCTTAGACGGGTAGCCACAGTCCACATAATATGAACATTGCTGATTTACATTTTATTTCTTGGAACAGCTTTTTACTTGTTCAAACTAGAAAGCACAACAGCAATCACACCAGCATAAACTAAATAATTTCTTTGTATCCTCACACCATTATAGTTCAGTTATACTAGTAACCCTGGGCAGATGGTTGCCATCTAGAAGGAAAATACTGATTTCAAACCTTCATTGCCTTGCAGCTATACCCACTGATGGGGAAGCTTTTGCAGTAAACCCCCAAGGGAAAAATCCAGAGCTGAAATCCTTAAGGCAGTCCTGTGTTGAGCTCAACGCTAAATGGCAACTCCAGCTGATGCCAAATTGTATCGGTCTCTGCTGTTTCTTTGGATTTATCAGCTTCAGGAAGAAGTGAAGCAACAGCTTGTTCTCCATATCATATTGCCATGGCTTATGACTTCAACAGCTAGAACTCAACATCCATGGTCGACCCCAACCAATGGAGTGACTAAAGAAATAGTTATTTATTTTGAGATACAGCACAGAACAGGCCCTTCCAGCGCAACTGTTTTAAATTATTTTTCTTCCTAGTGGGAGGAATCATAGTGTGAGTAAGAGGCAACAGTTTCTCAGATTTAAATTAGAGGAAGTTAATTCTGTTCCAGATTACCAAATGAACAGGATTTCAACAGCTAACAGATAAACCATGACCCTACTGAATGGCACAGCAAGCATGAGACATCCTGTTTGATCCTTCCTATTCCTATTTATGTTCTTATGGTCAGAATATGTTTATCCAGAAATTTTATTTCTAGCTTTTCCTCTGTCTTTTTTGATAAAATAATAATAATGACAATAACCTATTTATAGAACATATTTTATACAGGTGATACAGTTCAAAGTGCTTTACAATGGGATAAAGTGCAAACATGAAAATAAAGTAAAAAAGGATAAAAATAAACATGAAAATAAAGACAAAAATATGTTAGCTAAGAGCAAGGTTCAAAATATAGATTTTGAGCTGGTGTTTGCATGTCAACTGAGTCTGTAAAAGGTATAATTTTGATACTCTCATTCATTCATCTAGAGAATATATTTAAACTACATTGATGGGTCATGCATATAAATAAAGATCTGCATTCAGCTTGCTTTTAAAAGATTTAGTTTCAAAGCTAATGGCCAAAGTACTGTCAGCATCTCAATTATATAATGGCATACCATTCACTTATTAAAATCATGTTTTTACTCATCAACAGAAGGGAAGTTAGAATACTTGCACACTGTCGTCAGTTAATACTCCCTGGTCAGCAATGATATCCCCAGCTGCTGAGCTAAGCACCTCGCACTGCTCTCCAACCCCAGACTGTATGTGCGCCCTGCAGTACAAGTTTTACTGTACAGCTGCAATTAAATGCTTGCTTTCAAGAAAAGCCTGGGAAGGGGGAAATCAACAATGTGAACGTTTACGAACAGGATGAAGAAACAAGTCAGTAAAATATGTTATTACATTATACACCACTCTTTGGGATACTGTTTATTCAAAATTGTGGGTATCACAATTTATGGTCCATTCTTAATCTTTCCTGAACCAAGATATCTGAAAAACAAAAATACTGAGAATGTACGAGCAGACGCACAAAAGGCTGGAGGACTCAGGGGATCAGGCAGCATCTATGGAAATGAATAAACAGTCAATGTTTCAGGCCGAGACCCTTCATCAGAACACATGTAGCACAGTCTAATATCCTTCATTTAAGGTTATGTTTAGAATTACTATTAGTGAACATAAAGTATTTTTCAAGATCAAAGATTCTTTATTTGTCACATGTATATCAAAACATACAGTGAAATGTATCATTTAGCATCAACAGTCAGCACAGTCTGAGGATGTGCTAGGGGCAGCCTGCAAGTATCATCATGCTTCCGGTGTCAATGTAGCATACCTACAACTTATTAATCCTAACCCTGTCTTTGGAATTTGGGAGGAAACCAGAGCAACCAGAGGAAAACCACGCAGTCACGGGAAAAATATACAAACTCCTTACAGACAGTGGCAGCAATTGAACACCAACTGCTGGCACTGTACAGCAAATGCACTAACCACTGTGTTACTGTCTGCCACAACAATAACCTAGTCATTTCATGATCACTATTACTTATACTAGTATTTTAAAGTAATTATAGTTTGACTCAATTGAATATAAATTCCCCAGCTGCTGTGGTGAGATATGAACTTTTGTCTCATTATTACCCATTGTATCACTGTAGATTTGTACTGAAAGCCACAATTCAACAAATCTTCAGCTTTCTCACTCTGGTTCACAAGACCTTTGCACCAATTGCTGTAGTACTTCAAAACACTTTTTAAAAAGTTTACACAGACCAATCAACTCCATCATGTAAGCTCTATCTATGAAATCTAGAATCAGCCTCAGACTGTGCCAGTCCCGAGGAAGGATCTTGGCCTGAATCATTAACTGCTGATTCCCCTCCACAGATGCTGCCTGACCTGCAGAGTTTCTGCAGCATTTATTCTGGATTTCAGAACCTTATGTTCAGACTGTGCCAATTGCCTGATTCAAGAGTGGGTGGTGACTGAGGCCCTCGAATGGTCAGGGTCAACCATGGATGTTGTGTCCCAGTTGTCCATGTGATACACAAGTGTGGTACATTATGGAGAGCAAGCTATTGCCCATGTAGCAGGCTTTCCTTTCTCCACACAGCAGAGACCAACACAGTTTGGCACCAGCAGTGTCACAGAGTTGCCAGTAGTGCTGAGCTCAACGTAGGACTGCCTTCAGACTCCAGCTCTGTATTTTTCCTTGGGGTTTACTCCCAAAGCCTTCCCCATGAATGGGTATAGCCGTATAGCAATGGAGGTTAGAGATCAGCGTTTTCCTTCTCCTAGGAGAGCTGCCAACCATGCTGACGAGTCCCATCTGCCCAAAGCGACTGGTTTTAAGGCAGCAGTAACTGGCCTCTGCCTCTTCTCATGTCAGTAGAAACTGTTTTTAAACAGACTTAGTAGCTAAGCCACACATGAAGTCCAGGAGCTGGCCTTGGTTGTCAAAAGCTGTTTGAGATGCACGCCATTGGAAGCATTTAATAGGTAGTAGGAGCTTATCCCCATTACCACCCCCACCTATGACAACCTTAAGGAACTGGATGATGACTAGGCATTCAAAAAAGAGAGCATTGAGTAATATTTGACAAGTTGAAGCAAGATTAAATTAGGTTTCTGCACATGACTAAAATGGACAATGAATCATGAGATGTCAACAAAGCGGTTAAAAGCAAGAAGAGACGACAACACTCAACTCTTTCTACCTTAACTATAGACAGGCTTGCTTACAGAGATTAAAGTAATTATGCCCAGAAGAGACCAAAGGGATCAGGAAACAAGGATTCTGCTGCTGAGTGAACATGTTATTCTGAAGGAGTTACTACTCTTCAGCCACCAGGCTCTGATTTTGCCTATTGCAGGAAAGAAACAAACATAATCAAAGACACCCACCATCCAAGGCCAGGCTCTCTTCTCGCTGCTGCCATCAGGAAGGTGGTACAGGAGCTTCAGGACTCACATCACCAAGTTCAGGAACAGTTATTACCCCTCAATCATCAAACTCTTGAACCAGAGGAGATGACTTCTCTCAATTTCACTCACCCCATCACCTTCCCACAACCTATGGACTCACTTTCCAGGACTCTCCATCTCATGTTCTTGATTTTTATTGCTTATTTATTTATTATTTTGTGATTTTTCTTGGTATTTGCACAGTTCGTTGTCTTTTGTGCATTGGTTGTTTGTCCATCCTGTGTGTGGTTTTTCACTGATTCAATAGTGTTTCTTTGTATTTAATGTGAATGCCCACAAGAAAAATTAATCTCAGAGCTGTATATGGTGACATATATGTACATTGAACTTCTGAAAGTGAAGTCGGGGGTGGTGAGATGAATAGAGAGATTTGTGTGAAGGAGTTGGGCCACGGCTTTACACGAGCACAAATTTATTCGGCAAACAGAATAAATGAAGAGGTCACAAACAAAAGAAAATATGCAGATGCTGGAAATCCAAGCAACACACACACAAAGTGCTGGAGAAACTGAGCAGGCCAGGTGGCATCTATGAAAAAAGTACATTCGATATTTCAGGCTGAGACCCTTTGGCAGGACCCCTGGAGTTCTGCCGAAGGGTCTCGGCCCAAAATGTCAACTGTACTTTTTTTTCCCCCATAGATGATGCCTGACCTGCTGAGTTCCTCCAACGTTTTGTGAATGAAGAGGTCAGCTCAGGGTCAGGGAATGCTATTGCGATGCAGGTACCAAGCTCCATCGGCCAAATTATCCAAAAGGTTTTTACTTAAAGTATAAGATGCAGCTATAGGAGACATTTACTTTAGCCAGAGATAAATGGCCTTTTTTTTTAAAAAAAAGAGAAATACAGCATAGTAACAGGCTCTTCTAACCCAACGAGCCCATGCTGGCCAATTGTACCCCTGTGACCATTAATGCATACACCTTTGGAATGTGGGAGGAAACCAGAGCACCCAGAGGAAACTCACTCAGTCATGGTGAAAATGTAAGAACTCCTTAGAGACAGCAGCAGGAATGTTAGTGAGAAAGTTCTGAGCAAGGGCAAAATCCAAACCAGATAAAGGTAGTAAATAGTAATCTTAAGGCAACAATAAACAATGATATAAATAAAATTCTACGGAGCAGCCAAAGTACTGAAGCTAAATGGAAGAGAAAATACTTTAATAATAAAGTAGATTCTGGTTAATCAGCTGCTTATCTGGGACAATTCTTCCAATTAAAATTGAGAAAGTAGCCAGGATTCCCTTCATTTATTTGGGACAATATGCCGCTTAGTTGGAGCAGAAGACTGTCCTTGAACATTTTCTAACTAGCGCCAGTAGCATGCACATCATGTGGCCATTAGACACAACACTGTGCTTAGGGTGAACAGTTTTTAAATAGCGTCAGTTGTGTGCATTTCATTTCAAAATGCAGTGATTTTTGTCAGATTGTTGATGAGAAATAAGCAGCAAGACAATTCAGAACTGTTACGCTCACTGTGGCTTCAAACATTCAGACTTAGAAAAGCCAGAAATGTCCGGGAGTGAAGACGAAATGATAGCACTTCATACGAAGAATTTGAATGCATCAGCAATCTGCTTGAATGTTACCTATGGTCCCCACCAGACACTCAGCTCTCACTTGTGGCTCCAAGTAGTTGTTTGCATGCGATAGCAGTCAGACCCTGGTACACCATTTCGACAGGTGGGCTAAGCCAGTTGGGGGTAGTCAGCAAGCCTCATACCCCGGTTAGATTGGAACATGCCTATCCTAGCAAGCAATGTTAGCTCTGGCAGACAGGGCAAATGAGATCCAACAGCCAGGAAGGCAGATCTGCAATGCTACATGGAGAGCAAAGGGCATGACAAGGCACGGAAGCTATGGTCATCCACTGCAACCAAGAAAGACCTTAGTTGTGATGACTATTCTTACAAATGAACCTGGACTTCTGAGGTCAAGAAACTGGAACCACTCTAGCGCAATAGCTCTTCCACTCTAAAAATTTACCAGCACAGGGTTCCAGTCATCCCCGGATACAATGGACAACCCAGCAGTACTGGTAGTGTTCTAATTTGTTCTGTATTTCATTTAGATACATAATTTGTTACCCAGTTAAACAGTAATTTGTCTTGTTTATAGCTTTTTAACTACTTCCATTAAACTTCGCCCAACTTGGACAGCCACTTAATTGAGCCAAAATGTACTTCCTAATTAATCAGAATCACTATTTACATTATGAAGAATCAAAATCAAAATGGCAAACAAACAAAATCAAAATAAATCAAAATGGCAGTGAGCTCAAAGTAAATTAGCTAAGTACGTACATGTCACCTGAGATTCATTTTCTTGCAGTAAATAAAAAGAATAGAATCAATGAACGCCATACACAGTTGGACAAACATCCTGTGTGCAAAAGACAACAAACTGCAAATACAATAAAAAAAACAAATAATAATAAATAAATGAGCGACAAATATATTGAGAATAAAGTCACAGCAAAACTGAACTCTGACAACTACTAAAACTACTGAAGGAATTCTAAGTTATTGTACTATAAAGAGATGTCTGAAATTAAACACCATTTATCCAACCAATAGTTTTGTTCACAGTTCAAAAGATAATTATCCTTTACACATTTTGAGTGTTAACACAAGCTTAACCAATAATTAAAGAATGGCATTATGCAAGAAATGGGCCTTTGTAAATTCATTTTCATGACCTAGTTGTCACCAAAAAGGTCAGCATTTATTACCCATTGTCATCTGAAAAGATGGCAGTGAACTACCTTTTAAATCACTGTATTCCTTTGACATATATACAGAAAGGTGCCAGAAAAGGGCCGTAACATTAAAGGTCCCACCCTGCTCATGGACTGCTTGTCCCATTTCCAAAGAGGAAGCTACGTAGCATCTACCGCAGAACCACCAAACTCAAAACCAGTTACTTTCTCCAAGCAGCAAGACTGATCAACACCTCCACCCACGAACCCACCCATCCATCACTTTATCATTTCCTGTCAGTCACCTTATGTACAGGCACTCCCATACCTAGGCACACCCCCCCTCTCTCTCTCTCTCTCTCTATATATATATATATATATATGAAGTAACAATTTGTTCTCCTTTACAGTACTGTATGTAAACAATCTCGAATCTTGGGAAATGTACAGAGGCAGTGGAGTGTTCAGGAAGTTTGATCCTACAGAACTTCTGAAGAATTGCTGCCCTGCACTCATGAGACAAATGGAGTGCCTGACTTGTGCCTCACAGCCAAAAGTAGGTGCTCAGACACAAATGCCATAGCCCTGTAAGGTGCAGCATCCTTTGTACACTACTGTAACAGCACAGAATAAAACAGACAAGCCATATTTTAAATCCAAAGCACCAGGTGCCAAGTTACATTTGCCAAAGAATGAGAATCAGGTTTATTATCACTGACATATGTTGGGAAATTCGTTGTTTTGCGGCAGCAGTATAGTGCAATGCATATAATTACAAGTTACAGTAAGAATATATCAAAAATATAATGCAAAAAGGGAGCAAAATACTGAGGTATCGTTCAAAGGCTCATGGGCCATTCAATTCTGATGGAGGGGAAGAAGTTGTTTCTAAACCATTGAGTCTGTCTTCAGGCACTAGTACCTCCTCTCTGATGGCAGTAAGAAGAGGGCACATCCTGGGTGATGGGGGTCCTCAATGATGGACGCAGTCTTACTGAAGCATCGCCTTTTGAAGATGTCCTCTATGAGGGGGAAGCTACTGCCCCATAATTCTACAGGTTTCTACACATGTACCATGGAGAGCTTTTAACGATTTAGGAACAGCTTTTTCCCCTCTGCCATCAGATTTTTGAATGGATATTGACACAGATACACCATCTCATTACTGTTATTTTTCTTTTCTCTTTTTGCACTATTTAACTATATATTACACGCACACTTAACTATAATTTACAGTTGTATTGCATTGTACTGCTGCCACATAACATATTAACAGTGACATTAAGCACGATTCTTCTTCAGATGGAGCTGACAGAGTTTACAACACTCTGCAGTTTTTCCTAATCCTGTATAGTGCCCCCACCCCACCAGATTAAGATGCAACCAGTCAGAACGCTCTCCACGATAGAAATTGGCTAAAGTCTTTGATAACATACCAAGTCTCCTCAAACTGTTCATGAAATACAACAGCAGGCTTAGTGAAAATGTGGGGATTATTCCACGCGGACCCTTGCCAAACAGAATAGTCAAATATTCAGCAAAGCTTCCATGCTTTGGGTGAAAGTTTAGCTTGACCAGTTATTGGGTGCAAAATGTATTTCACTTTTTCCATAATTGCTCACATCATCTTCTTTCCACAGGATTTCTGGAAGATAGCAAACTGTAAAACATTCATACTCACGTCATTCTACAGATGTGCGGTAGGGAGCATCCTAACAAGTTGCATCACTGCATGGTATGAAAACTCCACTGTGGTGGACAGGATGGCTCTACAACAGGCAGTCAAAACTGCCCAACACATCACTGACACTAGTCTACCTACTATCAAGGACATCTATTCAGTAAGGTGCTGGAAACGGACCAGTAACATCATGAAGGATCCCACCCACCCTGCTCATGGACTGTTTGTCCCACTCCCATCAGGGAGGAAGCAACAGAGCATCCACACCAAGACCACCAGACTCAAAACAGTTACTTTCTCCAAGCAGTAAGGCAGATCAACACCTTCACCCACTAACCCACCCCTCCACACCCCCAACCTTTACTACTTTATCATTTTCTGTCAGTCACCTTATGTACAGGCACTCTTGTGCCTGGCGTCACTTCATGAACATACAATCACTCTCTATATATAAACTAGCTTATGTATTTATATTTACTTGTTTTTTTTGTGACGCGTTGACCTGGATCTAACCTGGTCCCAACATATCGATGTAGTTATAAAGAAGGCAAGACAGTGGTTATACTTCCTTAGGAGTTTGGAGAGATTTGGCATGTCAACAAATACACTCAAAAACTTCTATAGTTGCACCATGGAGAGCATTCTGACAGGCTGCATCACTGTCTGCTACGGTGGGGCTACTGCACAGGACTGAAAGAAGCTGCAGAAGGTTGTAAATCTAGTCAGCTCCATCTTGGGTACTAGCCTACAAAGTATCCAGGACATCTTTAGGGAGCAGTGTCTCAGAAAGACAGCATCCATTATTAAGGACCTCCAGCACCCAGGGCATGCCCTTTTCTCACTGTTACCATCACGTAGGAAGTATAGAAGCCTGAAAGCACACACTCAGCGATTCAGGAACAGCTTCTTCCCCTCTACCATCCGATTCCTAGATGGACATTGAATCTTTGGACACCTCACTTTTAAAAAAAATACAGTATTTCTGTTTGTGCACGTTTTTTAATCTATTCAATATATGTAATTGATTTACTTGTTTTTTTTCTCTGCTACATTATGTATTGCATTGAACTGCTGCTGCTAAGTTAACAAATTTTACATCACATAAACCTGATTCTGATAATTATTTTGTGCTCCGTTACACTTGTGTACTGAAAATGACATTAAACAATCTTGAAACATGAAGTTGATAGGGTGGGGAACTGCAGTTCTAGGTTTTTTGGGTAATTTACCCACAAGAAGTACTCTCTGCCTCATAACTCTTTGTCAGTAGATATAGTTGAATAACAACCCCAAACTGAGTTGTAAATCTTTTTCTCAAGCATAATCCAGATTAAATTTTAAATCAAATCTGGTTAAAAACTGTTCACTTGCAGTTATACTGTACTTGTGGCTAAACTGATCTCAAGAATACTGTCATATTCCATGAAGAACAGAAAGCGACAAATTCAAAAAGATTGAAATGTAGAAATATTAATATTTGAAAAACTAAATTAGGATTCCAAATAAAAACTGAGGAAAAGACTAATCAGGGTCAACTTTCAAATCATCGTCTTCAATAAATAAGTCATAGAAGGAGGGTCACAGAACAACAGGAGCTGGGAAGCCCAATAAGTCAATGAACAGAATCAGAATCAAGTTTAGTATCACCAGCGTATGTTGTGGCAGCAGCAGTACAAAGCAATACATAATATAGAAAAAACTGAATTACAGTGGGTACACACCAAATACATATTAAATAGTTAAAAATAAATTAGTGCAAAAATCAAAATAAAAGTGAGGTAGTGTTCATGATTTCAATGTCCGTTCAGAAATCAGGTGACAGAGGGGAAGAAGCTGTTCCTGAATCATTGAGTGTGTGCCTTCAGGCTCCTGTAACTCTTTCCTGATGGTAACAATCAGAAGAGGGCACGCCCTGTGAGGTGGGGGTCCTTGATGCTGGATACCACCTTTTTGTGGCATTGCTCCTTGAAGACATCTCGGATACTACAGAGGCTAGCACGCATGATGAAGCTGACTGATTTTACAAGTCTCTGCAGCTTACTTTGATCCTGTGCAGTAGCCCCCCCCCCCCACCCCGCCATACCAGATGGTTATGCAGCTAGTCAGAATGCTCTCCGTGGTACATATGTAGAAATTTGAGTGTTTTAGGTGACATTCCAAATCTCCTCAAACTCTTAATGAAATATAGCCGCTGTCTTGCCTTCTTTCTAGCTGCACCATCGATATGTTGGGACCAGATTAGGTTCTCAGAGATACTAACACCCAGGAACTTGAAATTGCTCACTCTCCACTTTCTGATCCCTCTATGAGGATTGGTTTGTGTTCTTTCGTCTTAGCCTTTCTGAAGTCCACAATCAGCTTTGGTCTTACTGACATTGAATGCAAGGTTGTTGCTGCGACATCACTCAATTAGCTGGTATACCTTGCTACTTTACGCCCTCTTGACATCATCTGAGATACTGCCAATAATGGTTGCATCATCAGCAATTTATAGAAATGGCATTTGACCTGTGCCTAACCACACAGTAAAGAGTGTACCAAGATTAGAGCAGTGGGCTAAACATACATCCCTGAGGTGCACCAGTGTTGACTGTCAGTGAGGTAGAGATGTTATTTCCACACAGATTGCGGTCTTTTGGTTAGGAAGTTAAGGATCCAGTTGCAGAGGGAGTACAGAAGCCCGGATTCTGGAGTTTTTCGATCAGGACTGTAGGAGTGATGCTATTAAACTCTGAGCTGCAGTCAATAAACAGAATTTTGACATTGTCCAGGTGATCCAAGGCTGTATGGAGAGCAAATGAGATCATGTCCACCGTAGACCTATTATGGTGATAAGCAAATTGCAGTGGGTCCAGGTCCTTGCTGAGGCAGCAGTTGATTCTAGCCATGACCAACCTCTCAAAATATAGCTCAACTGTCAGATTGATACATCAGTAATAACCATGTCAAACGTACCAAGGTGCTTCACTACAGCATTAGCAATCTTAATTCACAGAGTATTCAAGAGGATGTAAAGTCACAACATAATCAGTAGGAAAAATTTTACCATCAGTACAGTTGAAAAATACTCAGACATCTAGCAAATCATCTCATTTGACTTAAGCGATGCAATTAAGGAAAATGATTGCTGTTTCTTTTTCTGTTAGCTGGTCAATAATGAAATTCATTTCTAATAGGTCTAAAATATTTTTCTAGCTTTATGCATTTTCAGCATTCAGTCTTTGTTAAATCATTATACACTATGTACTCCATAGAACAGTATAGCACAGTACAGGCCTTTTGCCCCATGTTTTGCTGACGTTTTAATCTATTCTAAGATCAATGTTCCTCTTTTTTCCCCTCACTGGGGCTCTGAGCAGGAAACTTTTACATGGGCCTGAAAACTACACAGCTCTTTAATAAAACATTATATAAAAGCAAATTCCAGCTGCACAGCAACAAAGCCTGCGTGTGCAGGAGTACTTCAGTTATCGAGCAGCGGTGCACCTGCTCAACTTAGAGGGAATAGCGTCTAAGATCAATCTAGCCCTTCCTTCCTACTTAACCTCCATTTAACACAGGGTAATAGAAGCCTTGGGGATAAGGTGGGAAGTGGATTTTGGTCACCATGCATGTGCAAGTATAGCAAATAGAAAACATTTCACATTAGACTTCACATGACTAGCTGCATCTTTTATTAAAATTATTTATTTCATATTGAATAAAATAAGAAAATATCAAATTAGACAATGTCAGAAGCAATTAGAGTAACGATATACATGGAAGAATCACACTTTGGTTCTGAGACATAGTCCAAAATTCAGGCACAGGCCAGCAATGACCTTCCTCAGATTCTGAATTCTTAAATGATCAGTTTGGTGAAAAGACATGGAAATTACAAACATACAGGATATAACTATTTTAGTTTGCATAAGTAAAGCAGACATGTAACCAAACATAATACCTATGGAACAGCTTCAAAGTATGGTTAATACTGCTAAAAGCATAAATCTTTTTTCCCCAAAGAGTCTTTATTAAGTTATGTGTTTAATTATCCAGGACAAGTCAACTAGAGTGCCTAAGTAGTTTAAGAGATTTCAAAACCATCACTAAAGCGAAGTTACAGCAAAAAGCCTGAGCTGAAGCTACATACCCAAAATGCTGGTGAACGCAACAGGCCAGGCAGCATCTATAGGAAGAAGTACAGTCGACGTTTCGGGCCGAGACCCTTTGTCAGGACTGAGTTCTGATTAGCCTTATTTGTCACAAGTACATCAAAATATATTGTGATATTTGTCGTTTGCTTCAATAACCAACACAGTCCAAGGATGCACTGGGGGCAGCCCAATAGTGTCACTATGCTTCTGGCACCTTACATAGCACGCCTACAACTTACTAACCCTAACCCATACATTTCTGGATTGCAGGGGGGAAACCAGAGCACTCAGGGGAAACCCAAAGGGTCACAAAGAGAATGTACAAACTTTTTATACAGGCAGTGGAAGGAACTGAATCCCAATCTTACAGCTGGTGCTGTGAAGTGTCACGCTAACCATTATGCTACTATGTGGCATCTTTGGCTTAATACCTATAAGTTCCACATTCAGTATTGGTCCCCTTGTCGCCAAAGGTTGGCTCATACTGTGCTGATATGAAACAGCAGTAATAAGCCAGGGAACTACAGGTTAATTTTCCTCTCAGCCCCAATCTCTTGCCTTCGCCTCATATCCCTTCATGCCCTGACCAATCAACCTGCCTTAGATACACATAAAGACAGTCTCCACAACCTCTCTGGCTAAAAAAAACATCCCATCTCCATCCTAAAAGGACACCCCTCTATTCTGAGGATGTGTCTTCTGATCTTAGACTCTCCCACCATAGGAAACATCCTCTCCACATCCACTCTATCAAGGCCTTTCACTATTCTATAGGTTTCAATGAGGTCACCCCTCATTCTTCTGAGTTCCAGTGAATACAGGCCCGGAGCCATCAAACACTCTTCATATGACAAGCTATTCAATCCTGGAATCATTTTCCTGAATCTTCTTTGAACCCTCTCTAGTTTCAGCACATCCTTTCTAAGATAAGGGGTCCAAAACTACCCACAATACTCCAAATGAGACCTTACCAGTGCTTTATAAAGTTTCATTGCATCCTTGCTTTTATATTCTAATCCTCTTGAAATGAAGGCCAACATTGCATTTACCTTCCTTACCACAGACTCAATCTGCAAATTAACCTAAGTCCTTTTGTACCTCAGTTTTTTTGTTTACTTTCAACTTGGAAAATAGTCAACCCTTTCATTTCCTCTACCAATGTGCATGACCATACACTTGCCAGCACTGTATTCCACCTATTTCTCTGTCCATTCTCCTAATTCAAGTCCTTCTGTAGCCTCTCTAGGTCCTCAAAACTACCTGCCCCTTCACCTATCTTCATATCATCTGTAAACTTTGCAGCAAAGCCATCAATTCCATCATTCAAATCATTGACATATAACATAAAAAGAATCGGTCCCAACACGGACCTGTCATCAGCAGCCAGCCAGAAAAGGCTCCCTTTATTTCCACTCTTTGCCTCTTGCCAGACATCTATTACTTTATCCATGCTAGAATCTTTGCTGTTAGGGCTCATAGTTTTCAGCCCCAGTGTGGCACCTTGTCAAAGGCTTTCTGAAAATCCAAGTACACAAAATCAACCAATTCTCCTTGTCTACCCTGCTTGTCATTTTTTCCTAAGAATTGCAACAGATATGTCAGGCAAGATTTTTGCTTGAGGAAACCATGCTGACTACAACCTATTTTATCTTGTGCCTCCAAATACCCCAAAATCACATCCTAAACAATCAACTCCAACATCTTCCCAACCACTGAGGTCAGACTAATTGGCCTATAGTTTCCTTTCTTCTGCCTCTCTCCCTTCTTGAAGAGTAGAGTGACATTTGCAATTTTCCAATCTTCCAAAACCATTCTGGAATCTAGTATTTCTTGAAAGATCATTGCTAATGTTTCCATGATCCCTTTCAGTACTCTGAGGTGTGCACCATTTGGTCCAGGAGACTTGTATGCCTTCAGGTCTTTCAGTTTCCCAAGAACCTTCTCTCTACTTAGGGTAACTTTACACACTTCATTTCCCCTAACACCTGGAACTTCCACCAAACTACTATTGTCTTACACAGTGAAGACTGTTGCAAAATACTTATTCAGTTCGCCCGGCATTTCCTTGTCTTCCGTTACTACTTCTCCAGCATCGTTTTTCAGTGGTCCGATATCCACTCTCGCCTCTCTTTTACACTTTATGTATCTGATGAAACTTTTGGTATCCTCTTTAATATTACGGTTAGCTTACTTTTGTATTCAATCCTTACCTTCTTAATGACTTTTTAAGTTGCCTTCTATTTGTTTTTAAAAGCTTCCCAATTCTCTAACTTTCCACTATTTTTTGCTGTATTATATCCCCTCTCTTTGGCTTTTATGTTGCCAGGGAACTACAGGTCAGTGAACCCACAAAAGTAGAGGCTTCTAGGATGTCCAGAACAAAGGAGTTCTAGTTTCAGACAGAGTAAGAGGTTGAATATTTGCAGCTGAGAAGTCACTTCACTAAGCTGGTTGTGGAACATGACACCCTGAAAGTCTCTGCAGCACAACAATCAAAAGGAAAGGTTAGATAAGTGAAGAGAAAAAGTCAGAATAGAGCAGAAAACTGAATGCATATTTCAACTTCTATCATACTGTCAGAATAAGCTGATTTCTTAATGCTCAGGCATATTGAATTCTTAAAGACAGATCACATCTCAGTGTATTTTAGTGCTTGCTTTTAAATCTAATGTTAAATAAATTATTCATAAACCACAGATGACACTGTTACATCTATGCGTGTTTGCTTTGCATCTTTACTTTGAAGGCCAGCAAAGACCTCAATTCCTGATGGAAGCAATGGTGCTTTTTTCATTATGTCACAGACAGATTAGTCTACGGGGAGAAAAGTTAATCAGAATCATACAACAAAAACAAGTCTATTACAAAGAGGCAGGGCGGTTTTGGAAAGCAATTCACATTACATCCTCAGTCATCAAAGCCCTTGGAAAAAACAGAGGCAAGCAGTATAAACTCACACTGGACCTCCACTCTTCACCAAATGACATCCACTAGTTCCATCTTGTGACATATTACAGTTACATGACACCTTGTATGGAATGTGTGTGAAAAATTTTATCCTCTTCACTGAATAGTTATGATCTTGTTTCTTAATTAGAAGCAAATTACTAAGCAGTAAGAGAGAATTAGACAATTCTTTGCATTTCCCTAATCCAGATCTCCAGGAAAGAACTTATGAAGCGGGATAGAGAAGTGAAGTATTGATAACAAACACTGGAGAATTAAATGTTATATTTATTTTAGAGATACAGCACAGAACATACCTTTCCGGCCCACCGAGCCATCCCACCCACTGATTTAACCCTAGTTTAACCACAGGACAATTTACTGACTGGTATGGCTTTGAACTGTGGGAGGGAATGGGAGCAGCCGAAGGAAATTCATGGGAAGGACAAACAACCTTTTCTTAGAGGATGCTGAAACTGAATTCCGAACTTCAAAACTACTACCGTTCACGCTACTACTGTGACACCCTGTAAATTCTATAGCTGCTTTTGTGGGATTTCTGGATTACTAGTCCAGGTTTCAGAATAATTTGACTGGTAATTTAGGCACTGCACTACCACTGTTAAGTATCAACTAAATGGGATGCAGCCTAATCCAGCTTTGTAAAAGTTAAAGTACCCAAATCTACAGATGAAGATAATAGTCCTACAATAGAGATAACAGTCATGCATAACTAGCTGGCCAAAATTAAGATGCAATTGGGAAAGATTTTGATTGAAAACACGATATGATCAAACCTACATGTATATCATCAAAATCAGCCTGAAGAAATTCAAAACTACGTCTAAAAACTGGGAAGACGCTATACTCAACAGATACACCTGGAGGAAATCTGTACGAGAGATAGCTGTGTGACATGAGAGTGACCTCCATTGTGCCGCAGAGAACACGCCACATTTGCATAAAAGGGAGAATGAACAACCAAAAGACCCAACCACTAGCCACAGCCACCACTTACTCTTGCCCAAACAGAACAGAGCAGATAGTGAGGTCAGCTGAGAAGATCATCGAGGTCTCTCTTCGCGTCATCACAGACATTTACACCACACGCTGCATCCACAAAGCAAACAACATTATGAAGGACCCCACGCATCCCTCATATAAACTCTTCTCCCTCCTGCCATCTAGAAAATGGCACCAAAGCATGCAGGCTCTCACGATCAGACTATGTAACAGTTTCTTCCCCCAAGCCAACAGACTCCTCAATACCCAGAGCCTGGACTGACACCAACCTACTGCCCTCTACTGTACCTACTGTCTTGTTTATTATTTACTATTATTTATCGTAGAGCCTGCACTGTTTTGTGCACTTTACGCAGTCCTGGATAGGACAGTAGTCTAGTGTAGTTTCTGTGTTTTTTCTTACGTAGTTCAGTGTAGTTTTTGTATTGTTTCATGTAGCACCATGGTACTGGAAAATGTTGTCTCACTTTTACTATGTTCTGTACCAGCAGTTATGGTTGAAATGACAATAAAAAGTGACTTGACTTGAACCAGACTACATGGATCCTGGATCGGCCTCTCCAGTCACTTGAGGACCCACCAATAGATAACTCCTGCCTAGGAGATCATTGTTCTCAACTCGAGGGATCACAAAGAGAGATTCTAAATTTGTGTATGTTTACAAAATACAATCAAGTTGGTTAGTAAAACTATTGAAAATCTTTTCTTTGTACTTTTGTCAATTAAATAAAGGTTCACGTGAATTAACATATCACAGATTTTTGTTTTTATTGCGTTTTGGAAAATATCCCAACTTGTCTGGAAATGGGGTCTGTATGTTTCAATGTTCTGTACATGTGATAAATAAATATGAATTTGCTATGTCCTAACTCTTACCAGGTCCCATTCACTACTACACTAACTCAGACTGAGGAATCTCTCAATTTTAAAGATCCTGGTCTTCTTGTACTATATACAACTCAAGCTTGAGAAATTGAAGTGGTCCCCCATTTCTGATATACACTTCACGGCATCTAGCTGCCATGCCTTAACCTCCAGAACTCACTCCACTCTTCTGACTCTTTCCCTTCTCAGACATTTCTAAAAACCATCTGTTTAAGCAAAACTGTGTTAATTTCCTTCATGACACCTCTTGCAGCTCATCACCACATCCTGCAATGTTTTACAGCACTAAAGCAGCTCTGGAGATATAACTGTTGTAAGTTGAACCTCAAAACTTTAAAGGACCAGGTCATTAATGGAACCAAATAGGAAATATTGATTACTCCAGATTCATAACTTAAAACACGTTAATAGAACTGATGCTATGTCTACTGGCTGATTTTCTTTATTAAATGCTGACTCATGCCCTAAGTGTTGACAGCTCAGATCAGAATGCACTATAGACTGCTGTTCTCAGCACTCTCATCTTTAGAGACAAGAATGAAAAAGGACACCAGTGCTGCATCAGTCTTCACATCAGTGTCTACACTGATTTTAGTGATGCAGGTACTAAGCAACTCTGAAGAGCTAGAGCAAACCACAAACCCGAGACCACTACAATGCTGCCGAGAAGGGAATAGTGCTGTGCTTGACTACTCTCCAATCCCAATAACGTAGATCAAAACACCTGCAGCATTTTTGGGACAAGCACAGGGCAGGGGTGCGAAGGACTCTCAGTTTTTCCCCTGCAGTACAGACCTCATGACAGGTACTATGAATGTGAGAGTAAGAAACAGCAGGGATGTATTTATTTTAAAATGTTACAATCTAATTTTTTTATTCATTCCTTTACAGGATGTGGGTGTCGCCAGCTAAGTCTGCATTTATTGCCTATCCCTAATTGCCCTTGAGAAGGTGGTGATGAGCTGCCTTCTTGAACCGCTGCAGTTAATTAATGTGGAATTTATTTTCATTTTGACTTTAACAAAGTGCAAAGTAAATTTTATTATCAAAGTACCTACTTGTCACCAAATACTACCCTGAACTTCATTTTCTTACAGGTATTCTCAGTAGAACAAAGTACAATAGAATTAATGAAAAGCTACAAAGACTAACAAATTGTGCAAATACAAAAAGAAACAAGTAAATAATAAATAAGTAAATAACACTGAGAACATGAGTTGTAGAATCCTTGAATGTGAGTCCAAAGGTTGTGTTAAAATGATTACAAACAGTGATGGTCGCCTTTACCGGTGAAATATCCAGGTCCTGTTCTCCACCACCTTCCCCCCCACCAACCCCAGTAAGCAGCAGTAACATTTCCATTAGCACAATAGACCATTGTTCACAATTACACCTTGAGGATACACCTTACTAGAGGTTTTTCAATGAATCAGGATTGCCAATGGTGTCTTAGGGCCATTAGACCATAACACAGTAGTGTTGTTTATTCTTTGACCCACCCCACCTGAGCCATACCACAGCACAGAGAGAACATTTTCTATTTACAGGAACATATTTCCTGTAAAAATATCTAATGTAATCACTACTGTTCAAGATATTTGCTGTACAGCATTTGAATGCCTGCTATCGTTTTATAATCAGTTTGCACATGTCAAGTGTAATGATAGGATAGCATAACCCTGTTACCACCCAGCACACATGTACACCATCTGAATACCCTGCCGTTCTCGCACCCCCCCCCACCACTCCACAACTCACTGACACTCTCATCTTGCTCTCACTCTCACTCTCATCACTGGTCACTTTTCATCTTTTATTACTACTGTGTCACATATTTATACAAATGCTTGTTTTAATATAATAGTGCCAGTAACATTATAGCATAGCGGTTCACACAATGCTTTACAGTACAGGCAGCCCAGATTCAATTCTCGCCCCCACCTGGAAGTTTACATGTTCTCCCCATGACCACATGGGTTTCCTCTGAGTGCTCTGGTTTCCTCCCACAGTCCAAAGATGTACTGGTTTCTAGGTTAATTGGTAAATTGTCCCATGATTAGACTACGATTAAATCGGAAGATTGCTGGAAGGGATGGAAGGGCCTATTCTACGCTGTATCTCAATAAACAAATATTGTCTTACATAAACATGGACCTCACACTTTATGTCAACCTGTCAATCTTCAGGCCATGTCATTCAGGAACTTGTGCTATATTTTGAGATTATGTCTGGATCATAACTATATGTGCAGTGTGTGATTGTATGCGCTGGATCGTGGTGACTATGTGCTGTGTTTTGCACCTTGGCCACAGAGGAATGTTATTTCATTAGGGTTATGTCAACATACATATGGTTGAATGACAAAGTTGCATTTGAATATGTGTTAAGCATTGGATAGTATAACTACAGATTTTTTGCATTGGGATGTTTTATGTCATCATTAGATTTAGTGAATTTCACATTTTTTTAATTTAGAGATATAGCTCGGAACAGGCCTTTTCTGTCCCAACAAGCCACACCACCCAGCAATTCACCTACTTAACCCTAGCCTAATCATGGGACAATTTATAATGACCACTTAACCTACTAACCCAACGTCGTTAAAATGAGAGAGGAAACCAGAGCACCTGGAGGTAACCTACACGTCACAGGGAGAATGTATGAATTCCTTACAGACAGCGCTAGAATTGATCTCGAATCTCCGACGCCCTAAGCTGTAATAGTGTTGTGCTAACCGCTACACTACTATGGCACCCATTGCAGAGGTATGGCATAGTTTCACATCTTCTCTTGCCATTACACTTTCTCTATCTTTTACATCACTAATTGCAATGCAAAACAAACTGAACTGGGACTAACTTTCAGTGATTGCTAAGCAGCCACATTCCTCTAAAAAGCATTTCCTCCTATTATCTAGCTAAACATGTTCCAAGCTTACCGTCAACAACATGAACGCAGTGAGAATCTAAAGCCTGGCTGTAAAACTAGAACAGGTTTCAAGAAATCAATACGATATAAAGTCCATTTCAAAAACCATCATTTTGTTTCGGAATTTGATTTGAATGGAAATTGAATCAGTGTAATCATCTCATGTACCAAAGCACTTTGAGAAAGAACAAATCGCAAACTGTCTGAGTCTGAAGCAGTTGCAATAAAGTGCTTTGTGTTTAATGGCCCAGGGCACAAAAATGATGTGCCACCTCAAAGAAAATATCAGAGAAATGCCACATATTCAACATTAACCAAGTCTTTAAGAATGTATTTTTAAATGAAATATCTACATACCTCCATTTTTTATGATTTTTTTATTATGATCTAATCATTTCAGATCACAAAGTTAATGTGGAAAACACAAATAAAACATATCCTTAGAGCATCATAGCTAATATGTGCTACCATTCCCTGATAAATCTACTTCAATATTATTACACAATACAAAGATTGGTTGTGTTGTGGATAGTGTAGAAGATCTCCAAAGGATATAGTGGGACATAGATCAGTTGCAGACACAGGTGGGGAAACGGGATGGGAGGGGTACAAAGGGTTATGGTCCAGGTGAAGGTTCATGGCACTAGGTAGATTAATAGTTCAGCATGGACTAGATGGGCTGAAGGGCCTGTTTCAGTGGCGTAGGACTCTGAGGTTTAATCCGGCCAAATGTGAGGTGTTGCACATTTGATTTAGGGTATCAATCAATAGTAAAGGGGTAGTGTATTGTTAATGCAGAAAGAGAGATCTTTGGGCCTAAACCTAAATCCTCTCCCTGAAAGAGGCTACACCAGTGGTAAAGGCAGCATACTGCATGCTTGTCCTAATAACTGAGGCACTGGTTTCAAGAGCTGGGAAGTTATGTTGCAGCTTTATAAAACTCATGTTAGGTGATATCTACAGTAATTCCGATTATGCAATTATACAAAGGATATGGAGAGGGTTGAGGTTCACCACGATTTTGCTATAAGGAGAGGGACAAACCAAGTTGTTTTACTTAACGGAAGCTGAGGGGGAGACCTGAAAGAGGTTTATAAGATTAAAAGAGGCATAGATAAGAATTGAATTGAATTGACTTTATTTCTTGCATCCTTCACATGCATGAGTAAAAAGCTTTACATTCCATCTCCATCTAAATGTGCAATGTGCAATCATAGCAATTAACAATTTATAATAAATAGAACAGTCAATGTAACATAGAAATACACTCAAATCAGCATGAGTTAATCAGTGTGATGGCCTGGTGGAAGAAGCTGTCCCAGAGCCTGTTGGTTCTGGTTTTTATGCTGCAGTACCGTTTCCCGGATGGTAGCAGCTGGAATAGATTGTGGTTGGGGTGACTTGAGTCCCCAGTGATCCTTCGGGCCCTTTTTACACACCTGTCTTTGTAAATGTTCTGAATCGTGGAAAGTTCACATCTACAGATGCGCTGGGCTGTCCGCACCACTCTCTGTAGAATCCTGTGAGTAAACAGCAAACAACTTTTTTCCCAGCATTGAAATGTCTAACACAAAAAGCCATGTATTTCGAGTGATTGGGGGGGGGGGAAAGAGGGGGAAAGCAAGTTCCAAAGAGATGGTAATTCAAATTCCTCCTCAAAGAGTGGTGGTGGATGCTTGGAAAGCACAGCTGTGGAGGCAGTGGATGCAAATATGATAGAGGTGTTTAAGAGGCTTTTAAATAAGCAGGTGAATGTGCAAAAAATGTCGGCTTACAGACATCATGTAGACAAGGAATTTATTTTTATTTATTTAGAGATACAGTGCAGAATATTCCCTCTGGCCATTCCAGTCACACCACAAGCATTTCGAATAGTTTAGTTAAGCATAGTATTTCAGCACCACATGGCAGCTGAAGAGCCTCTTTCTGGTCTGTAATGTTTAATGTTCTCTGTTCAATTATGTACTGGGACGCACAGAACCTGAATAAGTTCACTTTCTTATTCACCAGCGTAGGCAGGAAAACAGTAACAGCTGTCATGAGATTGCCTTTTTTTAAATATTATTATTACACAAGGCTGTGGTATACAATTATTCAACTAGTAAATTCATTTTCAGGCCCGGAGGTCCCACTCACGGTTCATATATTTGAAATGGTAATTTTACAGGGCCTGCAGATTTTGTCTTCATTCACTTTATTAGAATGGAGAAATATATTTTCTTGACCTCAAACCATGCAAATATTAATTTAGCAGCAATAACAATGAAAGTAAACACCACACCCAAAAACTAAAAGGTGGCCTCACCCAGGGAACTGAACAAAAGGCCAGATAAAGGAACAGGTTTCCAGAAGCAGCTGTATGCAAAGTTTAAGGGGGACCCTTAAGAGAAGAATCAATGAAGATTCAGTTGTCACTGGATGTTTATGATGAGGGGAAGGATACACAAAGGGAAGAAAGAAAATGATATACATAATTATACATAATTGACTGTGACAACATTATATGCTCATCCAATTTGCCTGTATTAGGCCAAAATCCATCTATACCTTTCCTTTTTCAAAGTTCTTGTCCAAATGAATTTTAAACTGTTAATTGTATCTGCCTCTAACACTTGTCTATTACATAAGAACATAAGAAATATTAGCTTGTTTCCAGTAAACACCAGCCTGTGTGGGGGAAAACCCACTCCTCTAATCTCCTTCAAATTTCTCTCCTCTCATCTGAAATCTGTGCTCTCTAGTGATAGACACCTTTGCTAAAGGAGTAGGATTCATTATCGATCTCATCTATGCCCTTCAGTATTCTATTGCTCATTCAACAAAGAGCTAAACATGGATACACAGATGAGGTGATTTCAGAGAAGGAATGGGATGAAGCCATACGGTTTCCTCTGGGTGCTCTGATTTCCTCCCACATTCCAAAGATGTACGAGTTAGTCGGTCAATTGGTCACATGACTAATTGAGAAGCATGGGCTCATTGGGCCAAAGTAACCTGTCACCATGCTATGCTGTATCTCTGAATAAATAAGTGTCACCCCAGGGGCACGTATATTGTTTTGACTTATTAGTGAGCGCTGGATGATTGAAAATTACAATGTAATGGTAACACCAAATCTGGAAAATGGCAAGCGAGTTCATTGTGAGCAGCATAGTCTACAGCATATGAAACAGTCTTGGTAGCTGTTCTCAGTCAAGGCAGCAGAAACTTGCTTCAAAGTCCCAGAAAAAGAGGTGGACAATTGATCAATATCCTGGAAGTAACCTTGAAAGCTGCACACAGAAAAACATGGACGCTACAATCCACCTTCAGTCCCAGAATCCTGCTTGCTATTATTGTTCAAATTGCTAATTCCTTCCTTTCTAACTAAATGAATGGTTCATTCTTACTTCATCTACTGTTGTGTCGGCTAGTTTGCCTTCAGTTCTTAACATCATTTTGGACGAGTCCATTGTATTACATAGATATTAATATGGACTGAAATATAATTAAAATTGCAGCAAGGACCCCCTGCCCCATCCGTCCCACAATCTCTTTTACTTCCGTCAGGCAGAAGGTACCACAATATAAGGAGGACTGTTGGGCTGGGTAATAGCTCCTTCCCCCAGAAAGCTGT
This sequence comes from Mobula hypostoma, assembly GCF_963921235.1. Classification (NCBI taxonomy): domain Eukaryota; kingdom Metazoa; phylum Chordata; class Chondrichthyes; order Myliobatiformes; family Myliobatidae; genus Mobula; species Mobula hypostoma. The sequence continues at coordinate 148,126,323 of NC_086105.1, forward strand.
GAGACTTCTGTCTTGCTACCACACCACCAGGTTCAAGATTAACCACTTCCCTTCAACCATTCAGTTCTTGAACCAAACAGCACAACCCTAATGACTAGAATTTAGCAACACTATGACCACTTCGCACTAAAAGTGACCTTTTTTTTGGTCTAGCTGCATTCTGTTAATTAAAAATGTTTGTTTTAAATACAAGGGAGTCTGTAGATGTTGGAAATTCAGAGTAACACACAAAATGATAGAGGAACTCAGGTCAGGCAGATCTATGGAAAAGAATAGAGTCAACATTTTGGGCTGAGACCCTTCATCAGAATCCTCCCAGAGTCTCAGCCCCAAACATCAACTGTTTATTCCTTTCCATGGAAGCTGCCTGACCTGCAGATTTCCTCCAGCAATTTGTGTATGTTAATTTATCTTTATCTTGTGAATGTTGTAAATCTGACGCTGTTACAAGGAAGGCTTTTATTGCATCTGTATGACAATAAACTTGACTTTGACTTTTGTACACAGCTTTCTTCTTTTGTTCTAATGAATCATTGGCTCAATCACAACTCAGTGCTGCAAAAAACAAGACTAAATCTGATGTCCACCTGCCACTTAAACAAAAGATGCCAAATAAAAATTTCATTCATTTGCACTTCCTGCACCCATCACCCTCCACAAGCAATGGCAGGATGTAATCAGCACTATGGAATTGTTACTCAAAGCAAAAACAAGCATTTTAAAAGACAAATGCAACTTGAGACTTACAAAATTACTGGGAAATGCTAATAATTAGTTGTAGAGGGCAGAGTTATAAATTGGAGAGGCATGTCTGGCCATTCTCCCCTGAGCTCTCTCATCAACAAAATGTTTTCACTCAGAACTGCTGCTCACTGGATGTTTTTTTGTTATTCACACCATCCTCTGTAAACTCTAAAGACTATTATGTGTCAAAATCCCAGATTAGCAGTTTAAGAGATACTCAAACCATCATAGCTGGCACCAACAATCATTCCACAGTTAAAGTCACTCGCATTTCTTCCACATTATAATGTTTGGTCTGAACAACTGAACCTCTTGACCATGTTGATTTACGCAGTGAGTTGCTGTGGATTTGGGCCGCTCCATTTTGCAGGGTTCGATTTGTTGAAGGGACAGGGTTGGCCCAGGGAACTCCTGACTCAGTTTGGGTGGAAGTCCCATCTGAGAAAGAGACTGATTGCAGCTCTGAACTTTAAAACTTGTTATTACAGGTGTCCCCCGCTTTTCGAATGTTTGCTTTACGAAACCTCACTGTTATGAAAGACCTACATTAGTACCCTGTTTTCACTTTCAGAAGGTGTTTTCATTGTCACAAAAAAAATTCAGCGCGCGATAAAAGGTAGCGCGTGCCCCAAGCAGCCACTCTCCCCCGGATTCAGAACTGCATTGCTTTAACACGTGCCTGTGAGCAGCCGTTTGCAAGATGAGTTCTATGGTATCGGAAAAACCTGAAAGAGCTCTTAAGGGTGTTACACTTACGGTAAAACTAGACATAATTAAGCGTTTTGATCATGGTGAACGAAGTAAGGACAAAGTGAGTTTGGCTTGTAGAAGCTGACGAACATGATGTTGAAGAGGTTTTGGCATCCCATCACCAAGAACTGACAGATGAAGAGCTGATGCAATTGGAAGAAAAAAGGATTACAATCAAAACCGGACAAGTCATGATAAAGTACGACTTTAATTTTGAAAGGGTACGTCGGTTTAGGAGATATTTGCAGGATGGTTTGAGTCCTTATTAAAGAACTGTGTGATAGAAAAATGCGCGAGGCTCAGCAGTCAAGCAAGCCTTCCACATCAGTCACAGCAGACGACGAACCTCGACATCAAGGCGGGCAGAGATAGAAGAAGATGAGCTGCCTGCTCTAATGGGAACAGACGACGAGATGACACCCCAGTGTCCCACCACCCCAACTCCCAGGCCACGGACAGATACCAATTCGCAGAGAATGCAACGGTAGCCATGAGACACACAGCACATCTTTAAGAAAAAAGCAGAAATAAACATGCTAATTAATTAGGTGCCGCCAACACGTAATTGTCGGCCCTGATTAGAGACGACGCAATCGGAAATCGGCACTGATCTGGGCCGACAATTACGTGCTGGGCGGCACCTAATTAATTAGCATGTTTATTTTGGCTTTTTTTCTTAAAGATGTGCTGTGTACCTCCCGGCTACCGCTGCATTCCTGCATGCTTCGTGGCAATGTATCGCTCAGCGGCCTGGAGGGTGGGGGCCACTGCACCATCCCTACCTGCGATGACTCAGTCTAACACACCATCATCAGTGTGTTCGGCAAGCTATCTTCCCGATTTCCGTAAGTGATACTACACTGTACATACAATATTTCTACTTTATACAGGCTGTGTATTTTTACGTATTATTTGGTATGATTTGGCAGCTTCATAGCTTAAAGGTTATTGGAGAGAGTGTTCTTGCCAATAGCGCTTTTGTGAGATTTTCTGCCAATGACACTTGCGTGAGATTTTCGCTGCAGAGAATAGTTCAGTAATGATTGTGGAAAAGTATTTCTACTTTATATCGGCTGTGTATTTATCATATCATTCCTGCTTTTACTATATGTTACTGTTATTTTAGGTTTTGTGTGTTATTTGGCATGATTTGGCAGGTTATTTTTGGATCTGCGAACGCTCACAAAATTTTCCCATATAAATAAATGGTAATTGCTTCTTCGCTTTATGACATTCCAGCTTATATTTTTTCATACGAACACTCTACCTTCGGATGGCGGAGGAAACCTGTATGAGCACCAGAGTCCGTTGTTTTGCTTTCAATTAGTTTGTTTTGGAGTTGCAAAACATAACAAACACATCAAACCTTGAAGTGGATTGGCTACAGTAGCAGAAGACTGATAATGTAGCCCCTGAGTGTGTGTCCTTGATGGTGGGTAGAAATATATAGGACAATCCATTTGATTACTTATTCTGAAAGTGGCATGAAAAAATGTTGGGTAAAGCACAGCTGGTCAGGTAGCATCTGTGGAGAGATAATGAAGCACACTGAAAATTGTACGATTTCAGCCAAGCAGCATTTTTCCTGTATTCTGTGGCTTAAAGTAAACATTTCCAGCGCACAGAACGTGTCCGTAAGCATTCTTCCATTAAAGCTGAACTAATGACACACAAAACATTCTTCAAACTAACTTAAATCAACTCCAGATGGTTTTGGTAAACAGTCAAAATTCCAAGGCAGTTTTCAAACTACCATAAATAGTTACATACCTGAAATATAAAAAAACATCTTTTTCTTTGCTCCAAGCTGTGTAAGGCCAACTTCGAGCAAGAATTCAGTGTCAGTGTACAGTAGCAATACTTACCATGTAATTGTGGAATTAAACCTCTCAAAATATTCCTCATTATGCAATTAAATCAGGTTTCAACCTAAACATCTGAGCAAATTAAACTATCCTGAGACTGCTAATCTACAGACATACTGAGATGGTCCTCTGGGGAATGAGAGCAAATTCTAATTAATACATACTGAAGTTACAGATTTGGATAAATAGTTTAGAGCAGTTTCGACATGTACAGATGGTGCTGATCTCAGAAAAGGGGGAACCAATGAGGACAGTAAAACCTAAACAAGAGATTCTTGGAAAGAAACTCCTTATAGACAATAGTGGGAATCAAACCTGGGGTTAAATGAGATGTTTGGCTTTATTACAGCAGAAATGGACAGTAACACAAATCCTCATTCAACCAAGGAATATCAGTAATTACAGTTCAATTCTAGACATCACACTTCAGAAAGGATGGAAATGCCTTGTACAGAATGCAGAAGAGAACCTTAACCTGATTGGAACAACAGCTGAGGGACTTCAATTACAGCAGAACCATTGAAATGAATCATTTTGATACAGTAAATGAAGACCACTTCGAGAGAAAGAGTCAGCAATGAGGAAACAAGACAAAAGGACCAGAGGGGAGATGAGGAAACTCCACAGTGAATCCCTGCAATGAGAAACACTTTCAAGAGGAAACTGGAGAGCCAATTACAAGGAAAAGGTGATTAACTGAATAGCTCCACTAATACAAATTCCCGTCATTTTACATTCCAATCTGTCAAATATTGATATTTTCACAAATCTAGCTTAATAGTCAGTACAATATTGTTATAAAGCTCTACTTTTATAGATTGGTTCAGCATAAAAGTACATTTTTAAAAAGTCAATGATTAACAGATTGAAAAAATAAGGAACATCACCATATCACCCATTTGCCTCTTGTAAAGATAGGTAGTTTTCTATCCTGTAATCTTTAGTGAATCTTGTGGTGATTCTGTGGGTTTTGAGATGACTGATGAGGCCAATGTGGAAACACAGCCTCTTCCTCACATGGGAACAAGGTGCGGTGAAGTCGAGACGGTTGATGTCCCGTCGGCAGTTAGCCTGCTCTGGATCTCTTTATTGCTAACTGCCGACAGGACATCAACTGTCTCGACTTCACCGCACCTTGTTCCCATTCCAACCTCACTCCTTCAGAATGCTCTGCTCTCCACTCCCTCCGCACTAATCCTAACCTTATTATTAAACCCGCCGATAAGGGGGGTGCTGTTGTAGTCTGGCGTACTGACCTCTACCTTGCCAAGGCACAGCGACAACTCGCGAATACCTCCTCTTATTTATCCCTCGATCGTGACCCCACTAAGGAGCACCAGGCCATTGTCTCCCACACCATCACCGACTTTATCCGCTCAGGGGATCTCCCATCCACTGCTACCAACCTTATAGTTCCCACACCTCGCACTTCCCGTTTCTACCTCCTACCCAAGATCCACAAACCTGCCTGTCCTGGCCGACCTATTGTCTCAGCTTGCTCCTGCCCCACCGAACTTGTTTCTGCATACCTCGACACGGTTTTATTCCCCCCTTGTTCAATCCCTTCCTACCTATGTTCGTGACACTTCTCATGCTCTTAAACTTTTCGATGATTTTAAGTTCCCTGGCCCCCACCGCTTTATTTTCACCATGGATGTCCAGTCCCTATATACTTCCATCCCCCATCAGGAAGGTCTCAAAGCTCTATGCTTCTTTTTGGATTCCAGACCCAATCAGTTCCCCTCTACCGCCACTCTGCTCCGTCTACCGGAATTAGTCCTTACTCTTAATAATTTCTCCTTTGGCTCCTCCCACTTCCTCCAAACTAAAGGTGTAGCTATGGGCACCCGTATGGGTCCCAGTTATGCCTGCCTTCTTGTTGGCTTTGTGGAACAATCTATGTTCCGTGCTATTCTGGTATCTGTCCCCCACTTTTCCTTTGCTACATCGACGACTGCATTGGCGCTGCTTCCTGCACGCATGCAGAGCTCGTTGACTTTATTAACTTTGCCTCCAACTTTCACCCTGCCCTCAAGTTTACCTGGTCCATTTCCGACACCTCCCTCCCCTTTCCAGATCTTTCTGTCTCTGTCTCTGGAGACAGCTTATCCACTGATATCTACTATAAGCCTACTGACTCTCACAGCTATCTGGACTATTCCTCTTCTCACCCTGTCTCTTGCAAAAACGCCATCCCCTTCTCGCAATTCCTCCGTCTCCGCCACATCTGCTCTCAGGATGAGGCTTTTCATTCTAGGACGAGGGAGATGTCTTCCTTTTTTAAAGAAAGGGGCTTCCCTTCCTCCACTATCAACTCTACTCATAAACGCATCTCCCCCATTTCACGTACATCTGCTCTCACTCCATCCTCCCGCCACCCCACTAGGAATAGGGTTCCCCGGTCCTCACCTACCACCCCACCAGCCTCCGGGTCCAACATATTATTCTCTGTAACTTCCACCACCTCCAACGGGATCCCACCACTAAGCACATCTTTCCCTCCCCCCCCCTCTGCATTCCGCAGGGATCGCTCCCCACGCGATTCCCTTGTCCATTCGTCCCCCCATCCCTCCCCATTGATCTCCCTCCTGGCACTTATCCGTGTAAGGGGAACAAGTGCTACACATGCCCTTACACTTCCTCCCTTACCACCATTCAGGGCCCCAAACAGTCCTTCCAGGTGAGGCAACACTTCACCTGTGAGTCGGCTGGGGTGATATACTGCGTCCGGTGCTCTCGATGTGGCCTTTTAAATATTGGCGAGACCCGACGCAGACTGGGAGACCGCTTTGCTGAACACCTACGCTCTGTCCGCCAGAGAAAGCAGGATCTCCCAGTGGCCACACATTTTAATTCCACATCCCATTCCCATTCTGACATGTCTATCCACGGCCTCCTCTACTGTAAAGATGAAGCCACACTCAGGTTGGAGGAACAACACCTTATATTCCGTCTGGGTAGCCTCCAACCTGATGGCATGAACATCGACTTCTCTAACTTCCGCTAAGGCCCCACCGCCCCCTCGTACCCCATCTGTTACTTATTTTTATACACACATTCTTTCTCTCACTCTCCTTTTTCTCCCTCTGTCCCTCTGTATATATCCCTTGCCCATCCTCTGGGTCCCCCCACCCCCCCCCGTCTTCCTTCCCGGACCTCCTGTCCCATGATCCTCTCGTATCCCTTTTGCCTATCACCTGTCCAGCTCTTGGCTCCATCCCTCCCCCTCCTGTCTTCTCCTATCATTTTGGATCTCCCCCTCCCCCTCCAACTTTCAAATCCCTTACTCACTCTTCCTTCAGTTAGTCCTGACGAAGGGTCTCGGCCTGAAACGTCAACTGCACCTCTTCCTAGAGATGCTGCCTGGCCTGCTGCGTTCACCAGCAACTTTTATGTGTGTTGCTTGAATTTCCAGCATCTGCAGAATTCCTGTTGTTTGCGTCTAATCCAATTTACTACCTCCTGAAAGCCGAGCGACTGAACCTTCTTGACCAATCTCCTATGCAGGACCTTGTCAAGTGCCTTACTAAAACCCATGTGGACCTTGACTCCATCTACTTTCCTGGTAACTTCCTCGAAAAGCTCTAATATTGGTTAGACATGACCTATCATGCACGAAGCCATACAGACTTAATCAGTCTTTATCTATCCAAATACTTACTAAGTATCTGGTCCCTTAGAAATATCTTCCAATAGCATTTCCAGAACTGATTTCAAACACAACAGCCAATAACATCCTGGTTTCAGTTTAGACCCTTTCTTGAACAGTGGAACAACATGGGCTATCCTCCAATCCTCTGATATGTTTCCTCTCATTAAGGATGTTTTAAATATCTCTGCTAGGGCCCCGACAATTTCTGCACTTGCCTCCCTTAGGATCCCAGGGAACACCTTGTCAGGCCCTGGGGACTTATCTACCCTGACTTGCTCAGAGTAGCAAACACGTCCTCCTCTGTAATCTGTACTGGGTCCATGAAGTCGATGCCACTTTGCTTCACTTCTATTGACTCTGTATCCATCTCCCGAGTAAATACAGATTCAAAGAATTCATTTAATATCTCCCTCATCTGTTTTGGCCGCATGCGTGGATAACCATTCTGCTCTTCCAGAAGGCCAATTTTATCCTTTGCAATCCTTTTGCTCTTAACATATCTGTAGAATCCTTTAGCATTCTCCTTCACTTTGTCTGCTGGAGCAATTCCATGCCTTCTTTCGGCCTTCCTGATGTCTGTCTTAAGTATTCTCTTGTATTTCTTGTACTCCATAAGCACCTCACTTGTTTCTACATGCCTTTACCTGCTATACACTTCCTTTTTTTCTCTTAACCAGGGCCTCAATATCTCTTGAAAACCAAGGTTCCCTACATTTGTTATCTTTACCTCCTCATTAACTGTTCAGGCACTCTAGTTCCCATCACCCCCTCCCCACAGCACTAGTTTAAACCGCACCGTACAACATTAACAAACCTTCCTGCTAGAATATTAGTACCCTTCCAGTTCAGGTGTGGGCACATGGCCAAGTGGTTAAGGCATTGGACTAGTGACCTGAAGGTCCTGAGTTCGAGCCCTAGCCGAGGCATCGTGTTGTATCCTTGAGCAAGGCACTTAATCACACATTGCTCTGTGACGACACTGGTGCCAAGCTGTATGGGTCCTAATGCCCTTTCCTTGGACAACACTGGTGTCGTGGAGAGGGGAGGGTTGCAGCATGGGCAACTGCCGGTCTGCCATACAACCTTGCCCAGGCCTGCGCCCTGGAGAGTGAAGACTTTCCAGGCGCAGATCCATGGTTTCGCAAGACTAACGGATGCCAGTTCAGGTGCAAACTGTCCCTTCGGTACAGGCTCCACCTTCCCTGGAAGACAGGCCAGTGATCCAAAAATCTTATGCCCTCCCTCCTACATCAATGAGGAGCCTAAACTGTATAATCTTCCTAGCTCTGGCCTCACCAGCACATGGCAAGGGTAGCAATCTTGAGATCATAACCCTGGAGGTCCTTCTCTTTAACTTAGAACCTAATTCCCTGAACTCCCTTTGCAGAACCTCATCACTTGTCCTACCCATGTCATTGTTACCTACAAGGACCATGACCTCTGGTTGTTCACCCTCTCACTGAAGACTCAATCCAAGACGTCCCAGACCCTGGCACCCAGGAGGCAACATATCATCCAGGAATATCATTCTCATCCACAGGACCCGTCTGTTCCCTTAACTAACAAATCCCCTCACCATAGCATACCTCTTCTCCCCTTTTCCCTTCTGAGTCACAGAGGCAGACTCAGTGCCAGAGACTTAACCACTGTGACTTTTCTCTGCTAGGTCAACCCTCCCCCACCCCCATCCCCACCCACAACAGTATACAAAGTGATATACCTGTTGTTGAGGGGGATGGCCACAGAGGTACTCTGCTATGGCTCCTTAACCCCTTTCCCCTTCCTGTCACCTAGTTTCCTGTGTCCTGCAGCTTGGGTGTATCTACCTCTCTATATGTCCCATCACCTCTTCAGCCTCCCAAATGATCCGGAGTTCATCCAGTTCCAGCTCCAACTCCTTAAGACGGATTGTTAGAAACTACAGCTAGATGTACTTCTCGCAGTTGTAGTCATCAGGGTCACTGGAGGTCTTCCTACTTCCCACATCCCACAAAAAGAGCATTCAAGTATCTTGCCTGGCATCACTACTGTCCTCACCGAGCAGATAAAAAGGAAGGAGAAAAAAACACTTCACCTAGAGCTTTTTTTTTGTTTTCTCTGACTGAAGCCTCAAAGAGCAAAAGCCTCAAGGTTACCTCTTTGACTCTGTCCACTCAGACTATAGCTGCTGTGTTTGCCCCTGCCTTTCTTTAATTAGCTCTTGCTAATCAATCCCAAATGCGGATTGCTTGCATGGTCAGAGCTCAACTGCACTGCCGTGATCCACTGCTGCCTTTTCTACTTGGGCAGTGGACCTGAGTGAAATCCCCTCCTCTCAAACTTCTAATGTCCGGATTGGTCGCTGGTCAGGATAGGTTAAAAGGTTGGCACAACATTGTGTGACGAAGTGCCTGTACTGTGTGGTACTGTTCTATGTTCTGGAATAGCAGAATGTGAAAAAGTGTTCACAGGAAGTGGGCAAAATGAGACAACGCAAATGAAATAACCTTACAGAATACAGTGAAAATCAAACTGTAGTGACCTACTATCCTCCAGAGCCACTAAAATCACCATGCATCTATTTAGTTAAATGGAAAAAACATTTCTCCAAAGCATTATTTTTTGATTAACTATATAAGCTAGCATGCTTTGTTACATTAAGACATTCCTGGAAAAAAAATAGTAAGGGACAGTTGCTGTGCTGGCAGCATGACATTTCATATGAAGCATTAGAAGAAAACCTGTTCTGACCTCTGTGGCGGACGTAAAAGATTACCTGTCACTTTGAAGAGCACAAAAGCTCTCCCAAGGGTTCTGGCTAATAACCATTCTTCAACCAACACTTCAAAAATATCTAGTCAATATCCTATTGCTGCTCATTCAAGCTCACTATGCCTGCCATAATTCCTACATTAGTATGGACTCTGATTTCATAAGTCTTCCATTGATTGTACAGCACTTTGGTAATCCTGAAGCCACTTAAGCTGCTATAAAAATGAGCATTCATTCTAAAATTTTACATTTAATTTTGAAGACAGTGGTGACAATTAACACGAGAAGAAGGCTGAGTTGCAACAAACAGTGCTCCTCAAACACCTACCTACATGAGGACCTGAGTTATAGGGGAAAGTTGAATAGGTTAAGACTTTATCCCCTGAAGCGTCGGAGAATGAGGGAAAATTTGATAGAGGAAGACAAAACTGAGGGGTATAGACAGGGCAAATATAAGCAGCCATTTTCCACTGAGGTTGGGTGAGACTACAACCAGAGGTCATGGATTAAGGGTGAAAGGTGAAATGTTTAAGAGGAACATGAGGGTGGTGAGAGTGTGGAATGAGCTGCCAGCGGAAGTGGTGGAAATGGGTTTGATTTCAACATTTAAGATTAATTTTGATAGGTATATGGATGGCAGGTGTATGGAGGGCTATGGGCCACGTGCAGGTCAATGGGACTAAGCAGATTAATAGTTTGGCACAAACTAGATGGGCAAAAGGGTCTATTTCTGTGCTGCAGTGTCGTACGACCATCAAACTATAAAGTTCAAAAAGTAACTTTATTGTCAAAGTATGTCACCATATACTACGGAGTTTTTTGCAGACATTCACAGTAGAACAGAGAAACACAGCAGAACCTATGAAAAACTACATAACCAAAGACTGACAAAGAACCAAGGTGCAAATCAAACAGCGCAAATAAATAAATACTGAGAACACGAGTTGTAGAGTCCTTGAAAATGAGTCCACAGGTTATAGAATCAGTTCAGAAATGCAAGAGTTTCTGCGGTTGCTGGAAATACAGAGCTACATGCACAAGATGCTGAAGGAACTCAGCAGATCAGGTAGCAAATATGGAAAGTAATAAGCAGTTGACGTTTCAGACCAAGACTGAGTCCTGATGAACAGACTCAACCTGAAACAACAACTCTTTATTCTTTTCCAGATATTGCCATACCTGCTGGAATCAGGTCAGTATTGTGACTGAAGTTATCCACACTGGTTCAGGAGCCTGATGGCTGAGGGGTAATAACTGTTCATGACTTGGCTGTCTACAAGAAGGGTCAGAGCCGTCTCTGTTTCCTGAGGAGACTGAGGTTCTTTAACATCTGCCGGACGATGCTGAGGATGTTCTACAAGTCTGTGGTGGCCAGTGCTATCATGTTTGCTGTTGTGTGCTGGGGCAGCAGGCTGAGGGTAGCAGACACCAACAGAATCAACAAACTCATTCGTAAGGCCAGTGATGCTGTGGGGATGGAACTAGACTCTCTCACGGTGGGGTCTGAAAAGAGGATGCTGTCCAAGTTGCATGCCATCTTGGTCAATGTCTCCCATCCACTACGTAATGTACTGGGTGGGCACAGGAGTACATTCAGCCAGACACTCATTCCTCCAAGATGCAGCACAGAGCGTCACAGGAAGTCATTCCTGCCTGTGGCCATCAAACTTTACAACTCCTCCCTTGAAGGGTCAGATACCCTGAGCCGATAGGCTGGTCCTGGAGTTGTTTCATAATTTACTGGCATAATTTACATATTACTATTTAACTATTACTATTTTCTATTACTATTTATTATCTCTATGACTATTACTATTTACTAATAGTAATATTACTATTAGTTCTATTACTATTTATTATTTCCATGACTATTACTATTTACTAATAGTAATATTACTATTACTATTTCTATTACTATTTATTATTTATGGTGCAACTGTAACGAAAACCAATTTCCCCCGGGGTCAATAAAGTATGACTATGACTATGACTATGACTATAAACCTGTTGGCGTGGGTCCTAAGGTTCTTGCACCTTCTGCCTGATGCCAGCAGTGAAAAGACAGCATGACTTGAATGGTGGAGGTCCACGAGGATGGATGCTGCTTTCGCGTGGCAGTGCTGTGTAGATGTGCTCAATGGCGGGAAGGATGAGTCAGCGGAAAACACGTGATAACGATAAATTGTAAACTTCCAAATCACTTCAAATTTAAATAGAAATGCAACTCACAAAAATCAAAAATGTGGGTGAAAATAAAAAGGGCAGAGCTGGAAGTCAGTGAAATTCATAGGTGGAACAATCAGTGATTCACTCTAATGAAGTGAATGAACAATAAAATTTACTTCAGCCATATTCTGCTTTTGTCAGAGTCACAGAAACAGGCTCTTCAGCCCACCTAGTGCATACCATCCTATTGATCTGCCCAGTTCCATCCACCTACACTCAGACAATAGTCCTCCATTGCCCTCTCATCCACCTGCCTATCCAAATTTCTCTTCAATATTTAAATTGAACCCACATTTTTGTTGTGACCAGATGATACTGCTCTTCCCACAGATATGAGATACCAGCACTGGGTCAGTCAAAGAATAATTTTCACCAACATATTCATAATATACTGGTTGTGCTCATTTCGTAATCATTAGTAAAGTATGTCACCAAAAACGCTTGTAATTTTTTTTACAGATGTAATGTGGAGAGTATTTTAGCTGGCTGCATCACTGTCTGATGGGGGGGTGGGGGCTACAACATAGGATCAAAATAAGCTGCAGAGTGTTGTAAAATTAGCTACCTCCTTCATGGGCACTAGCCTCCGTAGTATCCAAGTCATCTTCAAGGAGCGATGCGATGCCTTGTCTCCCTTTCTTGCCTCCTTTTCTCTTCACCATTTACACCTCGGACTTCAATTACTGCCGAGTCTTGTCATCTTCAGAAGTTTTCTGATGACTCTGCCATAGCTGGATGCATCAGCAAGGGAGATGAGGCTGAGTACAGGGCTACGGTAGGAAACTTTATCACATGGTGTGAGCAGAATTATCTGCAGCTTAATGTGAAAAAGACTAAGGAGCTGGTGGTAGACCTGAGGGGAGCTAAGGTACCGGTGACCCCTGTTTCCATCCAGGGGGTCAGTGTGGACATGGTGAAGGATTACAAATACCTGGGGATACGAATTGACAATAAACTGGACTGGTCAAAGAGCACTGAGGCTGTCTACAAGAAGGGTCAGAGCCGTCTCTATTTCCTGAGGAGACTGAGGTCCTTTAACATCTGCCGGACGATGCTGAGGATATTCTACGAGTCTGTGGTGGCCAGTGTGATCATGTTTGCTGTTGTGTGCTGAGGCAGCAGGCTGAGGGTAGCAGACACCAACAGAATCAACAAACTCATTCGTAAGGCCAGTGATGTTGTGGGGATGGAACTGGACTCTCTGACGGTGGTGTCTGAAAAGAGGATGCTGTCCAAGTTGCATGCCATCTTGGTCAATGTCTCCCATCCACTACATAATGTACTGGGTGGGCACAGGAGTACATTCAGCCAGAGACTCATTCCACCGAGATGCAACACAGAGCGTCACAGGAAGTCATTCCTGCCTGTGGCCATCAAACTTTACAACTCTTCCCTCGGAGGGTTACACACCCTGAGCCAATAGGCCGGTCCTGGACTTATTTTACATATTACTACTTAACTATTTATGGTTTTATTACTATTTAATTATTTATGGTGCAACTGTAACGAAAACCAATGGCCCCCAGGATCAATAAAGTATGACTATGACTACTATGCCTGAAATATATATCTATGCACACACATACATACATAGACACACAGGAGTGAGATATACCAGGTAGTTGAGTGATGTCGCAGCAACAACCTTGCATTCAATGTCAGCAAGACTAAAGAGCTGATTATGGACTTCAGGAAGGGTAAGACGAAGGAACATGAACCAGTCCTCAGAGGGATCAGAAACAGAGTGAGCAATTTCAAGTTCCTGGGTGTTAATATCTGAGGACCTAACCTGGTCCCAACATGTCGATGCAGCTATAAAGGCGACCAAATAGCAGCTATATTTCATTAGGAGTCTGAGATTTGGAGTGTCACCTAAAACACTCAGATTTCTACAGATGTACCACGGAGAGCATTCTGACTGGCTGCATCACTGTCTGGTATGGGGGGGGCAGGTGGCTACAGCACAAGATCAAAGTAAACGGCAGAGTGTCAGAGTGCTGTAAAATCAGTCAGCTCCATCATGGGCACAAGCCTCTGTAGTATCCAGGGATCAGAAGTGGAGAAAGTGAGTTATTTCAAGTACCTGGGTGTCAAGCTCCCTGAAGATCCAACTTGGTCCCAATATATTGATGCAGTTCCCGTATAAAGGTGGCAAGACAGCAGCTACATTTCATTAGGAGCTGGAGATGTGATTTGCAAAGGGGCTACTGCACAGGACCAAAAGAAGCTACAGAAAGTCATAAAATTAAGTCAGCTCCATATTGGGTACTAACCTCCATAATACCCAAGACATCTTCAAGGAGTGGTGCCTCAGGAAGGCGACATCCATTACTAAGAACCCCCATCACCCAGGGTATGCCCTCTTCTCACCGTCAAGTCAAGTTTATTGTCATTTCGACCATAAGCTGCTGGTACAGTACACAGTAAAAATGAAACAACGTTCCTCCAGGACCCTGGTGTTACATGAAACAACACAAAACTACACTAGACTAAGTGAGACAGCACAAGGCTACAGTAGACTACGTAAAACAACATAAAAACTGCACTAGACTGCAGACCTGCACAGGACCACATAGAGTGCACAAAACAGTGCAGGGCAGTACAATAATTAATAAACAAGACAATAGGTACAGTAGAGGACAAATTACAATATAATAATAAATGATGTAGATGTCAGTCTAGACTGAGTACTGAGCAGTCTGATGGCTTGGGGGAAGAAACTGTTGCACAGTCTGGTCGTCACAGCCTGAATGCTTCAGTACCTTTTGCCAGATGGCAGAGGGAAAATAGTTTGTGTGAGGGGTGTGTGGGGTCCTTCAGAATACTGTTAGCTTTGCGGGTGCAGCGTGTGGTGTAAATGTCTGTAATAGTGGGAAGAGAGACCCCGATGATCTTCTCAGCTGACCTCACTATCCGCTGCTGGGTCTTGTGATCCGAGATGGTGCAATTCCTGAACCAGGCAGTGATGCAGCTGCTCAGGATACTCTCGATACATCCTCTGTAGAATGTGGTAAGGATGGGGAGTGGGAGATGGACTTTTCTCAGCCTTTGCAGAAAGTAGGGACACTGTTGGGCTTTCTTGGCTATGGAGCTGGTGTTGAGGGACCAGGTGAGATTCTCCGCCAGGTGAACACGAAGAAATTTGGTGCTCTTAACGATCTCAACGGAGTAGCCGTCAATGTTCAGCAGAGAGTGGTTGCTCCCTGCTCTCCTGAAGTCAACAACCATCTCTTTTGTTTTGTTCACTTTCAGAGATAGGTTGTTGGCTCTGCACCAGTCTGTTAGCCGCTGCACCTCCCCTCTGTATGCTGACTCGTTGTTCTTGCTGATGAGACCCACCACGATTGTGTCATCGGCGAACTTGATGATGTGGTTCAAGCTATGTATTGCTGCACAGTCATGGGTCAGCAGAGTGAACAGCAGTGGACTGAGCACACAGCCCTGGGGGGGCCCCATGCTCAGTGTGAAGGTATTGGAGATGCTACCCCGATCCAGACTGACTGAGGTCTCCCAGTCAGGAAGTCTAGGATCCAGTTGCAGAGGGAGGTGTTCAGGCCCAGCATTTTAGCTTTCCAATCAGGTGCTGAGGAATGACTGTGTTGAAAGCTGAACTGAAGTCTATGAACAGCATTCAAACATGTGTGTCTTTTTTGTCCAGGTGGGTGAGGGACAGGTGGAGGGTGGTGGCAACGGCGTCATCTGTTGAGCGGTTGGGACGATACACGAACTGCAGGGGGGTCTAGTGAGGGAGGGGGCAACAGGGTCTTCATGTGCCTCATGACAAGCCTCTTGAAACATTTCAAGATGATGGATGTGAGAGCAACAGGATAGTAGTTGTTGAGGCAGGACACTGAAGACTTCTTCGGCACAGGAACGAAGGTTACTGTCAGGAAAGCAGTTCAGAAGCCTGAAGGCACACACTCCGCCATATGATTTTTGAATAGCCATTGAACCCATGAATACTACCTCACTTTTTTAAAAAATAAAACTTATTTCTGTTTTTGCACTATTTTTAATCTATTCAATATATATTTATTTACTCTAATTGATTTACTTATTATTTTTCTTTCTATATTATCATGTGTTGCATTGTACTGCTGCTGCAAAAACAACAAATTTCACGACAACACGAGGAAATCTGCAGATGCTGGAATTTCAAGCAACACACATAAAAGTTGCTGGTGAACGCAGCAGGCCAAGCAGCATCTCCAGGAAGAGGTACAGTTGACGTTTCAGGCCGAGACCCTTCGTCAGGACTAACTGAAAGAAGAGATAGTAAGAGATTCGAAAGTGGGAGGGGGAGGGAGAGATCCAAAATGATAGGAGAAGACAGGAGGGGGAGGGATGGAGCTAAGAGCTGGACAGTTGATTGGCAAAAGGGATATGAGAGGATCATGGTACGGGAGGCCTAGGGAGAAAGAAAGGTGGGGGGGAAGCCCAGAGGATGGGCAAGGAGTATAGTTAGAGGGACAGAGGGAGAAAAAGGAGAGAGAGAAAAAGAATACTTATTATATATATATATATACACATACATACATACACACACACACACATATATATATATACAGACACACACACACACACACACATATATATACAGACACACACACACACACACACAGACATATAAATATAAATAATAACAGACGGGGTACGAGGGGGAGGTGGGCATTAACGGAAGTCAATGTTCATGCCATCAGGTTGGAGGCCACCCAGACGGAATATAAGGTGTTGTTCCTGCAACCTGAGTGTGGCTTCATCTTTACAGTAGAGGAGGCCGTGGATAGACATATCAGAATGGGAATGGGACGTGGATGCTGGTGATAAAACCCAATTGTCCAAACTGCATTCCTTCCCCTCCCCCCCCCCAGTTTATTCTGGCTTCTTGCCCCTTCCTTTCCAGTACTGATGAAGGGTCTTGGTCCAAAACATCAACTATTTATTCCCCTCAATAGACACTACCAGACCTGTTAAGTTCCTCCAATATTTTGTATGCGTTGCTCTGGATTTCCAGCAACTGCAGAACCTCACTTTTTAATATATATTATTTCTGCTTTTTGAATGATTTTTAATCTATTCAATACACGTATACTGTAATAGATTTACTTATTTTTTCTCTTCTTCTATATTATGTATTGCGTTGAACTGCTGCGAAGTTAACAGATTTCATGACACATGCCGGTGATAATAAACCTGATTCTGAAGCTCTTGAATTTAAGCTGCAGATAAGGCATGTTCTTCACAGGAAGCCAAACAATGTTTAATCAGGACAGAAAAGGTTAAGTGTTTACAGCCCTAATTGAAAATTGCTTTACAACCTTTTAAATGCGTGTCTAAGCAAACATTAAGCAAGATAACAAAAAGTGTGTGCAATTGAAGATAACAGGCCAACTATTTGCTTAGTAGCTAGAACATGCCATTTGCAATATGCAGTACCAACAGTACAGGGGGTGCTGCAACCTGATCACAAAGATTTCTTCCACTCCAATAATCAAGCAGTTTTGTGGGCCTCTATCTGAAACACATGGTCAGTCAGCTTGAATCAGTTGGTAGCAGACTCAGCAGCTTTTAAATTCCACCCATATTTACTAACTTTGCACCAGCAAACCTCCTTGCAGTTTGAAAACAATACTGACACCATTTACACCAGATTCAGAATAGAACGTAGAACACTGCAGCACAGATTCACATTAATTTATTGATCACATGCATATCTTAACATACCGCGACGTGTCGTTAGCATTAACAACCAACACAACCTAAGGACGTGCTGGGCACAGCCCACAAGCATCAACATACTTCAAAATCTGTGAGAATTATGGGGGGAAGCTCACAAGTGTTGCCACACTTCCAGTGCCAACAGAGCATATCCACAACTCATAACTCTAACTACACCTTTCAAATGTGGGAGGAAACCGGAGCACCAAGGGGAAACTCACACAGAGAGAATATACAAACTCCTTACGGGCAGCAACGGGAACTGAACACTGATCGGTATTACAGGCACTGGAAAGCAATGCACTAACTGCAATGCTACAGTACCCCCACCCCCAAGTCCCCGTGTACGCCTTTTGATATAATTCTACGTTAGTTTGTCAGAAAGATTGATGCCCATAGAATAAAAGCAACAATAAAACTGACTAAGTGACAGGAGGCCAAGCATGGTAGTCAAGGGTGCTTTTACAGACTAGAAGGAAATGTACAAAGTCCCTAGGGATTGATGCAAGGGAATCTTGTTTTTTCTAATTACTTTGATTAGGTTACATAGGGCACAACTTCCAAATCTGCACATGTCACAAATGTGAAAGCAGAGTGAATGGCGAGGATTATAACATAAATCAGATATAGAAAGGCTGGTTAAATGGATAGGTATGTGGCATTACATTTCTTTAAAAGTACAAGCAGAGAAAATATAAAACTGTGGGTACAAGGCTAAAATGGGATAACAGCTGGGATATTGGAGAACATAGGTGTATAAATCATTGCAGGATTAAGAACAAAGAACAGTACAGCACAGGAACAGGCTTTTTGGCCCACAATGTTATGCCAATCCAATTAAATTCAAAATCAAATGGCCAACTGTACTAACCTATTTGGCCTACACAATATCCACATCCTTCCATTTTCCTCACATTCATGTACCTAAAGTTCAAGTTTAAAGTAATTCTATCAAAGTGTATAATATATATAAATTATAAAAGGGGGGAGGGGAGGAGAGGGAGGGGAGGGGAGGAGAGGGAGGAGAGGGAGGAGAGGGAGGAGATGGAGAGATGGAGAGATGGAGAAAGTAAGCGAGCTACAGTGAGCTAGAGAGAGAGAGAAAGAGAGACAGGCACCATATACAACTCAGATTCATTTCCTTGTGGGCATACTCAATAGATATATAGAATTATCATATCAGAATCAAAGAAAGATTGCCCAACTGGAGCATTCAACCAGAATGCATTAGTCCTAATGTATCTGTCTCTGCCGCCACCCCAGGCAGCGCATTCCTGACATCCACCACTCACATCTTTAAAATTACCCCCTCTCACCTTAAATGCATGCCCTCTAGTATTAAGCATTTTAACCCTAGGAAAAAGATACTGTCTGTCCACTTTATCTATGCCTCTCATGATCTTATAAATCTCCCCTTGCCTCTGCTGTTCCAGAGAAAGCAACCCAAGTTGTTTGTCCAATCTCTCATTATAACACGTGCCATCTAACTCATGCAGCATCCTGCACCCTCTCCAAAGCCCCAACATCCTCCCTATAATGGGGTGACTAGAACTGTATGAAATACTCCATATGTAGCCCAACTAGAGCTTTATAAAGCTGCAACAGATTATAAAGCAGATGGTGGGTGTTATTAATGGAGCAATAGGGTACAAGAACAAAGAAGTTACAATGAAATTTATAAAACACTGCTTTAGCCACAACCATAACAGTAGAAACAGTAATGAACATTAGAGAATATGAAGGCAGAAACAGTATTTTCTAGAATAATTCCAGGGGGAAGCAACCTTGTTCAAGATTCAAGTTTATTTCTCACTAGTAGTTTGAAAAATACAGTGAAATATATAATTTGCATTAGCAACCAACACACCCAAGGGTGTGCTAGGGGCAGCCCCCAAAGTGTCGCCACATAATACCCAGAATGCTTGACAGAACAGACATAAAGCAGCAAAACAAGCCGTGTCCCTCCCTCCTTCCCACCCATGTACATTCACAGTCCCCTAACCACAAGACAGGCCGTCTTCTTCAGGCCCCAGTGGACTCGGGCATTGGCCCTCAGAGATTCACAGGCCCAGGGGGCTCCATTTATGTGGAGAGATGAGAGAATTGGGGTTGCTCTTCTTGGAATAGGAGAAACTGAGCATCAATTAGCAGTATTTAATATGGAGGAGTAAAACAAATCAGAGGCAAAGTGGCAGAAGGATCAAGAACAAAAGAACACACAAGATATTTGGCTAATGAACTAAAAATAATTGAAGGAAAAGCCTCCCAAGGCAGCAAATGCTTTGGATCTGAATTGTAATGCCAGGAAGGATAGTAAAAGATTAAATAGTAGCATCCACGAAGGTCCTGACGAAGGGTCTCGGCCTGAAACGTCGACTGTACCTCTTCCTAGAGATGCTGCCTGGCCTGCTGCATTCACCAGCAACTTTGATGTGTGTTGCTTGAATTTCCAGCATCTGCAGAATTCCTCATGTTTACGATTCTGCAATTTTAGGTGCCTGTATGGCCAGAGCAGCCTACAGAGACAGTGCGAGAAGGAATGCTACAGCTTTAAAAAAAATCAGAATAATAATTTGCTTGAAGAGTCTGGATTGTGGAAATTCTGGAGGTCTGACATTTGAATCACGGGCACTGGATTCACAATGACATGGAATGAACAGGAATTAAGTGGAGACTGTATGATTTAATGGTTGTGCTTTTGCACAAAGATCAAACAGTAAAACAATGACAGATTTGTATCTTTCAAGTGTTAGTCATTAATCTAAACACTTAGTGAGAAGGGAAACAATAAAATGCATCTGTTGTGAGCCAGACTTAAAATATCCGGTCACTTTTTAAAAGTCAAAAGACAGAAAGTAGTGTTTAAATACTAAGAACGACTGAAAGATAATTTACAGCAATTTTAAAATTTAGCTTTTAATAAATGCCCCACTGAACAGAAATAATTATTGATGCATTTCACTGGATGTGATTAAAATAACACCCAGTGCCGTGCTCCAATTTGCATTTAAAACTGGGAGCTTAAAGCATCCACATGATGAACTGCCTTAAGGAAGAAACTTTCATGTACTATCTGACCACTGTAAGTGCCAAACTGATTGCTAAGATGCATTAAGTAATCGGTAAGACATTAAAAAATACACTGATGGCCATATGAAGTTCAGCTGTCCCAATTTTTAATAGCTTGCTGATTGCCCAAGTTATGCAATGCCCTCAGTGCCTTGACCTCTGAGGAGCCCTCACTCCTGCAAGGGGCTGTACATTTCACATCTTCCCGCATCCATCATAGTACCATACATGCACAGGGTATGCGATAGTCCCGATGCTGACTCTTTGGTACAACTATCAGAGCTGTTGAGAGGTGCACAGAGTGGCGAATCTGTGGAATTATTTGCCATAGGCAACTGTGGAGGCCAAGTTTTTAACATATATTTAAGGCAGAGGTTGACAGATTCTTGATCGGTCAGGCATGAAGGGATACGGGGAGAAGGCAGGAGATTGGGCAGAGAGGAAAATTGGAACAGCCATGATGAAATGATGGAGCAGACTCAATGGGCCAAATGGCCTAATTCTGCTCCTATATCTTATAGCCTAAGATGATAAGAGGCATAAATTGAATGGATAGCCAGAAACTTTTACCCAAGGCAGAAATGGCTAATACCAAGGGACAAAATTTTAAGCTGAATGGAGGAAAACATGGCAGGAGAATGTCAGAGGTAGGGTTAATTTTAAGCAAAGTGGTGGGTACTTGGAATGTCCTACCAGAGGTGGTGGTAGAACCAGAATTATTAGGGATATTTAAGAAACTCTTAGGCATGTGGATGACAGGAAAATGGACAGCAACATAGGAAGGGTTAGATTAATCTTGGAATAGCTTAAGTGGTCAGCACAACAGTTGGGCCAAAGGGCCTGTAATGTGCTGTAATGTTCCAGGTTCTCAGGAACAGAACCTTATCGTCACCTGGATTCTGTCTGTACTTGTCATCTGGGTCAGTTTAAAACCTCCAAGATCGATTTTTAAGGAAGGTTATGGGATGGAGAGAGGAATCACAGTTTGCATATGATGTTATATTATTCAAACCACATCAGTTTTTCCCCTTTTTTAACCATACACTTGATGTCCTGTTGATAATTCCCATAGAAACTACCTCCACCACCTTTTCAGACAGTGCTTCCCGGACCATTACAAATTGCTATGTCCGAAATATATAATTTCCCTTAACACCATAGGGGAACGTGCCATAAAACACAGACAAATTGTCATGGACCAACCAATATTCAAATGTCAGGTACCTTTAAGCCTCAACCTTGGAACTGTTGGTTGCTGATGTTTTTGATCAGAGATTCTTCAGAAGCCAAGAATGAGGCATAAAACCTGTTACTTCACAGTCATTTGTAAAGCACAAAGGCATTGAAAAAGGAGAGTAGTGACAGCACAGGGTAGTAGCATGAGAAAGCGTTGGCAGAAAAAGAAGAATCCAGGGCAACGTGGTTAAGTTTTCTTACACCAATTGATTAACAGCAATGAATACCATTCAATCTTTGTAGATAAGTTACCCAATCAGATAGCCCCTATTCAAATAATGCACTACCCAAGAAGCTTTCAGAGTAATAGAGAAGACTGAACAATTAAATATACATAGGTAATTATATAAAAATACAAACAAGCACAAGAAAGCTAAACTACAAAGAAAGTAACAATTGTACATTCTAATCCAACAGAACTGTTGTGGCTGGAAAGCAAACAGCAAAGTGTTGTGGCTCCATTACTATCAGTTCACAGCATAATCTCACGTGGCTCAAAATCAGAGCAGCTGCAATTTTCTATTCCAAAGGCGATACCACAGAGATGGATAGTCACGAAAATACTTCAACAGTCGACCTTTACAGCTTAAGTATCATCCACAGCAATCCTGAATAAATATCCAAAATCCCAGCAAAGATTAACAGCCTAGTGTCATTTTATGCACATATAATTAATATAAGCTATCTCATGTATTTATATTTATTGTGATTTTTATTATGTCCTTCATTTTTTTGTTTGTTTATTCAGATACAGCACAGAACAGGCTCTTCCAGCTCTTTAAGCCACACCACACGGCAAACACCAATTTAACCCTAGCCTAATCACAGGACGATTTACAATGACCAATTAACCAAACAACCTGTATGTCTTTGGTTTGTGGGTGGACACTGGAGCACACAGGAAACCCACACAGTCATAGGGAAAACATACAAACTCCTTAAAGATAGGAGTGGGAATTGAACCCAGATCGCTGGTGCTGTAAAGCGTTGTGCTAATCACTACACTACCGTGCCACCCATGTGTTTTTTTTGGTGCTGCATCAGATCTGCATTAACAATTATTTCGTTCTCCTTTACACACGTACACTCAAAATGACATTAAACAATTCTTAATGAGATACCAGGGAAGTCGAGGTTCCTGTCCTTCATACACAAAGTACACTGTGCAATATAAAAATCGTAAATAATTTAAAAGGGATATCCTCTAGAAGAAATACGAGTTAAAATATTTATCAACTGCCAAATTTCAAAAGAGCATGCTGTAAAAATGGAATTTTCACACTAGCCTTGATCAAAACCAGACTTCAAAAGCGGTACTGAGAAACACAATCAGTCCGCAAGGCAACTGATAAATTGTATTTAAACCATCTAAACACATTTTTCACTGTACTACCAGATTAAATGGGCTTGTTTCAAAAAAAATTATACAAAGCTTATAAAATGTATTAAAACTAGAAATATAGACATTCAAAAAATGTCTAAACAATTACTTCACTTTTTAAAGTGAGAATAACTGTATAATCTTAATGTGCTGGCTCAGGAGATACAGAAAGTAAACGTGCAGGTACAGTTTCAGGTTCAGGAGGCCAGTGGCATATTGGTCTGTAATGAAAAAAGACTGGAAAACAAAAAGATATTGAAATAGTACAAAGTTTTGGCAAGAACAGAAGCAGAAGACTGTTTTGGAGTGTCCCGTGCCAGTGGCGGCACGGTAGCGTAGCAGTTAATGCAATGCTTTACATGGAAGGACGCAAAGGCAGATTGAGTGAAGATGCCGTAACTGTACTGAGGCAGGTAGAAACAAAGCCCAGTAAGATCTATTCCAGTGAGGTGGCCCGTGGTTAAGGAGCAGTTGGAGGCTGGCATGACCAGCTGGAATTCCTGCTCCCAAAATACATGGACGCTATGCGTCAACTGAAACCTTCAATAAAGAAACTTTTGGCAAATGAATCAAGGAGCATGGAACAAAAGCAAATACATGGATCTGAGATACAGATCAACCATGACCTAATTCAGTGATGGAACACGCTCAGATTCTGAATGGTCTTCTTTGTTTCCATGCTTCAGTCATTTTCCGACATTCAATTCCAATGCATTAAAATTAAAAACGTTGCACAACACCTCATTACTGACTGTGCAGAATCAGTCTCAGCTAATGGTGTGGTGCAATGATATACTGTCATTTTGTTCCCTGGCTACTAACCCAATATGCATATTTTCTATAACTAGCCAACAAATCAATTACATGACTTTATTCACTGCTTAAGGCTTGCTATTCTTAGCATTAGTACTCAACTACATTCCAGACAATTTAAATGGGGGAAAAATCCCTGTATGTTGCTCTGATCACAGAAAAGTTACTTCCTGGATAATCTGAGTTTATCTTTATAAAATATTTCAGCCATGGTTCTGAGACCACCCCAATGGTAGAATGTGATATATGCAGCACTTTGCCTGTTTGCATACAGAGTTCAACTACTGAACGCTGCAGCTAATGCCCAATCCATCATGGGCACAACCCTCCCCACTGTCTGTAGTATCCACAATAGCTACCACTAAAGAGGAAGTACTGAGCAAACATGTGGGTCTAAAGATAGACAAGTCCCCTAGTCCTGATGGAATGCATCCCAGGGTACTGAAAAAAATGGCAGAGGTTATAGCAGAGGCTTTAGTGATAATTTACCAAAATTCTCTGGACTCTGGCCAAGTCCTAACAGATTGGAAGAAGGCGAATTTTACATCACTGTTCAAAAAAGGATGTAGGCAAAAGGCAGGTAACTGTAGACCAGTTGGTTTAACATCTGTAGTTGGGAAAATGCTTGAAGCTATCATGAAAGAAGAAATAGCAAAGCACCTGGAAAGAAATGGATCCATCAGGTAGACACAGCATGGATTCAGCAAAGGCAGGTCCCGTTGGACAAACTTACTGGAGTTCTTTGAGGATATAACAAGCAGGGAACAGAGGGATTATAATTACTTACTTGGATTTCAAAATCTTTTATGTGGCGTTCGATAAGGTGCCAAATAGAAGATTTATCCATAAGATAAGGATGCAAAGAGCTGGGGGTGATGTATCAGCATGGACAGAGGATTGATTAACCAATAGGAAGCAAAGAGTTGGGATACATGGGTGTTTCTCTGACTGGCAGTTAGCAGTGATCGATGTGCCGCAAGGGTTAGTGCTGGGCCCACAACAGTTCACAATATACACTGACAATCCAGAAGAGGGGACCAAGTGTGGGGTAAAGTTTACTGATGACACTAAGTTGGATACGGAGAGTCTGCAGAGAGATATAGATAGGTCAAGTGAGTAGGCAAGGGTCTGGCAGATGGAGTATAATGTTGGTAAATGCAAGGTCATCCACTTTGGATGGGAAAATGGAAGATCAGATTAATATTTAAATAGTAAAAGATTGCAGCATGCTGTTGTGCAGAGGACTTGGGAGTGCTTGTGCATGAATCACAAAAGGTTGGTTTGCAGGTGCAACAGGCTATCAAGAAGGCAAATGGAATGTTGGCCTTCATTGCTAAAGGGATTGAATTTAAGAACAAGGAGGTTACGCTGCAACTGTACAGGGTACTTTGAGGCCATATCTGAAGCATTGTGTGCAGTTCTGATCTCCTTACTTGAGGAAGAATATACTGGCTTTGGAGGTGATGCAGAAGAGGTTCACCAAGTTGATTCCAGAGATGAGGGGGTTCAACTATGAGGAGAGATCGAGTCCCCTGGGACTGTACTCACTGGAATTCAGAAGAATGAGATGAGATCTTATAGAAACACATAAAATTATGAAAGGGATTGATAAGACAGAGGCAGAAAAGTTGTTTCCACTGGTAGGCGAGACTAGAACCAGGGGACATAGCCTGAAGATGCGGGGGAGTAGATTTAGGACAGAGATGAGGAGGAACTGCTTTTCCCAGAGAGTGATGAATCCTTGGAATTCTCTGCCCAATGAAGCAGTGGAGACTCCCTCAGTAAATATATTTAAGACAAGGTTGGATAGATTTTTGCACAGTAGGGAAATTAAAGGTTATGGGGGAAAGGCAAGTAGGTGGAGATGAGTCCATGATCAGATCAGCCGTGATCTTATTGAATGGCAGAGCAGGCTCAATGGGCCAGATGGCCTACTCCTGCTCCTATTTCTTAAGCTCTTACGTTCAGGAAGCATTACCTCAAGAAGGCAACATCCAAACACCCCCATCATCCAGCTACCTTCCAACAACTCCCATTGCAGACAAGATACAGACATCTGAAGTCCCACACCACGAGGTTCAAGAATAGCTACTTCTTTTCAAACATTTGGTTCTTGAAACAACTAGCACAACCTTCATCACTAAAGTTTAGTAACACTATGACCACTCTGTTCCAAAATGGGCTTTGCTTTTTTTTTGGTCTAATATATATAATTTATGTTTTTCTTGTGAATGCTGCTGGTCTGATGCTCTGTACCTGCGATGCTGCTGCAAGCAAGTTTTTCATTGCATCTGTGCACACATGGACTTGAGCACAGGACAATAAACTTAACCCTTCTGTTGTCTCTACTGGGAGATCATAACTGCCTGGCATAACACAGAGGGACTTTCAATACTACAGGTTGAGTACCCCTCATCCGAAATGCTTGGGGCCAGAAGTGTTTCAGATTTTGGAATACGTAATGAGATCAAACTTATTTGCCTTTGTCTTACACTTGCCCATCACACATATGTACTTAACAGTAAAAATTATTATATACCATTAATATAAGGAAAATCTAATGTGTGCAGCACAGCAGCAGCGGGAGAATACCTGAACCAGCTGTTGAACAACAGCAGGCTTCCAGTCTCTACCTACCATACAGAGTTTGATTAACAGGGTACAGTATACTGTATTTGTACTTGGCTTTATTTTAGATTTTATGTAAGGTATAAAATCAATCAGCATTGTAGACTTGTTGCAGTGTGAGATTTTCACTAGCAACGATCTTTGCAAACTCAATGAATTTCTCTGCTGCTTTGTGATCAGCAGACGCTTTATCTTTAAAATTTTTTAAATCTTAAGATTAATACTGTATTTTTTCTTAAAATTTCTGCAACTAGCCTACTGAATATTCACAATTATCTTCAATTTTCAGCTTGTGATAGATCTTTGCTTGTTTCATGATCAGCATACCGTAAGCTACACATGTTCACTCCAACGCTGACAAATCAACTTTCAATAAATAATTGAGATCTTCATTTTTCTCTTTCTGCAGTGTTTTTCTATTTTTCATTAACTTCTGTTTATTACATATGTGAAGTCATTTCTCAGAACTGTGTGATGCACAGAGACCTGCTCATCGTCTGGGAACCTTCCCAGTGTCTTGTGGAATTTTCCATTTGTGACATCATGACAGCACTCAAAAAAATGTTGGACGTTGGAGGTTTTTGGATTTTGGAGAAGGGGTACTCAACCTGTACTAACAAAATCTCTGCTCACATGCCATACATAAATTTAAAATTATATTCAAAGACGGGGGAAAAGGGAGAAACGACAAGAAAAACACACTCAAAATGCTGGAGAACAGTCAGGCAGCATCTAAGGAAAGACATTAAGAGTGAAGGTTTCTGGCTGAGACCCTTCACGACTACATGTATTTCTGATTTACTTACAAATCCATCAGCCAGAGATGATTTGTTGTCCTATCCAATGATGACAGTTAGATTTGGGCAGTTCTGTTGTGTTCTTAGGCAGATGTGGAGTCCAAGTTGTGAGAGACAGAGACATCCACAATAAGGGCATGAAAACTGTGCTGGATCTGGAAGTGGAGCCACTGCCGTTGCTTTCTTTGTTGAGCAATGATTAGTACTGCTTGGCATCTCTCCTCCAGTTTGTTGTGAACGGTTCTAACCAAGGCTCACCAGCCACTCCAGTTCTGCACTCTTTCCAGCCATTTTGGTACAAGTTCAGCATGTGTAATGCTAGCTTTCACACAGTCTTTGAACCTCTTACAGGGCCTGCCTCGATTCCTCTTGTCCTCTTGCTGCAAGTGGAATTGATGGCACTTCCGATGATTTTTCACCACAGTAACTCTGCTCCAAAATGAACGTGAAACCATTCAGAATACAGTAATGAGCTGAGCCTTGAGTTGAGGCTCTACATGACCAACAGCAAGCTCTGAAGTACAGTTCCAAAGCCATCTCCCAGTACCACTGCAAATCACATGGATTATACTTCAGAAGGAATAATGGTGAAATGGCTATAGGCAGCATTTGATAACTATCTTTGATGTTGGTACCTTGCCCAATGTGAAGACACTGCAAGTAGGTCAACTGCTTGGATGGCAGCCACTGACTACAAAACTGGTTGGGTTTTAAATCAGAATGATGTATCTATTTTGATTATGGTTTTAACATCATACTTCCACAGAATGGTGTTTTTTAAACCACCATACAGGTAGGTTTATCATTCCAGTGTGTACACCCATATTGATCTACATATCGAAACCCAAATTTGACTGCTGATCAAAACATTATTTACTAAAATTACCAATGTTCACAAAATCTGGAAAACCTTCTGTATCATAACTAAATAAATTCTACACGTCTAACTTAAAATGCCATCATTTCACGATCAGTATGTACACAATAAGCAACGTTTCAGACAGTTGAGGATTTTGTGGACAGCAATACTTATTCTGGTTAGATCCATCTACAACACATCAAAGTTCAGGAAATTCAACGAACCTGACATTGTATAGACAGATTAGGAAACCAGTTTATTAAATTAACTCCAGACACCTATTTATTCTTTTAAGGAAAGGAACTAAAAGGAAAAATATGAGCCTTATTTGTCACATATACATTGAAAGATCACAGTGAAGTGCATCGTTTGTGGCAACAACCAACACAGTCTGAGGGCAGCCTACACGCAAGTGTCACCACACTTCCGGCACCAATACTACCAATACTTTCTGAAAAGAGGATGCTGTCCAAGTTGCATGCCATCTTGGTCAATGTCTCCCATCCACTACATAATGTACTGGGTGGGCACAGGAGTACTTTCAGCCAGAGACTCATTCCTCCGAGATGCAGCAAAGAGCGTCATAGGAAGTCATTCCTGCCCGTGGCCATCAAACTTTACAACTCCTCCCTTGGAGGGTTAGACATCCTGAGCTAATAGGCTGGTCCTAGACTTATTTTATAATTTCCTGGCATAATTTACATATTACCATTTAACTATTTATGGTTCTATTACTATTTATTATTTATGGTGCAACTGTAACGAAAACCAATTTCCCCTGGGATCAATAAAGTATGACTATGACTATGCCCACAACTTACTAACTCTAATTCATAACTCTTTGAATGTATGAGGAAACAGGAACACGCAGAGGAAACCTATGTGGTCAACAGGAAGAACATACAAACTCCTTATAGAGAGCTGCCAATCATGAAAGGAGAAGAATATTAAATAACTGGGATCTCTTCTGGGGGAGGTATGACAAGGGCAATGTTATAGTAGTCATGGGAGATTTTAAAATGTAGGTCAATTGGGAAAATCAGGTTGGTAATGGATCTCAAGAGAGTGAGTTGTTGAATGCCTAAGAGATAGCTTTTTAGAGCAGTTTGTCATTGAGCCTACTAGAGAATCCGCTATACTGGATTAGGTGTTACGGAATGAACCGGAGGCGATTAGGGAGCTTAAGATAAAAGAACCCTT
This sequence comes from Mobula hypostoma, assembly GCF_963921235.1. NCBI lineage: Eukaryota > Metazoa > Chordata > Chondrichthyes > Myliobatiformes > Myliobatidae > Mobula > Mobula hypostoma. The sequence goes on from NC_086105.1 coordinate 148,156,012, forward strand.
AGGAACCAGTGATCACAATATGATTGAGTTCAACTTGGAATTTGATATGGAGAAAGTAAAAGTCTGATGTAGCAGTATTTCAGTGGAGTAAGGGAAATTACAGTGGTATGAGAGAGGAGTTGGCCAAAGTAAATTGGAAGGAGCTGCTGGCAGGGATGTCAGCAGAGCAGCAATGGCATGCATTTCTGGGGAAGATGAGGCAGGTGCAAGACATAGGTATTTCAAAAATGAAGAAATACTTAAATGATAAAATAGTACAACCGTGGCTGACGGGAAGTCAAAGCTATTGTAAAAGCAAAAGAAACGGCATACAACAAAGCAAAAATTAGTGGGAAGATAGAGAATTAAGAGAAATGAGAGTGGATATAGGACCTCTAGAAAATGAGGCAGGAGAAATAATAGCAAAGAGATGGCTGATGAATTAAATGAGTATTTTGCAGCAATCTTCACTGTGGAAGATATTAGCAGTATGCCTGATGTTATAGTGTGTGAAGGAAGAGAAATGGGTGCAGTTACTGTTACAACAGAGAAGATGCTCAAAAAGCTGAAAGACCTATAGGTACATAAGTCACCCAGACCAAAGGAACTGCACCTGAGGTTTCTGAAAGAGGTAGCGTTAGAGATTGTGGTGGCATTAGAAATGATCTTTCCAAAATCATTGGACTCTGGCATGGTGCCAGAGAACTAAAAGATTGCAAATGTCACTCCACTCTTTAAGAAAGGAAGAAGGCAGCAGAAAGGAAATTATAGACCAGTTTACCTGACCTCAGTGATAGAGAAGATGTTCGAGTCAATTGTTAAGGATGAGGTGATGGAGTACTTGGTGACACAGGACAAGCTAGTACAAAGTCAGCACGGTTTCCTTCAGGGAAAATCCTGCCTGACGAACCTGTTGGAATTCTTTGAGGAGATTACAAGTAGGACAGATAAAGGGGATGCTGTGAATGTTGTATACTTGGACTTTCAGAAGGCCTTTGACAATGTGCCACACATGAGGCTGCTTACCAAGTTAAGAGCCCAAGGTATTACAGGAAAGTTACTAACATGGTTAGAGCACTGGTTGATTGGTAGGAGGCAATGAGAAGGAATAAAAGGATCCTTTTCTGGTTGGCTGCCAGTGACCAGTGGTGTTCTGCAGGGGTAGGTATTGGGACCACTTCTTTTTATGCTGTAAATAAATAATTTAGATGATGGAATAGATGGGTTTGTTGCCAAGTTTGCAGATGATACGAAAATTGGTGGAGGGGCAGCTAGTGTTGAGGAAACAGGTAGGCTGCAGAAGGACTTAGACAGATTAGGAGAATGGGCAAGAAAGTGGCAAATGAAATACAATGTTGGAAAATGCATGGTCATGCACCTTGGTAGTAGAAATAAATGTGTAGACTATTTTCTAAATGGGGAGAAAATCCAGGAATCTGAGATGCAGGGGGACTTGGGAGTCCTTGGACAGAACACCCTGAAGGTTAATCTGCAGGTTAAGTCAGTGGTGAGGAAGGCAAATACCATGTTAGCACTCATTTCAAGAGGTTTAGAATACAAGAGCAAGGATGTGATGCTGAGGCTTTATAAGGCACTGGTGAGGCCTCACCTTGAGTATTGTGAACAGTTTTGGGCCCCTCATCTTAGAAGAGATGTGCTGGCATTGGAGAGGGTCCAGAGGAGGTTCACAAGGATAATGCCTGGAATGAAAGAGTTATCATACAAGGAATATTTGATGGCTCTGGGTCTGTACTCACCGGAATTCAGAAGGATGAGAGGGTATCTCATTAAAACCCTTCAAATGTTGAAAGGCCCAGACAGAGTAGATGTGGAAAGGATGTTTCCCATGGTGGGAGAGTCTAGAACAAGAGGGCAAGCCTCGGAAAAAGGGGCACCTTTTCAAAACAGAGTTGCAGAGAGATTCTTCTGGAATTTTTTGAGAATGTAACTATGAAATTGGACATGGGAAAGCCAGTGGATGTATTTTTCCCGGACTTTCAGAAAGCCTTTGATAAGGTCCCACATAGGAAGTTAGTGGGCAAAATTAGAGCAAATGGTATTGGGGGTCGGGTACTGACATGGATAGAAAATTGGTTGGCAGACAGGAAACAAAGAATAGGGATTAATGGGTCCTTTTCAGAATGGCAGGCACTGACTAGTGGGGTATTGCAAGGGTCGGTGCTGGGACCGCAGCTATTTACAATATGCATTAATGATTTAGATGAAGGGATTAAAAATAACTTCAACAAATTTGCAGATGACACAAAGCTGAGTGGCAGTGTGAAATGTGAGGAGGATGTTATGAGAATGCAGGGCGACTTGGACAGGTTGGGTGAGTGGGCAGATGCAGTTTAATGTGGATAAATGTGAGGTTATCCACTTTGGTGGCAAGAACAGAAAGGTAGATTACTATCTGAATGGTGTCAAGTTAGGAAAAGGGGAAGTACAACGAGATCTAGGTGTCCTTGCTCATCAGACACTGAAAGTAAGCATACAGGTACAGCAGGCAGTGAAGAAAGCTAATGGCATGTTGGCCTTCATAACAAGGGGAGTTGAATATAGGAGCAAAGAGGTCCTTCTGCAGTTGTACAGGGCCCTGGTGAGACCACACCTGGAGTACTGTGTACAGTTTTGGTCTCCAAATTTGAGGAAGGACATTCTAGCTATTCAGGGAGTGCAGCGTAGGTTCACAAGGTTAATTCCAGGGATGGTGGGACTATCATATGTTGAAAGATTGGAGCAACTGGGCTTGTATACACTGGAATTTAGAAGGATGAGAGGGGATCTGATTGAAACATAGGATTATTAAGGGATTGAACACGCTAGAGGCAGGAGACATGTTGCGGATGTTTGGGAAGTCCAGAACCAAAGGCCACAGTTTAAGAATAAGGGGTAGACCATTTAGAACAGAGTTGAGGAAAAACTTTTTCACACAGAGGGTTGCGGTTCTGTGGAATACTCTGCTGCAGAAGGCAGTGGAGGCCAATTCTCTGGATTCTTTCAAGAAAGAGTTAGATAGAGCTCTTAAAGATAGCGGAGTCAAGGGAGATGGGAAGAAGGCAGGAAAACGGTACTGATTGTGGATGATCAGCCATGATCACAGTGAATGGTGGTGCGGGCTCAAAGGGCTGAATGGCCTACTCCTGCACCCATTGTCTATTGTTGCCACATGCAGCTGTGGAGGCCAGGTTGTTGGGTGTATTTAAGGCAGAGATTGATAGGTTCTTGATTGGACATGGCTTCAAAGGTTATGGGGAGAAGGCTGGGAACTGGGGTTGAGGAGGAGATAGAAAAAAAGGATCAGCCATGATTGAATGGTGGAGCAGACTCGATGGGCCAGATGGCTAATTCTGTTCCTATGTCTTATGGTCTAATAGAAAAATATATCTTGTTGGATTTGTGCATCTGAACCCCTATACATATCTAAATGGAGAAAAAGCACAAACCCCTGAGTGGATTTATAACAAGCAACTCATTTACATGCCTGTCTATGGGGTTTTAATATCACACGCAGGAATAAAAGGAATGGAAGTAGACCATTCAACATGGTTGACTGGCCACCTTAGCACCATCTTCCTGCCCCATCCTTCCTAGATTTCTTTAACATTGAAAACCTATCATGCCATTTTGAATAGCTGAGCCTCAACAGCTGTCTTGGATACAGATATCCAAAAAACCCTCTGCCCTCAGGTTTTAACCTCAATCCAAAATATCTTGCTTCTTATTTTGATATTGTTCTAGTTTTCTCAGACAAGGGAAATGTCCGGAGATGGCTGATACTGGAAACAAGAGGAACAGAGAACACTACAATTTAGTACAGGGCCTTTAGCCCTCAATGTTGTGCTGACCTTTTTAACCTACTCCTACATAACACAATTTTATCATTCATGTACCCATCTGGATTTTTTTTAATGCCCCTAAATGAATTTGCCCCTACCACCACCCCTGGCAGGGCATTTCATGCATTCAACACTATTCATTTAAGAAAAAACTACCTCTGACATTCCCCCTATATAGCAGAATCAGGTTAGTTTAGACACATCACAACTAGTACATTTTGGCCCTATAAAGCGGCTGCCCCAATTAGTCAAAGTTTAATGGAAATAGTTAAAAAAGGAATGAAAAAGACAAACTGAATAACGAAGTGTATTTAAATGAAATACAGAACAAATTAGAACAGGGCGAATACTACTGCAGTACTATAAAACTGAATTAGTTCCTAATACCCACCAATGGAGGAATTCATCCACGTCACGTTCTTTTGACCACGTTTTCATGGGAACCCCACCATCCAGGAACCAGCCTGAATGATCTTTGCTGAATTTTTCTATAGCACACGTATCCTTCCTTTGGAAGAAAGACCTCTAAAATTAACTATGTGTATAAGATGATAAGAGGCATAGAGTGGATAGCCAGCACCTTTTCCCTCAAGCAGAAATGGCTAATACAAGGGTGCATATCTTTAAGGTGATTGGAGAAAAGTTTGTTTGTTTTTACACAGAGTGGTGAGTGCATGGAACAGACTGCCGGGGTAGTGGCAGAGGCAGATATACCACAGACATTCAAGACTTTCAAGATAGGCACATGGATGAAAGAAGGGGGGGGGGGAGAGAGGGGGTTATGTGGAATGAAAGGGTAGTTTGATTTTGGAGTAGATTAAAGGTCAACATAAGGGCCTGTACTGTTCTATGTTCTAAAGTTACAGGAGGCAGAGAAAACATCTAAACGTAATGCCTCCGCAAGAACTGAAAACAGCGGAAAGAGGAACATGCCAAATGTAAACGACACCAGGCTACGGAGATCATACCTTCGCTTCCTTTTGTTTTCTTTGAGATCTAAGTAGAACACCTTTCTCCACTGTGCTAGGAAGAGGAATATGAAGCACTTAATGTCATAATTAGCCTGTCACCTTGCAACCCAAAACCCTAAGACTGACATATAATTTGCTGCTGCAGATGTGCTGTGCAGTGAAAGGACAGGAAACCTCATTTAATGAATCCGAGGACATTTATGTCAATTAAATCCCCTTTCTCCATGCCAGTATCACACTAACAGCAACTTGATAAGGGCATCAGTATAACATTTGTTACTACTTGTTAAATGAACATGGCTCGAGCCAATGTTGATCTCTCAGCATCCCAACCCCCAGTCGTTTTAATTGTTCTACATTCACATTGAAACAGTTGTGAAATGTAATGGGAGAGTTAAAAACAATTCTCAAGTTATACAACATAATATACTGCAGCACAGTACAGGCCCTTTAGCCCATCTAGTCTGTGCCAAACTATTAACCTACCTGTTCACATCTACCTGCACCTGGACCATAGCCCTCCCTACTCCTCCCATTCATGTACCCATCTTCATTCTTCTTGAATGTTGAAACAAGCCTGTATTCACCACTTCCACTGGCAGCTTGTTCCACACTTTCACCACCCTCTGATTAAAGATGTTCCCCCTCCTGTTCCCCTTCAACTGTTCACTTTTCACCCTTAACCTCATTCTAGTCCCACCCTCAGTGGAAAAAGCATACATTTACCCTACCTATAGCCCTCATAACTTTGTTTATCTCTATCAAATCTCCCCTCATTCTCCTACGCACCAGGGAAGAAAGCCCTAAACTATTCAGCCTTTATGAGCTATAGATATAGATACCCTACCACATACAACCTTGAGATACATTTTCTTTCAGGCATACTCAATAAATCCAATAACCATAATAGAATCAATAAAAGACCATACCATCTGGATGGACAACTAGTGTACAAAAGACAAAATGCACAAAATACATAAAGAAAAGAAAGAAATAATAACAAACACGCAATAAATATTGAGACCATAAGATAGAGTCCTTGAAAGTGAATCCATAGGTTGTGCGAACAGTCAGTGATAGGACAAGTGATGTTGAGTAAAGTTATCTCCTCTCGATCAAGAGAAGAAGAAGAGGGTTGTTCCAGGGTTGAGTTTCATCAACCTCTCTAAACATTTCATCACTGTAGATGCAAGTGCTACTAGATAATAGTACGTAATTGAGGCAGATTACCATGTTCTTCTTAGGAAGGTATAACTGAAGCCTGCTTGAACGAGCATAGAAGGCATTGAGCTCATCTGCGAGCAAAGCCCTGATGTCACTTATCTCATTTGATTTCACTTTGTAAGAGATGATAGTATTCAAGCTCCATCACTGCTGGCAAGTATCCTTCATTGATTCCAGTTTAGTCCAGAATAGTCATTTCATCCATGATATGGCTTTCTGGAAATTGGCCCTCTTTTAACTTGCTTGGTCACTACACTTGAATGCCTCTGAGCTAGCACTCAGCAGATTGCGGATGGGTTTTATTCAAATAGACAACTTTATTTTAATGAAAACAACAAAACGATTAAAACCCAACCAGCAACACTAGAATTTTGCCAATCACAGAAACTTACTCAGTGGCCACTTTATTAGGTATATCTGCTCTTTAATGCAAATATCTAACTAGCTAATACATAAAAGTATGCAGACACGGTCAGGAGATTCAGTTATTATTCAGACCAAACATCAAATGGGGAAGAAATGTGATCTAAGTGACCTTATCTGTAGAGTGATTGTTGGTGCCAGCTATGGTGGTTTGAAATCTCTGAAACTGCTGATCTCCTGGGACTTTCACACAAGTCTCTAGAGTTTACAGAGAATGGTGTGGCAAACAAAAAACATCCAGTGAACGGCAGGTCTGTGGGTGAAAACACTTTGTTAATGAGAAGTCAGAGGAGAATGGCCAGCTGTTTCATGCTGAGAGGAATTTCTACAGATATACCATGGAGAGCATTCTGACCGGTTGCATCACTGTCTAGTATGGAGGAGCCACTACACAGGATTGGAAAAAGCTGTAGAAAGTTGCAAACTCAGCCAGCTCCATCATGGGTACTACCCTTCCCAGCATCCAGGACATCTTCAAAAGGCGATGCCTCGACAGGTCAGCATCCATCATTAAAGACCCCCATCACCCAGGGTCATGCCCTCTTCTCATTGCTACCATCAAGGTAATGGTACAGGAGCCTGAAGATACACACTCAATGTTTCAGGAACAGCTTCTTCCATTAAATTTCTGAATGGATAATGAATCAGTGCACACTACCTCAGTATTTTTCCCTTTATGCACTACCTAATTTTTTAAACATATATTTCTTAACGCAATTTACAGTTTTTTATGTATTGCAATGCATTGCTGCAGCAAAACAATAAACTTCACGATGTAGGCCAGTGATATTAAATCTGATTTTAATTATGTTTATTCAGATATATAAAGTGTAAAAGAGAGGCAAGAGTGGATATCGCACTGCTGGAACATGATGCTGGAGAGGTAGCAATGGGTACAAGAAAATGGAGGATGAACTGAATAAATATTTTGCGTCAGTCTTCACTGTGAAAGCCACCAGCAGTATGGTGGAAATCCAGGTGTTGGGGGCATGAAGTGTGAAAAGTTACCATAACTAGAGAGAAGGTTCTTGGGAAACTGAAAGTTCTGAAGGTAGATAAGTCACTGGACCAGATGGTGTACACCCCAGAGTTCTGAAAGAGCTGGCTGAAGAGATCATGGCGGCATTTGTAAAAGAATCACTAGATTCTGGAATGGTTCCAGAAGACTAGAAAATTGCAAAAACAAAAACAAATGTGAGTGATGATAAACATGATTCTGATGTGGGTCTCTATTTTGGTCTGAGCGTGAAGAGGGCAGGGAGAGGGGAATCATGGTTGGAGAAGGGTAAGGGAGAGGGGAGCGAGTGGGAAGCACCAGAGACACATTCTATAATGATCAATAAACCAATTGTTTGGAATCAAATGACCTTACCTGGTGTCTCAGGGCTGGTTGCACCTGCACCCTGGGACTTCTTCTCTGTCACCTGTCTCACACCCCTCCCACAGCGCTCTACCCTCACCATTCACAACATCCTCTGCTCCCGTCAGATTTATAAATCCGCTCTCTGCTCCACGTTAACAAATAAGTACAAAAGTCTTCAGCCCCCTAGCTATATTGTTGCAAGATAAAGTTTGTGACCCCCTTTGCAATTACGTGGTTATCTGCATTAATTACTCATAAAATGTGGTCTGATTTTTCATCTGTCATAATAATCGACCAACACAATCTGCCTAAACTAATAACACAAGCAATTGTACTTGTCTACCACGCCGCGATCAAAGCAACTTTTAGAGGACCTTGGAAGAAGAATTGTAGAGATGCATGAAGCTGGAAAAGGCTACAAAAGCATTTCTAAAGACCCGAGTGTTCATCAGTCCACAGTAAAAGAAAATGTTTACAAATGGAGGAAACTCAGTACTGTCGCTACTTTCCCTAGGAGTGGCCATCCTGCAAAGATCACACCAAGAGCACGACGTGTAATGCTGAAGGTGAAAAAGAACCCAAGAGTTACACCAAATGACCTGAAGAAATTTCTAAAACTTACTAAAGTCTCTATCCATGTACCCACTGTAAGAAAAACATCAAAAAATGGTGCTCATGGAAGGACACCAGAAGAAAGTAATGCTCTCCAAAAAAAAACCATTGCTATGGGTCTCAAGTTTGTAAAAGACCATCTGGATGTTCCACAATGTTTCTCAGACGATGTTCTGTGAACAGATAAGACAAAAGTTGAACTTTTTGCAGAAATGCACACCACTTTGGAGGAAAAAGACCACTGCTCACCAACACCTCATCCCAACCGTGAAGCATGGTGGAAGGAGCATCATAGTTTGGGGTTGCTTTGCTGCCCCAGGACCTGGACAGCTTGCAGTCATTGAGGGAACAATGAATTCAAAATTCTATCAAGAAATGTTTGAAGGAGAAATCCCCGTCTCCTGAAGCTTAATAGAAGTTGGATGATGCAACAAGACAATGAACTGAAGTACGAGTAAATCAACAACAGAATGGTTTAAAAAGAAGAAAATTCATGTTTTGGAATGGCCAAGTCAGAGTCCAGACCTTAACCCAATTGAGATGCTTGGGCATGACCTGAAGAGTGCTGTTCATGCAAGGTATCCCAGAAATATTGATGAACAGAAAGATTTTTGTATGAAGGAATGATCTAAAATGCCTCCTCACTGTTGTGCAAGTCTCATCAGCAGCTACAGGAAATGCTTGGTGGAGGTTAGTGCTGCTAAAGGAGGCTCTACTAGTTGTTAAATACAACAGTTCACACACTTTTCCTTGCCTGGACTGCGAATGATTAAACAATGTGTTCAATAAAGACATGAAAAATACAATTGTTTGTGTGTTACTAGTTTTGGCAGGTTGCGTTTGTCTCTTATTGTGACTTAGATGAAGATTAGACCACATTTTAACCAGGAAACCAGGTAACTGCAAAGGGTTCACAAACTTCTTCTTGCAACTGCATGCATCTAAGAGTTTATCACAGTACTGTAGCAGTAATCTATGTCACCACAATTCTGTTATGGACAGTTCCAAGCCGCAGCTTTAACAAGTAATACCATCTTTTACTTTTTGATGAAATTGACTGGTCAGAAAAGCAAGATCACTAAAATCCTAATTAATAAGACAGTTTTCTGGAATAACCTGAAGCAATACATCTGGAAATTAATGTTAAGAAAGTCACTCTTAGGTAGTCTGCAATGTATTTAGAGTCGAGTGTGAGTGTGAGTGTGAGTGTGAGTATATATAGAGCTGTACAGGAATATCCTTCTTAAACTAGGCTCAAAATATCACTACAGTCAAGAGTAGGGAAAACCTACAGATACTGGATCTAGGTATAAAACAAAATAACAAGGCTTCTGTAGAAACCGAGGAACTCAGTGGGTGCCATAGAGAATCTAAACATCTTCATGCCCCAGATTAGCCAAAGCACTGTACAATACTACGGAGGCTTGACAGTGTTTCATCTTTTTCCATAGAGAATTAAGAAAAGCACAACACTTAGAACAAGTGTTAAGAAATCTGACAGAGGAGGAAACAGTTGGCAGCACAGTAGCGTAGTGGTTATTGTGTTGTCCTTAAGGCATTTATTTGACTTTGTTGGGTCTACATTTTAAATGATTTGTTTGTAACTATTTTCTAGTTAAAGTTAAAGGTTGATAATTAAGTTACAGTATAACAAAGGTAAATTCATTGTCAATGGTGTATCGCAGTATGTGATAACGTCACCTCTGGTTTCGCCGCGTCTTAAGTGTAACCTCCGGTTCGGGAAGGTGTAAAGGTGGGTGCCATGCATGCAGCATGATCATGAAGAGCTCCATGTCTACCCACAAAAAACATTATAGAAGCAACGCTGTAAGTTCCTATGAAAGTATTTGAAGTAAAAATATTAACACAGTTTCTGTTAAGGAAGTGACAGTTTGGGTGGCACGCGTGTCGGCTTTTCAATTTCAAACGTGGGGTGGGCTCGGACCCGGCGGCGGTTTGACAGGACCCCCTCGCTCACTACTCGGGGCAGCTGGAGGCACTCGCTAAAAGAAGAGAGCGCGCGTGGTCTCCAAGATGAAAAAGACCGTGTATATGTTTGTATTTTATTATCAACAGTTTTCACCATACGATGTTAATGTGGAAGAGTGAACAGTAAATGGTTAACCTTACTATGACTCTGTCTTCATTGGCTCCAGTTTATCTTGATGTTTAGTCAGAGTTTCAACACACTGCACGAGAACACTACAGTTATCATTACACTTTACAGTGCCAGAGACCTGGGTTCAGTTCGTATTGATGTCTGTATGGAGTTCTCTCCACGACCATGTGGATTTCCTCCGGGTGCTCCAGTCTCCTCCCACATTCCAAAGACATACCGGTTAGTATGTTAATTGGTCATTGTAAGTAGTCCTGTGATTAGGCTAATGAATGGGCGGGTTGCTGGAGGGCATGGCTCATTGGGCCGGAAGGGCCTGCTCTGCACTATATCTCTAAATAAATGAAGCTGAGATAGCCAGACCATTTATACTTGATTGCATTGGAACAGAATGTGCAGTTACCCACGTCACAGTTTCACTAGGTGTTCTTGTTAACAAAGACAAAAGATCTACATTTCCAGGCTTTCAGGAGTGCAAAGGAGCCTGTGGCACTGTCACATTGTACCTGGAACCCCTCAAATCTCTCAAAATGACCATCACATTGCCAACTCCGCAAAGCAGCATCACCAAGCCCTACTTTCACAAACACAGCTCATTAATTTTTACGGATACTACTAACATGCAAGAAAAGCACAAGCCCTGTTCCCTTGGGATAGGTGCTTTCATACTGAGGATCCAGTTGGCAACAGTGATAAATGATAATGGCTGAGATTTTATTTTATGCAGCAGAGAGAATTAGTAGGAAGTCGGCAAATTGGGCACAAGAGTATGAAAGGGAAATAAATCACGATTCCAACATAACCGGCCAGATGAAGCACACACCTTTGTGAACTGAAACCCCATTCTGGGACAGACACTGCTATTTAGCTACATTGCATATTAGGATCCCTACAAATTGCCCAAATCCATGATTTATGCAAACAGGCATGCAGTCAGTAATTAGAAACTTTAAACCTAAAAAAAAGTACAAAGATGCGTTTCTTTTCTCTGACATAATTCAAATCCTGAAATCAGTGGCTGGTTCTTTTCCTAAAAAGCAGTGATCACTGCAAGTAATAAAACTAATTTTCTATTTCAATACTGAATTCTGACAATGAATTTCCAAAGGCACAATTTGTACTCTTTTGTACAACTCTGCTCTAATAAAAATGAACAAAAAGTTCTCCAATAGTATTTTAGATGAAAAGTTAACCTTTTCCACATTTGACTGAAAGTTGGGGCAGCTGGTTCTATGTCCAAGTGAAGTAAGACTACACCGGCTCTGCTTCATTAGGAGCTTGAGATTTAGTACGTTACCAAAATACTCTTACAAAATTCGAAAGATGAAAGGTTGAGAGCATTCTGACTGGTTGCAACACCACCTGGTACGGAGGCTGCAATGTACAAGATCACCAGAGCATGCAGAGGGTTGGTTGCAGGCTTATCCAGCTCCATCACCAGCTCAGATCTCCATAATGAGGATATCTTCAAGAGGCAGTACCTCAAGAAGGCAGCATTCATCACCAAGGACCCTCACCAACCAAGATACTTTTCATTTTTAATTAAGATTACTCAAAGAGCAAAACCCAAGAAAGTGGTCTGCTTCCTCACATCTGTCACAATAATTGACAAACACAATCTGCCTAAACTAATTACACAAGCAATTGTACTTGTCTACCATGCTGTGATCAAAACAACTTTTAGAGGACCTTAGAAGAATTGTAGAGATGCATGAAGCTGGTAAAGGCTACAAAAGCATTTCTAAAGACCCGAGTGTTCATCAGTCCACAGTAAAAGAAAATGTCTGCAAATGGAGGAAACTCAGTACTGTCGCTACTTTCCCAAGGAGTGGGCATTCTGCAAAGATTACACCAAGAGCACAACGTGTAATGCTGAAGGAAGTGAAAAAGAACCCAAGGGTTACACCAAATGACCTGAAGAAATTTCTAAAACTTACTAAAGTCCCTATCCATGTGTCCACTGTAAGAAAAAACATCAAAAAATGGTGCTCATGGAAGGACACCAGAGGAAACTGTGTGTGTGTGTGTGTGTGTGTGTGAACGCGTGCGCGCGCACGTGCACCCTTAACTGCTAGTGGAGTCATCGGGGCAACATCATGACAAGCTTTTTGGTATGCTCATGCCCATCGTACAGCATGCCTTGGGCATCTGAAACCTGGCAGAACCCATCCCTCTCCAGGTTTTTTTTTAAACGAGGTCAAGTTGTTAGTTCGACACTCAACCCAGGCACGGATGGAGAGCATGCAAGGGAACCAGCTAGATTCGAACTCTGGACCTCTCGCCCCGAAGTCCAGCGCTGATGCCACTACGCCAGAGGAAACTAATGCTCTCCAAAAAAAAAATCATTGCTGTGGGTCTCAAGTTTGTAAAAGAACACCTAGATGTTCCACAACGTTTCTGAGATGATGTTCTGTGGACAGATGAGACAAAAGTTGAACTTTTTGTAGAAATGCACCCCATTTTGTTTGGAGGAAAAAGATCACTGCTCACCAACATGAAAATGTTCTGCTTCCTCACAATTAGTCCAAAGATTTTTTTAAAATATTAATATAAGAATATGAACATGGATGAAAAGGCGAAAATGGCCTTGAGATTTTTTATTACGAGTGATGAGGGAGTAATGAAAGGAAAAACTTCACCTCATATCACACGGGGGGGGGCAAGCTATTGAGCAATGCTCTGCCTTGAAATAACTCCTCAGTTGTTTTTATTGTTTGAAAGCCTGGGAGATCAGAGGTGACCAGCAGATGAATGTTTCAAAGCATTCCACTGCTCATAAATATCAATTTCAGTTTTCAGTCAGTGGAAATGGGAAGATATCGGATTCTCTTCCAAAATCTTTCACAATGTATTTCAGTTCTATAACCGTAAGATATCAGAGCAGAATTAGGTCATTTGGCCCCTGAATCTGCTCCGCCATTTCATCATGGCTGATCCAATTTTCCGCTCAGCCCCAACCAATTTACAAACCACACAGTTGAAATCTCTCAAATAACATCTTATTCACTTTATCTGCAAGTAGGATGTGTAGTTTTCCAAAACTTTTGGAACACACGATAAGTTCTAACCTTGTCATATCCTCATTATGTCCCAAGGAACATTTAATGTTTGTTCCAACTCATCCAAGGTCACAGAGAAATTGTGCAGACTTAATCATCTTAAAGATTCAGACACATGGTAGTTTAGGGTGGCAAAGTTGTGTAGCAGTTAGCATGAGTGTTAGCAACCCTAGTTGAGTTCGCCACTGTCTGAAAGGAGTTTGCACGTTCACCCCTTGACTGCATGGGTTTCCTCCGGGTGCTCCAGTTTCCTGCTACATTCCAACGTAGTACGGTTCAGTAGGTTAATTGGTCACATGGGTGCAACTGGGCAGCAGAAGCTCAGTAGGACAAGGCACCCTGGTACTGTGCTGTATCTCTAAATAAATAAATAAAATCCTGGTGTTCTACTGAATATAATTTGGTATATTATACAGAGATTAATCTAAATTAGCTCAAAACAAACATCTAATTGATTGTTAAAAATTGACTGCAGTAAAGTGGACATGAAACAGCCACCTTCCTCCAGAACCAGCAGTGTATGGATTCAGCTCTCAGCTCCATAACAACTTACTGTTAGGTCAAGCAAACTGGGAAGGGGAAAGGGAAAGGAATGGGTTGAACAACCTGTTGCTAGATAGCAGTTAATCTGTAAGGAACTATCTCTGGATGTGGCAGGTTAAATTTGTAGTTATAGGACTGAATTCATGAATTACATCAAAAACTCAAAAAAATCTGTGATGGAGGACACCCTCAATCAAGGGATCACAAGTGACAATGGGATGGTCTAGTTCAGGTCTCAGATCTCCAGTTACATCAGTATCAATCATCCATCATGGCAAAAACCTAAAGAGAAGTCAGGCGGCTTCACAGAAAGGTCACCTTGAACCAGGGTCAATGTACCTCCCAGATTCATCTCCTCATTTCAGGGCGAGATCACCCAGTCCTATTAAAGGGTCGCGGCCTGAAGCATCGACAGTTCATTCATTTTCACAGAAGCTGCCTGATCTTCTGATTTCCTCCAGCATTTCATGTGTTTTGCTTTGGATTTCCAGCATCTGCAGAATCTCATGTTTATTACATGCAGAATGATTTTGCAATTAGTCAAATATCACCAAATTGCCAATTCAGTCTCCAGAAATTAAAAGGGAGACTGAATTTTAAAAATCTGAAGTGAAGTGCTGTTTACTTCTGACACTTTAATACAATTGGTTAGAAAACATTCTTAGCATATTACTCTTAGCATATTCGAGATTACTGGGCATGCTGTTAGAAAACACTATATTACAACAAAGTAGGAACACATTACACACACAAGGATGCTGAAAAGCACAAAGGAAAACAAAACTGAAGGAAATTGGAAGACACAAATAGCATTGGGCAAAAAACATGGCATAAAACTGATTGAAGATTTAACTCAAAACAAAACCACTGTTTTGTTGGCCGTAATTTGGACTTCTTGAGAATAAGGATTCACATAAAGAGGATAAACAAGAAACAGCTGTTACATTATTAGTAAATTATGAGAGTGTCAGTACAATAAAATCCAGAGCAACACACACAAAATGCTGGAGGAATTCAGCAGACCAGGCAGTATCTACGGAAATGAAGAAACAGTTGACTTTTCAGGCCAAGACCCTTCATCAGGACTGGAAAGGAAGGGGGAAGACACAGAACAAAAAGATAAGGGAAGGGGAAGGAGAACTTGCTAGAAGATAATAGGTGAAGCCAGCTGAATGGGAAAAGTAAAGGTGCTGGAGAAAGAGGAATTAAGAGGAGAGAAGAGCGGACCATGGGAGAAAGGGAAGAAGGAGCAGCACCATGGGGAGGTGATAGGCAGGTGAGGAGAAGAGATAAGAGGCCAGTGAGGGAAATAGAAGAGATTTTTTTTTAAACCAGGAGAAATTGATGTTCTTGCCATCAGGTTAGAGGCCACCTAGTTGAAATATGAAGTGTTGCTTCTCCACTCTGAGAGTGGCCTCATTGTGGCAAAAGAGAAGGACATGTTGGAACGCAAATGGAAATTGGAATTAAAATCGTTGGCCACAAGGAAATTCCACTACTGGTGGTTGGACCAGAGATGCTCAACATCCTTAATTAGCTTAAAATTTACATACTTATGCTTTAGCAGCCATCAGGGTTCAATTCCTGCCACTGTTGGTAAACATTTTTTAAACATTCTCGCTGTGACCACGTGGGTTTCCTCCCACATTCCAAAGTCATATAGGTTAGGGTTCGTAAATTGTAGGCAAGTCTTGTTGGCACTAGAAGCATGATGACACTTGCTAACCCAATTCTGAACAGTGTTGGTCACTGAAAACAAAGCATTTCCCCATATGTTTCCATGTACATATAACAAATAAAACTAATCTCTCTCCACTTAGATTTGTAACAAGCTCAGAAAGTCAATGATTGTTATCTTGGTACTCAATATTACTAATTAAAATTCCTGCCACTCCCACAATTAATGGCTTTGCATCACCATGAGCCACACAATAACAAAAAGGATACTTCAAATAGATATTGAATAAGCCTTCTGTTTTCGTGCTTAGCTCTGAAAATCCAGATGACATTGCTGTAATACATACAAGGGTACTTATACAGCACTGCCCAAAAGGTACTGAACACAAGAAATTCAGCAGATGCTGCACACAAAATGCTGGAGGAACTCAGCAAGTCAGGCAGCATCTGTGGAAAAGAGTAAATAGTCAACATTTCAGACTGAGACCCTTCTTCAGGACCGAAGGTGGTCTCAGCCTGAAACGTTGACTGTTTACTTTGAACAAGTGGCACATCTGCATGAAACACTCGACACCAATTCAAATAATTATGAAGAAATTATTTTATGCAGCAATGTAACAGAGACTTTTAAGTTAAAAAATGTATGGTAGTGACATCCTCAAGCATCGAGGTGATGTGAAAAAATTACTAAAAGTGCGATTGACTGCAATTCCGGAATGTGCAGTCAAAAACAAACTTCTGGAGGAACAGAAGCATGAGCAGCATCTGTGGAGGCAAAGGGAAATTGGAAAAAAAGAGACTAGTTCAAGAAAGACACATTTGCCACATCGCACAGAAATCTGCTTACGCTGTTATAGAAAGACTTCTCAAAAAGAAATACATAATTTCTCATCAATATCATTATATGAGGCAGCTAATCACTACTTGCAACTGTTTTCCCAGTCAATGATCGAGACTTTCACTCCTTTGTTTCACATTCCTCAATACTCTTGCCAAACAAATACCTATAATCTTAACCTTGAACATTTTAATCAGAAACAACAGGAATTCTGCAGATGCTGGAAATTCAAGCAACACACATCAAAGTTGCTGGTGAACGCAGCAGGCCAAGCAGCATCTATAGGAAGAGGCGCAGTCGACGTTTCAGGCCGAGACCCTTCGTCAGGACTCCTGACAAAGGGTCTCGGCCTGAAACGTCGACTGCGCCTCTTCCTATAGATGCTGCTTGGCCTGCTGCGTTCACCAGCAACATTTTAATCAGAGCTCTCCGGGGACAAAAATCCAAGGTTCTACAGAAATCGAAAAGCCAAAAAAAAAAGGTAGATGCTGGAAAACTGAAATAAACATGGAAAACACTTAAAAAAAAAATCTAGATCAGGAGTTCCCAACCCGGAGCCCACTGACCCCTCGGTTAATGGTAGGGATCCATGGCACAAGAAAGGTTGGAAATCCCTGCCCTTGATCAATGCAGATGGATGAACACAAAAAGCACAAAAACCTCCAACAAACACAAAATGTTGGAGGAACTCAGCTGGCCAGGCAGCATCAATGGAAAAGAGTAAACAGTCAATGTTTCAGGCCGAGACCCTTCAACGGGAACCCAAAAACCTCACCCTTCTTTTCATACCACCATGTTGCAAAGCAACACACTTAAAAGCTAAGGTCTTCCGTGCTCCTGTTAGGTGAATTTGAATTCTGAGATCACATGACTCATTAGAGTGACTAGTAATAAATCGAAGGACAGAAATCAGAAATGCACTTAGCCATATGGGAATCCTTAATTGTTCATGTATATCTAACAGAGGATATTACTAAGATAAGCAGAATTACAATCATTTTAAATTTAAACATTTCACCTTAAAAGTATATTCTGTATACATTTGCCAACTTGCAACCTTTTAAAACAGGCAGGAAAGATTAGACCTTGATCCACTATTGAATGAGGTTGTCCTAGCATTATGAACATTAGACTTGTGGACATCCCGATATACAAACAAGCTACATTATTACATTCAAAGTCTGACATGTACATACATCTGTTTGTACAAACAGAACTACTTTTCTCTCTCTCTCCCCTTTTAGTAATTGTTCATTCTTATTAGTCTTGTGTGGCTTTGATGCCATTCACCACAATACTACAGAAGTACAGTTGGCATAACGAGTGATTTCTGTGTATTTTCCAACATATTAAAAACCGAGTTTTTGTGTCACGCAGCATCATCCTGTAGATGTATACAAATAACCAAGAGGGAGTGCTTGCTGGTGATCTTAAGTTTATTCGAATTCTCATAGATTCAGTACATCTCCAACCTGAACCACAGTAGCCAGAAAACTGAACTTCGTAAAACAAGTGACACTTCATGAAATTGATTAATTTAAACAAATGTAATAAATCCATAGCATATATTTTTAAAGTTTTACTTTATGCTTATTGAAATTTACTTGAAAGAAATATGTAATATTTTAAATTACATTACAAATGCATCACCTAAACATCTACAAAGATGGTTAGCAGCAATTAGATTTTAATCAGGAATCTCAATAGTCAGTCCCAAGGGATAGCACAACTGTGGGCTGAAGGGCCTGTACCATATTGTACTGTTCTGCGTTCTATTATGTGTTTAAGCTTCTGGAACTTAGACATCAGTACTGCATTTGGACCCAAGAATGCCGACGCTAACACACTGCTGTAAATAAAGAAACACAGAATGACGAGATGCCAAATGTTATCACATCCTTTTCCAAATTTTGCTCAAACCAGAGCAGGTAACGTGCAAGTCTACAGACATGGAGCTGCCACAAGATCTTGGGCCTATTTGAACCAAAGGCCACAGAATTGCAGATCAGCTGCCACCATCTGTCCTAAGTTACTGTTAATTCGAGTTCCTCAAATAAATTTACCAACAATTTAACTGCCAACTCCTCAGGAGACAGGAAGCAACGCTAGCATTTCAGCTTTCAAATCACAAATGCACTGACCTTTCAAATACTTGGAAAAACTATTCACAAGTATCAAATATATCCAGCAGATTTTGCAGTATTTGGACCTGGTGGGGTCCCTTCCAAGTGTAAGATCAGACACACCAAAAACCTAATTAAATTGTTCCTGCCTTCCTTCAGACCATGACATAATGCGATATTTTAAAAATTCAGCAAATAAAGCACATTGATTTTAATTTGTGGTAGCTAACACATCTTTAATTGTAATTGACTACAAAGCTTCCTTTTATACAGGAAGAAATATTTTACAACACATCAATAGAGGTGCTCATCTGTAGGTGTGACAAGATGGGCTTTAAAATGCAAACAATGAAACTGTTGTCAGATATATTCTGAACAGCTACACTGCACAAATAAGCAATGCATCACTCCAAAAGCGATATCTTTTTTCAACTTGAAATTAGAGCAGGCATCAGAGCATTTGAAACCAAACGATTCTGCATCGCCCTGTCACCAGGCAGAGAATGTTTCCTGCCAATTCGTAAACAACAGCAGAATTTCTTTCAATCTCCCACCCAAAATGCTGGGGATCACCCACCTTCAGAGCTTTCAACAAACAAAGTACATTTCTGGAACAATAATTTGCACTGATCACCTCAACATACAATTCCCAAATCAGACACATGGGGGAAATAAACTGGTAGTGTTCGAACAGATGATGGAGGGAGTGGGGAACACAGAAAGGTGGTCAGGGAGCAAAAGAAAGGGGGCAAGGGTGATGCCCACAGGCAGGAGTGAGCTGGTTGACAAGAGTCAGAGGGGTGTACAGCAGTGGAGGGGGCAGGAGAGGGAGAGGATGACGAGGGCTGAGGTTGATGGGGGAATTGGCCAGCCAGAGTGGGTACTGGAAGAGAGGAAGGAGGGACGGTGGGAGAGTCTGAAGAGTGGGAGAGCAGATGAGGGACGGGAGGAAGAAAAGGAGTGCAGGAATAGGAAGGTGTGGTGCGAGTGGGGAGGAGGTAGCTGGGGTGATGGGACATGAACTGCCAAAGGGAGGGATGAGGAGTGTGAGGGGTGGAGGGGACGTGAGCCCTGCCGGAGGGAGGGTGAGCATACATGAACTGCCGGAGGGAGTGAAGAGATGAGATGATGTGAACTGCCGGAGGGAGAGAAGGAATGAGGGGACGTGAACTGTCGGAGGGAGGGGTGGGTGATGGGACGTAAACTCTGCCGGAGGGAGGGGAATGAGGGGACATGAACTGCACCAACCTGCGGACTCCCCGGTATTGATCCAGTCCGGGTTGGCCAGGCTGGCGATGGCGAAGATGTCAGCGGCCAGGAAGAGGCATCCTGAGATTATGGTCAGCTTATCCATGGCGGGAGGGCGACCGCCTTCACTCCGCAGCCAAAGAGCGGCGGCTGCCGACCACCCGGCCCATGCCGCGGAGCATCGCCTCAGCCGACCCCCGGGCTCGGCCGTCGGCGGCGCCTGCGGGGGAGACTCGCTCGATCGCCTCTGCCTTTAGTTGCCGGTCTCCATCTGCGCGACGGAAGGGGAGGGAGGAGGGAGGAAAGAGGCGACACCGATCCGCGTCTCAGGCGCTCGGGCCCGGCAGCTCCTCACTCGCGCACGGCGGCCATTCACTCGGCGGGCGGCAACCGCAGCGGTTGCGTGCGCGCCGCCGCGGCGCGGCCTGGCCAGGGGTGCGCGACCGATGGCGGGCGGCACGTGCTCGCTCTCGTGCCCACCCCGCCTCCCACCGCCCTCGTGCGCGGCAGCTGGCACCTGTCTCCTCGCCCGAAATCCGCCCGCCAAGTGGCGCACAGCAAGATCCCACGGAGAGGCGCGGCCGCTGATTGGCCGTACCGGCCTCCCCTTCAAATCAGTCAGGTAACTCAAACGGGAATTTAAAAAATATAAAAATTAAACTGATTTATCATTCTCAAAGTAAATTTATTATCAAAATTCATATATGTCACCATATTCAAATCCATAATAGAATAATAGCCATAATAAAATCAATGAAAGAGTGCAAAAGCGCAAATGAAACTGCGCAAATACAAAAAGAATAAATAAACAAATAAGCAAGCAAGCAATAAATTTCAAGAGCATGAGATGAAGAATCCTTGAAAGTGAGTCCATAGATTGTGGGAACAGGTCAGTGTGAGATGAGTGAAA
Organism: Mobula hypostoma; assembly: GCF_963921235.1. Taxonomy (NCBI): domain Eukaryota; kingdom Metazoa; phylum Chordata; class Chondrichthyes; order Myliobatiformes; family Myliobatidae; genus Mobula; species Mobula hypostoma. The sequence continues at coordinate 148,176,937 of NC_086105.1, forward strand.
TTTTTCTCTTTGGTTCAGGAGCCTGATTTTGAGGGTTGATAGGAGCAACACTTTCAGTACTTTCAGTTCATACTGAAAGTGTCGCTTTGATCTCAGCATCTGCAGATTATTTTGTGTTTGAGGGTTGATAACTTCCTGAACCTGGTGGCGTGAGTCCTGAGGCTCCTGTACCTTCTTCTTCCACATTGGGATTGTATATGACAAGAGAGCATAGGTTTAACATGGAATTGGAATTGGTTTATTATTGTCACGTACGGAGATACAGTGAAAGGCTTGTATTGCGTACTGTTCACACAGATCAGGTCATTACAACTGTGCATTGAGGTAGAATAAGGTAAAACCATGGTATATGGAGGAATTTAAGGCGGGGGGGGTTATATGGGAGGCAGAGTTTAAGGGTCGGCACAACATTGTGAGCCAAAGGGCCTGTACTGTTCTATGTTCTAAAATAATAACAATGCAGAATAAAGTGTCACGGTTACAGAGAGAGTGCAGTGCAGGCGAACAATAAAGTGCAAGATCATTAGGTAGATTGTGAGGTCAAGAGTCCACCTTATTGTATTACAGGACTGTTCTTATAACAGCAGGATAGAAGCTGTGCTTAAACCTGATGCACGTACTTTCAGACTTTTGTATCTTCTGCCCAATGGGAATGGGGAGAAGAGAAAATGTCCAGGGTGGGTGAGGTCTTTGATTATGTTGGCTGCTTTACTGAAGCGGCGAGAGGTGTAAGGGAGGCTGGTTCCCATGATGCACTGAGTTTAGCAGGGGTCTGAGGGGGGATTTTTTTCCATATCAAGGGTGGCTGCAAGTTGGAACATGCTACTTGAAGAGGTGGTAGAGGCATATACTCTCACAATATATAAGAAACAATCCATAAGAATTGACAATAAACTGGACTGGTCAAAGAACACTGAGGCTGTCTACAAGAAGGGTCAGAGCCGACTCTATTTCCTGAGGAGACTGAGGTCCTTTAACATCTGCCAGACGATGCTGAGGATGTTCTACGAGTCTGTGGTGGCCAGTGCTATCATGTTTGCTGTTGTATGCTGGGGCAGCAGGCTGAGGGTAGCAGACACCAACAGAATCAACAAACTCATTCGTAAGGCCAGTGATGTTGTGGGGATGGAACTGGACTCTCTCACGGTGGTGTCTGAAAAGAGGATGCTGTCTAAGTTGCATGCCATCTTGGTCAATGTCTCCCATCCACTACATAATGTACTGGGTGGGCACAGGAGTACATTCAGCCAGAGACTCATTCCTCCGAGATGCAGCACAGAGCATCACAGGAAGTCATTCCTGCCTGTGGCCATCAAACTTTACAACTCCTCCCTTGGAGGGTCAGACATCCTGAGCCAATAGGCTGGTCCTGGACTAATTTCCTGGCATAATTTATATATTACTATTTAACTATTTATGGTTTTATTACTATTTATTATTTATGGTGCAACTGTAGCGAAAACCAATTTCCCCCAGGGTCATAAGGTATGACTATGACTATGACAGGTTTTGAGTCATCAGTGCACGGAAAGCTATGGACCATATGCGGATAAATGGGATTAGTATAGGTGAGCACACTGGCAGGCTCTGAGCAGTATAACTCCAGGACTCAGGAAGAGGTTCACGAGAATGATTCCAGAAATGAAAGGGTTAATGTATGAAGAACATTGAATGGCTCTAGGCCTGTACTCAATAGAGTTTAAAAGAATGAGGGGGATCTCATTGAAACCTATCCAATACTGAAAGGTCAAGATAGAGTGGACATGGAGAAGATTTTCGATAGAGAGAGCCTCGGACCGGAGGAGACAACCTCAGAAGAGAAGGACATCCACTTAGAACAGAGATGAGAAGGAATTTATTTAGTCAGAGAGCGATGAATCTATGAAATTCATTGACACAATCAGCATGCAGTGGCAAAGTCATTAGGTATATTTGAAGCAGAGGCTGATAGGTTCTCGATTAGTAAGGGCATCAAGGTTATGGGGAGAATGGAGATCGAGAGGGAAAATAAATAAGCTGTGATGAAATGGCAGAGCAAATTCAATGGGCCAAGTGGCTTAATTCTGCTCCTATTTCTTACAGTCTTCACGCATCACTAGTGATCATCGCTAATGAGAGAGAGTTTTACAAACTGCTCAACATTCTATCACTCTCAATACCCTAAGAGTCACCATTGACCAGACATCAAACTGAACCAGCCACTTATGTATATATCAGAGCTACAAGAGGTGGTTAGAGGCTTAATATCCTGTGGTAACTGACCCATCTCCTGATGGACAAAGCCTTTCCACCATCTAAAAAACACATGGCAGATACTGTATACCATTTTGTCTGGTTGCATCACTGTCTAGCACAGTGGGGCCATTGCACAGGAACTGAAAACACTGCAGAAAGTTGTAAATTCAGCCAGCTCCATCATGGGTACTAACTTCCCCGGCATTGAGGACATCTTCAAAAGGCCATATCTCAAGTAGGTGACATCTATCATCAAGGATCCTCACCATCCAGGCCATCTTCTCGTTGCTACCATCAGAGAAGAGGTACAGGAGCTTGAAGATACACACTGAATGTTTTTGGAACAGCTTCATTCCCTCCAACATCAGAAACCACAAACAGTATTTTGCTCATTTTATTTTTGATATATTCTTATAGTAATTCTTTATGTATTGCACTGTACTGCTGCTGCAAAATAACAAATTTCATGATTTATGTCAGTGATAATAAACCCGATTCTGAGAAGCACATTGGAAACTACCTGGATGAGTGCAGCTCAAAGCCATCCAGAAACACAAGAGACTTTGCAGATGCTGGAAATCCAGAGCAACACACACAAGCTGACGTTTCAAGGCCAGATCCTTCATCAGGACCGTGATGTTTCAGGATAGTGCAGGATATCCAGAAAGCAGGCTGCTTGACTAGCATCCCGAACCCCAACCTAAACATGAATTCATTTTCTCTGTTGTGCACAGTGGCTGTAGTGTGAACCACCCACAAAATACACTGCATTTATTTGGCTGAGCTATTCCAACGCCAACTTTCAAACCTGCAAACTCCACCAGCCAAAAGAGCAGTTTTCAGGTACTGTATATGGGAATAGCGCCCCCTGCAGGTTCTCCTTTAAATTTCACGTACTGTATCAGAACGGCATCAACGCTCCTTTCAACCTCACTGAATCTAATTCCTGGATCCGCCTTACCAACACCACTGTGGGAGCAGCTTCACTAAAGGAATGCAGTACTTCAAGCAGGTGGCTCACCCCCACCTCCTCAAGGCAGGGTTGGGTGATAAAAGCTGGCCTTGTCAATAAAGTCCAGAATCTAAAAAATAAGTAATTGAAAAATCATTGCAGCTCACAACTAGAAAAGTAAATTTATTATCAAAGTACGTGTATGCCACTATATACTGCCTTGAGATTCATTTTCTTGCAGGCATTTACAGGAAAATAAAGAAATACTACAGATGCTAAGAACAAAAATACATAAACAACGACTGAGAAACAACTAATGTGCAAATAAAATAAATAAATAATACTGAGAACATGAGTTGTAGAGTCCTTAAAAGTGAGTCTGCGGGTTGTGGAATCGGTTTAGAGTTGAGGTGAGTGAAGCGGTTCAGGAGCCTGATGGTTGAGGGATAAAAATGTTTCTGAACCTGGTGGTGTGGAACCTAAGGTTCCTGTACCTCCTGCTCGAGAAGAGAGCATGGCCTGAATGAAGAGGGACCTTGAGTATGGATGCTTCTTTCTTGTGGCAGCACTCCTTGTAGATACCCTGAATGGTGGGGAAGGCTATGTCAATAATGCACCGGGCTGTATCCACCATTTTCTGTAGACCTCTCAGAGCCATCAGGTATTTAAAGTTACCCCTTCCATATGAAAAGACATTTGTTTGGCTTGCAAGGAAACCCTTAACAGTTTCTCAATTAATATAACTGAATGTTACTTTCTCACAGGTCCCTACCTTGAAGCTGAGAGAGTGTAGAAGTGTACTTGTACAAAATGACATCTTTGTCTGTAACAATATGGAATCTCTATTGTACCAGAGTGCTTTGCTAGTAGTGTTCATGCAACATTATGCTGATGGAACCTGAGTCCTTGAAAAACTGCAGACCAGCAGATGCGTTTCTGAAAGAATACCAAATACACTGATTAAGCAGAAGGACAGAATGCAGCCTTTCCTTGAAGTGAGGCATGGGTAGCTGTACTTGTCACTTGTGTATAAAGGAGTGACTATGCTTTCCGTTTTTCAGAAGCTATCAATGGCACTTGTATGGTAATGGTCTCCCCTTGCCGCAAGTAAAATAAATGTAATTATAATTGATCCACTCTGAGTTATTTGTTGTTTGTTCTAGGATGTACAAACGTTGTAGCAAAAGGGTGCTTAATGAGAGAAAAGGGAAGAAAGGAGCATTCTAGGATGGGAGGGAGAGATGGAGGTAGAGGACAAGAATATTCAAGAGGAGGAAAGTAAAAAGATGGTGGAGGGGATGCAGATGGAGAGAGATGAAGAGAAAGAGGAAGATAGAACATAGAACATAGAATAGTACAGCACAGTACAGGCCCTTCGGCCCACAATGTTGTGCCGACCCTCAAACCCTGCCTCCCATATAAGCCCCCACCTTAAATTCCTCCATATACCTGTCTAGTAGTCTCTTAAACTTCACTAGTGTAGCTGCCTCCACCACTGACTCAGGCAGTGCATTCCACGCACCAACCACTCTCTGAGTAAAAAACCTTCCTCTAATATCCCCCTTGAACTTCCCACCCCTTACCTTAAAGCCATGTCCTCTTGTATTGAGCAGTGGTGCCCTGGGGAAGAGGCGCTGGCTATCCACTCTATCTATTCCTCTTATTATCTTGTACACCTCTATCATGTCTCCTCTCATCCTCCTTCTCTCCAAAGAGTAAAGCCCTAGCTCCCTTAATCTCTGATCATAATGCATACTCTCTAAACCAGGCAGCATCCTGGTAAATCTCCTCTGTACCCTTTCCAATGCTTCCACATCCTTCCTATAGTGAGGCGACCAGAACTGGACACAGTTGGGAAAGAGGTAAGGTAGAGAAGGGAGGAGATCAAGCAGGGAGGAGGAAGAGTGGAGGGGATGAGAGAGACAGATGGAGAGGGAGAGAAAGAGACAGAGGCTGAATGAAGGGTCTCAGCCTGAAGCCTTGATTGTTTATTCGTCTCCATGCTACCTGATCTGCTGAGTTCCTCCAGCATTTTGTGTGTATTGCTTTGGATTTCCGGTATCTGCAGAATCGCTGGTGTTTTTTGAGAGAAAGAGAAGGACCTGCTATTGGGTTTACAGCAACACTATCTGGTCAACCTATTCTACATTGACTCCAATACAAATACAAAGATCAAATCTACATAGCCCTGGAACAAAAGCCTCTACATCAAAGCCCTGCACATTTTCAGAAAAGATTTTACCAATGACTCTGAAGTGAACACAGAGAACTGAGAGAACTGATAAGGCCATAAGATATAGGCGCAGATTTAGGCCATTTGGCCCATCGAGTCTGCTCCACCATCCCATCATGGCTGATTTATTATTCCCCTCAACTCCATTCTCCTGCCTTCTCCCCATAATCTTTGACTCCTTACTAATCAAGAACCGTCAACCTCTGTTTGGCCTCCAAGTCTCTTGGCCTCCACAGCCATCTGCTGCAATGAATTCCACAGATTCACCACCTACTGGCTAAAACAATTCCTCCACAACACTCAAACACGAGGAAATCTGCAGATGCTGGAATTTCAAGCAACACACATAAAAGTTGCTGGTGAATGCAGCAGGCCAGGCAGCACCTCTAGGAAGACGTACAGTCGATGTTTCGGGCCGAGACCCAAACATCGACTGTACCTCTTCCTAGAGATGCTGCCTGGCCTGCTGCGGTCACCAGCAACTTTTATGTGTGTTGCTCCACAACACTGTCCTATAGGGACATTTTTGTATTCTGAGACTGTTCCCTCTAGTCCTTGACTCCCCCATGATAGGAATCATCCTCCCCACGTCCACTTTAGCTAGGCCTTTCAATATTCAGTAAGTTTCAATGAGATTCCGCCCCCCCCCCACCAATTCTTCTAAACTCCAGTAAGTCCAGGCCCAGAGCCATCAAACACTTGTCCTAACCTCATCAATTAACCCTTTCGTTCCCAGGATCATTCTTGGGAACCTCCTCTGGACCGTCTCCAACGCCAGCACATCCTTTCTTAGATGGGGGGCACAAAGCTGCTCACAATACTCCGGCATGTTCTGCTGGATTTTTGTTTATTGTGAATGCCTGCAAGAAAATGAATCTCAGGATACTATCTGGTGACAGATACAGTACATACTCTGAAAATAAATTTACTTTGAACTTTTGAAATGAATAGAGGAGCAGTGTGTTAACCAGCTGGTTACAGTTACTGGGAAGCAATGGGAAATGGGGGGAAAGTGGGACCGACAGGAGACTCCCCACTCATCCTGGACCCTCTGTTGATGCGGACAGACTCTGCCCTGTCGGCCTACTAACCCCTGGTGTTTTATCGACAGCATTGCCGATGAGTTCCTCACCTTTGGACTGTGGGAGCACCTGGAAAAAACCCACACAGTCACAGGAAGAACGTACAAAATCCTTGCAGATGGTGCCAGAATTGAACTCTGAACTTCAGAATACCTTGAGCTGTAATAGCCATGCAGCTTTGGTTTGTGTATTTGTCAGTTATAATCTGGGTTATTATCTCTGACATATGTATGTACTGGATGGGCACGATGGGGCTGAAGGGCCTGACTATTCCCTCTGTGATCCCGTAAAATCAGATACAAAGCTGGTCTTAATTAATGAGTAACACACACAAAATGCTGGACGAACTCAGCAGGTCAGGCAGCATCTCTGGAGGTGGTAAAGCCAAATACGTTACAGGCTTTTAAGAGATGTTTGGATGGGCACATGGAGGGATATGGACATTGTGTAGGTAGGAGGGATTAGTGTTTGAGTGTTTTTGATTGTTTTTTTTAGCTGGTTCGGCACAACATTGTGGGCCTGTTCTTGTGCTGTACCATTCTGTGTTCTAAACAGTCAACTTTTGGGCCAAGACCCTTCATCAGGACTGGAAAGCAAGGGGGAAGAAACCAGAATAAGAAGGTGGGGAGTAGGGAAGGAGTGCAAGCTGGCAGGTGATAGATAGAATAGAACTGTATTGTTATTGCTCAAGACAACGACATTACGGTGCTACTTCAATCTGTGCCAAACAGATATTTACACTGCATGCAGTACAGCTTAATCAAAAATTTCCCATATTTACATGGAACAAGTGACGTTGGTAGTCCATAACACTCAAAGACCGTTGGCAAGATGGGTGTAGCATTATTCAGCTGCACAGCAACCCTCAGGACGAAGCTATTCTTTAGTCTTACTGTTTTGGCTAAGATGTTTCTGTATCTCCTACCAGATGGCAGGAGATTGAACAGACAGTGTCTGGGATGACATGGGTCTTTAATAATGTTAGGAGCACACCGTAGGCATCGGGAGTTGTAGATTGTCTCCAGGTCCGTAAGTTGAGTCCCAGTGAAGTGCTGAGCCGTTCTAATCACCCATTGGAGTGCTGTGTGATCTGTCCTGCACCAGCTAGAGTACCTGTCATTCTGTGATGAGACCAGGTGAGAGGGAGGGTGGGTGGATGGGGGAAAGAAGTTTGAAGTTAGAAGTTGGGAGAGGTAAAGAGATGAAAAAGAAAGAATCTGATAGGAGAGGGCAGTGGTCCATGAAGTAAGGGAAACCAGAGGGAGGTGTCTCCCCGCTGGGGAAGAAAAAAGGGTTCCCAGAAGATGGGAACCAGAACATTCAGGTTGAAAGCTACCCAGGTGGAATATGAGGAGTTGCTCCTCCAACCTGGACCAACACGTTGGAATTGACGTTAATTTAAATGCAGCACTAAGATTAGTTCTTTCCATGGAGTGCAGCAGTGAATCTCAGCAACCAGAGAGTTAAAAAGCAATAAACAATGGGGTTATTACGCCCTCTTCCCTTGACATCAATAACATTCCAGAATCCTCAGCCACCCACTCTCCGTTGCCCTGGGAGATCTGGAGATTGTAATTTGAATGAGTTCCCCCCCCCCAACCCCAGCTGGCAGGAGCCGACTCCCCTGCGTACCAACAGATCGTAAAGCCTGTCTTCACCTCCACAGCCTATGGAACACAGGGACTGGAACGTACGGCCAGAGAGAGGTACGACCGGAGGGAGGAAGAGGATCTCCCATTACAGTCCACTGTGCACCAGGGCAGTCAGTGCCCATGGGCAGTTACAGGGCTTGGGGAAGGCCCAGAGGGGTAGTCTCAGTATAAATGAGGAGCAGGGATTATCCTGGGAATGAAAGGGTTAACACATGAAGTCTGTTTAATAACTCTGGGTCTGTGCTCACTAGAGTTCAGAAGAATGAGGGGGGATCTCACTGAAACCTATTAATCTTGAAAATCATAGCTAGAGTGGATATGGAGAGGAAATTTCCAATAGTGAGAGAGTCTAGGACCAGCAGACACAGCCTTGGAATAGAAGAACATCACTTCAGAACAGAGCTGAGGAGAAATTTCTTCAGTCAGAGAGCAGTGAATCTGTGAAATTCATTGCCACTGACGGCTGTGGAGGCCAAGTCATTGGGAATATTTAAAGTGGAGGTTGACAGGTTAATCAGGGTGTTAACTGTTACAGGGAGAAGGCAGGAGAATAGGACTGAGAGGGATAATAAATCAGCCATGATGGAATGGTGTAGCAGACTCAACAGGCAGAATGGCTGAAGTCTGTTCCTGTGTCTCATGGACCCTCCCGGATTGTTGTAATCATTTAGTTTATCCATTACTCACCAAACTATCTACAAGACACTCTTACCGTTGAAATATCTTCATGGAGTCATAAAGTTATACAGTCAAAAATGACCTTCAGCCTAATTCATCCATGCTGATCAAAATGTCCATCTAAACTAATCATTTTGGCTGCATTTGGCCCATTTGACATAACCGTGGCTAGCAAGAGAAGTCAAAGCCAACATAAAAGCTTAAGAGAGGGCATATAATAGAGCAAAAATTAGTGGGAAATTAAAGGATTGGGAAGCTTTTAAAGCCAATAGAAGATAACTAAAAAAGTCATTAAGAAGGTAAAGATGGAATACAAAAGTAAGTTAGCCAATAATATTAATGAGGGTATGAAAAGTTTCTTCAGATACATAAAATATAAAAGAGTGGCAAGAGAGGATATCAGACCGCTGGAAAACAATGCTGGAGAGGTAGTAATAGGGGACAAGGAAATGGCAGACAAACTGAATAAGTATTTTGCATCATTCTTCACTGCGGAAAACACTAGCAGTATGGTGGAAGTTCCAGATGTAAAGGGTCATGAAGTGTGTGAAGTTACCATTCTTAGAGAGAAGTTTCTTAGGAAACTAAAAGGTCTGAAGGTAGATAAGTCACCTGGACCAGATAGTGCATTCCCCAGGGTTCTGAAGGAGGTGGCTGAAGAGATTGTGGAGGCAATAATAATGATCTTTCAAGAATCATTGGCTTCTGGAATGTTGGACTCGATTATTAAGGGTGATGTCTCAGGGTACATGATAAAAAGGGCCAGTCTGCATAGTATCCTCAAAGGAAAATCTTGCCTGATAAATCTGTTGGAATTCTTCGGAAAAAATAACAAGCAGGATAGACAAAGGAAAATCAGTTGATGTTGTGTACTTGGAATTTCAGAAGGCCTTTTACAAGGTGCCACACATGAGGCTGCTTAACAAGCTATGAGCCCATGGTATTACAGGAAAGATTCTAGCATGGATAAAGCAGTGGCTGATTGGCAGGAGGCAAAGAGTGTGAATAAAGAAACCTTTCCTGACTGGCTGCTGGTGGCTAGTGGTGTTGGGACGATTCTTTTTATATTATCTGTCAATAATTTGGATGATGGAAGTGATGGCTTTGTTGCAAAGTTTGCAGATGAAATGAAGATAGGTGGAGGGACAGGTAGTTTTGAGGAAGTAGAGAGGCTACAGAAGGACTTAAATTAAGAGAATGGGCAAAGGAACAGCAGATGGAATACAGTGTCGGGAAGTGTATGGTAGAAGAGATGAAATTTCTAAATGGAAAGAAAATACAAAAATACTGAGGTGCAAAGGGACTTGGGAGTCCTTGTGCAGGATTCCTTAAGGGTTAATTTACAGGTTGAGTCTCTGGTAAGGAAGGCAAATGCAATGTTAGCATTCATTTCAAGAGGATCAGAATATAAAAGCAAGGATGTAATGTTGAGGCTTTATAAAGCACTGGTGAAGCTTCACTTTGAGTATTGTGAGCAGGTTTGGGCCCCTTATCTTAGAAAGGATGTGCTAAAACTGGAGAGGGTTTAAAGGAGGTTCATGAAAATGATGTCAGGATTGAATGGCTTGTCATATGAAGAGTGTTTGATGGCTCTGGGCCTGTATTCACTCAAATTCAGAAGGATGAGGGGTGACTCATTGAAACCAATCAAATGGTGAAGGGCCTTGTTAGAGTGGATGTGGAGAGGATGTTTCCTATGGTGGGAGCGTCTAAGACCAGGGGACACAACCTCAGAATAGAGGGGCATCCTTTTAGAATGGAGATGAGGAGGAATTTCTTTAGCCAGAGAGTGGTGAATCTGTGGAATTCTTTGCCACAAACAGCTGTGGAGGCCAAGTCTTTATGTATATTTAAGGCAGAGGTTGATAGATTCTTGATTGGTCAGGGCATGAAGGGATACGGGGAGAAGGCAAGAGATTGGGGCTGAGAAGGAAAATGGATCAGCCATGATGAAACGACAGAGCAGACTCGATGGGCCAAATGATCTAATTCTGCTCCTATATCTTACGGTCTTACATCACTCTAAGTTTTTCCTATCTACAATATGTACATGTTGTTATTATACATGCCTCTACCACTTACTCAGAATAAGTGGTACATCTTTACATGTTGTTATTATACATGCCTCTACCACTTATTCAGAAAGCTTGTTCCATATACTCACCCTCTGCATGAAGAAGTTACCCCCTCAGGTCCCTTTTAAACTCTTCCCCTCTCACTGTAAACCAGGAGTTCCCAACTTTTATTATGCTGTGGACCCACACCATTAACCAAGGGGTCCAAGGACCCCAGGTTGGGAACCCCTGCCTTCAACCTATGACCCTTAACTTTTGATTCCCTGGTAGAAGAACCCTATCTCTGTCCCTCATGGCTTTATACACCCCTTCATGCCTCATTCTTAAGGGAGATGTCAGTAACACCTTACATTGTCCTCTGCCTCACCTCCAGTGTCCCCAAATCCAGGGTTTAAACAAGACTGTTGTGTTTTGCAGATCCAGTGACAGATGTGAAAGAGAATGCAGACCATAACTTGGGTAGCAGCTATAAAACGTTCATTAAGAGGGGAGCTAAAGGTCTGGGTCTGGTGCTGATTGAAAACGGATCCTTCCTACAGATTGTGAGAACTATTGAGAGTGGTCCTGGAGACTCAGAGACAAACCTGAAACCAGGTACAGTATTTATTTATATTGTCCAATAATCACACAGACAAGCCCACATTACAGCAATTTGAATCAGAATCAGGTTTAATTTCACTGTATGTCGTGATTTTTTTTTGTGGCAGCAGTACTTTGCAATACAGAATAAAACTTCTATATATTACAAAATAACTATATATAAAGTTAAATTAAGTAAGCATGGCAGAAATAGAGCAAAAAAAAAGAGAGAAACAAAATAGTGAGGTAATGTTGGTGGGTTCATGGTACATTCAGAAATCTGATGGCGGAGGGGAAGAAGCTGTTCCTGAAACAGAGTGATGGTGACAAAAGGATGCCTTTCCCTCTGTCTCCATCTCTGGAGATGAACAGTGATTCCCATAGTTAACTCGACTCTACATCTTCCCACTCTATCTCCTGTAAAAATGCTATTCCCTTTTCTCAGTTTCTTCCCCCCCGCCACATCCATTCTCAGGTTGTGGCTTTCCATTCCAGGCCATCAGAGATACCCTCCTTTATTAAAGAATGGGGTTTTCCTCACTCTACTATTGATGCTGCCTTCATCTGCATCTCCTCCATTTCCCTTCTATCTGCACTCATCCCCTCATCCCACCATCATAGTAATGATAGAGACCCTCTTGTCCTTACCTACCACCCCATCAGCCTCCACATCCAGCACATTATCCTCCCACAACTTCTGCTATCTCCAAAGACACCGTACCTCTAAACATACCTTTACCTCCCTCTCCCTCTGCTTTCCACAGGGATCGCTCCCTCCCTGATTCCCTTGTCCATTTGTCCCTCCCCAATAATTTTCCTCCAGGCACTTATCCCTCAAAGTGGCCCAAGTGCTGCAGCTACTATACCCACGCACCTCCTCCTTCACCACCATTCAGGGTCCCAAACAGTCCTTCCAGGTGAGGCAACACTTCACCAGCAAATATGCTGGATGGTCTATTGTGCCGGTGCTCCCAATACAGACTCCTCTACATTGGTGAGACCCGACATAAATTAGGGGAACACTTTGTCGAACATCTCTGCTTCATCCACCACAAGCAGAACTTAGTGGCCAAACATTTTAATTCTGGTTCCCATTCCCGTTCCAATACGTCAGTCCATGGCCTCCTCTTGTGCCTAGACGAGGCCACCCTCAGGATGGATGAACTATGTTAGAATGAACACGAGGAATCTCTCTCCTTTTTCTCTCTCTGTCCCTCTGACTATACCCCTTGCCCATCCTCTGGGTTTCCCCCCCTCCCCCTTTTCCTTCTCTCTAGGCCTCCTGTCCCATGATCCTCTCATATCCCCTTTTGCCAATCACCTGTCCAGCTCTTGGCTCCAGCCGTCCCCCTCCTGTCTTCTCCTATCATTTTGGATCTCCCCCTCCCACTTTCAAATCTCTTACTAGCTCTTCCTTCAGTTAGTCCTGACGAAGGGTCTCGGCCTGAAACATCGACTGTACCTCTTCCTAGAGATGCTGCCTGACCTGCTGCGTTCACCAGCAACTTTGATGTGTGTTGCTATGTTAGAGTGAGCTTTTTTGGGTAGATGATTTGTTTACACTTAAATGACTTTGGCCACCAGACTTCTATTTGACGAAGTACTGTGGATTGAGTCCACAACAATGCGCTTCCTAAAAAGGTGTGAATACCAGATGCTTCTGGCGTCGTAGTTTGACCTGATGCTGTAGTTTTGAAGACAGTATTATCTATACATTATAAATATTAATTGTCTTCTATGTTAGCACGTAAAATGCCAAATAAATGTATTGTGGATTTAATTGCATTCCTTAAGGCTGTGGATACCAACCCAGACATGTTGGCATCAGAAGGAAAGGATGGGGTTAGGTGGTGTGATATTTTGTATGTAACTTTAATAGGGAGCATTGTCTATGCATTGTCTATAACCTTTTAAGTAGCGATTGCCTTTGTGTTTAGCATATAAATATCAAGCCCACATTGGGCTAGCAGACCTTTCTACCGAAAGCGCCTCCGTCCGTATGATGCCTGCTTGTTGTGTGGAATACAGAAGCTGCCTTGTATCTCCCAGTGACTCTAACTCTCCAGTGATTTCATCCACGCTACAAGCTACACCTTACATTCTGTCTGGGCAGTCTCCAACTTGATGGTATGAATATCGATTTCTCCTTCTAGTGAACAAAATTCTTCCCCTTCCCCCATTTACTCTATTCCCCTGTTATGCCGCTGGCTTTTAGGGTAGCAATGAAAGTCCTCCATCTCTGTCTGTTCTTAGCCATTTTCTCTATTGTGCCCATTGTGGTACAGAATCCTCATTTCTGCCTCTGCGGTTTGGTGCCAAGTTGTCTTTGGTTTCCTGCATTTCCTCCGCCATTCAGGGATCCGATGAAGATGATGGGGTTGGCCTCTCTTTTCATCAGGTGTCCAATCCATCTCCAACATTTCCTCATGATTGTGGCCATGTCCTCTTGATAACACTGGAAGAGCAGGGCATGGTTAGAGATCTCCCTTGGCCGAAAATACGGAGGACCTTCCAAGGCTAATGGTGCGGAATGATGACAGCTTGGCAAGGTCTTTCTCTGTCATGCACCAGTTTTTATTGGAAAAGTGGTCTATTACTTAATATGTTACTTTCTTTAACAAAACAAAAAAAAATGTCTGTGACATTTCTTATTTTCCATTGTTTATCGGGTACCTGTCTTCAAAATATTAAAGGATTTTGTCCTTTAAAGAAATGTTCTAAAAATATCATGCCCCTCCCCCACCCAAGAGGGGAAAAAAAAGTTGCCTCATCTCTAAATGGTCAGAATTTGTTTGAGGAGATTTGGTATGTCACCAGAAAACTCTTGCGAATTTCTATAGATGTACAGTGGAGAGCATTCTGACTGGTTGCCTCACAGCCTGGTATGGAGGCTCCAATGCCCAGGATGGCAAGAGGCTGCAGAGGGTTCCAAACTCATCCAGCTCCATCAGACACACATCCCTCTCCAACACTGAGGACATCTTCAAATGGCTGTGTTCAAGAAGGACTTTCACTAAGGACGCTCACCACTTGGGGCATGTCCTTTACTCATTATTACCATTAGGGAGGAGGTACAGGACCCTGAAAACACACTCAATGTTTTAAAGACAGCTTCATTCCCTCTGTCATCAGATTTCTGAATGGACAATGAACCCATGAACACTATCTCATTATTCCTCTTTCACACCATTCATTTATATTTGCAATTTATAGTAATCTTTATGTCTTGCTCTGTCCTGCTGCCACAAAACAACACATTTGGCATTTGAGGTGCAGAGGATCTGAGGAGGAATGTATCACAAGCACAGCAAATTATTTTTAGATTTCCAGTTTCTGTGGTAATTTACCTCCATGTATTTATAGTTGCATCCTAGTTGTTCACTCAGATCCAGGAACAAAAATTAAAGGGCAAATGTCTTTATTTGTTGGAATATCGGAGAATGAGGGGTGACCTTATAAAAATATTTAAAATTATGAGAAAAATAGATATGGTGGATCTTTTCCCCCATAGTAGGGGAGTCTGAAGCTAGGAAGCATAGATTTAGAAGAAGAAGAAGAAGAGAGCCCTTAACTCCGAGTGGAGTCATCGGGACGCTGTCATGACGGCGTTTTTTTTAGCAGGCTTTCTTATTTTTACGAGGCCAAGTTGCTAGCTCGATGCTCAACTCAGCGCGGAGGGAAAGCGTGCAAGGGAGCCGGCTGGATTCGAACTCAGGAGCCTTTGCTCCAAAGTCCAGCGCTGATGCCACTACGCCACCAACTGGCTATATAGATTGAGGGTAAGAGGGGAAAGATTTATCGGGGAACTGAGGGACAACGTTTACACACGGAGGGTGTGAGTGTATGGAATGAGCTACCAGAGGAAGTGGTTGAGGCTGGTAAAACAGTATTTAAGAAGCACTTGGAGTTCTACGCAGAGGGTGGACTTAAAGGGATATGGGCAATGTGGTTGGAATGAACTCATTGGGCCAAAGGCTGATAAAAGAGAAAGCCCACTCTCTGGCTTTCCAACTCATTGCTGTTCTCATGCAAGGCAGATGGAAGATCTCGGTGTATATAACCTTGACTAACTCCTTCAAGTTGACTCATTTGGAAACTAGAACCAAGTACAGCGTAACTTTCAGGATGTTCCAGACTGCTCACACCATTGACCTCTTTTCAAGTGCAGTAATGTTGGAGGGCAGGAAATGCCTGCTAGAGATGGCAAATTCTCGAGACCCAATCTAGACAAAACTGTAAGTGAGCAATAAATAATGGCCCAGAACATTTGATAGAATTCCCCTGCAGCTAATAATTAAAGATTAGCTTTCATTGGTCACATGTGCATTGAAACACACAGTGAAATGCATCGTTTGCATCAACGACCAACACGGTCCAAGGATGTGCTGGGGGCAGCCCACAAGTGACACCATGCTTCTGGCGCCAACATAGTATTCTCACAACTTGCTAATCCTAACCTGTACATCTTTGACATAAGGGAGGAAACTGAAACACGGAGAGGAAACCCATACAATCACAGGGAGAATGTATGAACACCCTACAGACAGCAGCATGAATTGAACCCCGATCGCTGGTGCTGTAAACCGCTACACTATTTCCTGAGGAGACTGAGGTCCTTTAACATCTGCCGGACGATGCTGAGGATGTTCTACGAGTCTGTGGTGGCCAGTGCTATCATGTTTGCTGTTGTGTGCTGGGGCAGCAGGCTGAGGGTAGCAGACACCAACAGAATCAACAAACTCATTCGTAAGGCCAGTGATGCTGTGGGGATGGAACTAGACTCTCTCACGGTGGTGTCTGAAAAGAGGATGCTGTCCAAGTTGTATGCCATCTTGGTCAATGTCTCCCATCCACTACATAATGTACTGGGTGGGCACAGGAGTACATTCAGCCAGAGACCTCATTCCTCCAAGATGCAGCACAGAGCGTCACAGGAAGTCATTCCTGCCTGTGGCCATCAAACTTTACAACTCCTCCCTTGGAAGGTTAGACACCCTGTGCCGATAGGCTGGTCCTGGACATTTCATAATTTCCTGGCATAATTTATATTACTATTTAACTATTTATGGTTTTATTACTATTTATTATTTATGGTGCAACTGTAACGAAAAACAATTTCCCTCTGGGATCAATAAAGTATGACTATGACTACAATGCATAGTACACATACAAAAAGTGCGTAGTACAGGTGAAGTCTCTTCACTTGAGACTTTTTACATTCAATCAGGAAAGCAGAGCTTGGTCTCTGTTAGCATACATTATCCTCAAATGCAACGTACTCAAAATGGTGGAGCAATACAGCAAGTCAAGCAGCATCTATGAAGGTGAATAAACAGTCGGCATTTCTGGCTAAGATCCTCCCTTCATCAGGACTCCTGATGAAATCAGATGAAAATTTGGTCAGGGAATTGGGAGATTATACAGATTATATGTGAAGTAATGTATTTTGCAAAGCCATTTAGGTATATGACAAATGTGATGTAACACACACATAAACTGCTGGAGGGACTCAGCAGGTCAGACAGTATCTATGGAGAGAAATTTTGGGCTGAGACCTGGAGGAGACAAGAAACGTCAACTGTTTATTCTCCTCCATAGATGTTGTCTGACCTGCCAAGTTTCTCCAGCATTTTGTATGAGTTGCTCTGGATTTCCAGCATCTGCAGAATCTCTTGTGTTTATAATCTTTGAATGTACAGGGACTCCTGAGACGCAGGTTGAATCCTTGTCTTGGGTGCTGTGCACATGGAGTTAGCAATCCGAATTCCATTGAGAGGGGGGTTAGCTCGCAGTACGTGTGGGTAGGTGGAAGAACAAAGGGGGAGTAAATGGGAAGGTGGGGAGAATGAAGTGGGATCACTGTAAGTCAGTGCTTGATGATCAGTTTGGGTGGAGGGCTGAAGAACCCATTTGTAAGCTGGGTGACTGATCGATGAGAGAACTGCTCTGAGTGAGTTCGCAGTGGGATTGAGCTGATTTCTGGAAGGCTAGCAATCATATTCATTCCCTGTGGAACAGGAAACTTACTATCTAGGTTAGAATAAATTGAAATTATTATTTTGCTATATTTAGCTTCGTATTTAATGTCCCAAGATATATCCTTAACAGTGGGCAAAATTAATGTGCTAGTTCTGATAATATGATTTACTTATGCTAATACCTACCATGCGTGCATAATTGAAAATGTAAATTGCTGTTAAAATAAAAAAGCAGGGAGCTCTAATTATTTCAATTCAAAGGGGAGATTCGTTATAAAAGAATCGTAAGTTTTTTTTGTCACACAAATTACACCAATAATATCTGTGATCAGGAGAATATATATTCCAAGGATTTTAATATAAAAGCAGAGAATGTTTGAAATACTCAGCAGGCCAGGCAGCATGTGGAGAGAGAAGCAGTGTAAAAATGTTTCCGGTTGAAACACTGTAACAATCCTCAATTTGAAATAGATTTTTTTACTTCCTTCTGTGCCCAAAGGCATCCGCTAGTCTTACGAGACCATGGATCTGTGCCTGGACAATCTTCACTCTCCAGGGTGCAGACCTGGGCAAGGTTGTATGGAAGACCAGCAGGTGCCCATGCTGCAGGTCTCCCCTCTCCACGACACCAATGTTGTCCAAGGGAAGGGCATTAGGACCCATACAGCTTGGCACCAGTGTCGTCGCAGAGCAATGTGTGATTAAGTACCTTGCTCAAGGACACAACACGTTCCCTCGGCTGGGGCTCGAACTCACGACCTTCAGGTAGCTAGTCCAATGCCTTAACCACTTGGCCACATGCCGTGGCCAAATGGTTAAGGCGTTCATCTAGTGATTTGAAGGTCACTAGTTTGAGCCTTGGCTGAGGCCTCGTGTGTGTCCTTGAGCAAGGCACTTAATCACACATTGCTCTGCAACGACACTGGTGCCAAGCTGTATCAGCCTAGGCCCCTCCCTTGGACAACATCGGTGGCGTGGAGAGGGGAGACTTGCAGCATGGGCAACTGCTGGTCTTCCATACAACCTTGCCCAGGCCTGCGACTTGGAAACCTTCCAAGGCGCAAATCCATGGTCTCATGAGACTAACGGATGCCTATATATATATATGCTCCATTCTTCATACTGAAAGGCAGATAATAATACTTGCATTTCAAGTAGCTTGTTAACCACAGAACACAACAGCATAGAAACAGGCCCTTGAACTCTTCTAGTCCCATGCCCAATTTTTATTCTGCCTAGCCCCATCGACCCACACCTGGACCATAGCCTTCCCATCCATGTACCTTATTCAAACTTCTCTTGAATGTTGCTATCGAACCTGCATCCACCACGTTGCTGACAGCTCATTCCACACTCTCACCACCTTCTGAGTGAAAAAGTTTCTCTTAAACATTTCACCTTTCACTCTTAACCCATGACCTCTAGTTGTAGACTCACCCAACCTCAGTGTAAAAAGCCTGTGTGCATTCACTCTATCTATACCCTTCATAATTTTGTATCCCTCTATCAAATCTCCCCTCATTCTCCTACACTCCAGGGAATAAAGACATCGTCTGCTGAACCTTTCCCTATAACTCAGGTCCTCAACATCCGGAAACATTCTTGTAAATATTCTCTGCACTCTTTCAATCTTATTGATATATTTCCTGTAGGTAGGTGACCAGAACAGAATACAATATTCCAAATTTGGTCTCACCAACGTCTTATACATGATGTGGGTTGGCCACATCATCAGTATGCCTGACTCCATCAACAACTCCTATTCAGCCAACTCAAGTACTCGTGGAGAGCAGAAAAAGCAGTTCAAGGATAATATCAAGAGCCACCTGAGGCAGTGCCACATCAGCCTGAATGGATGGGAGAAATTAGCACTGGATAGGGAAAGCTGGAGAAGGACTGCCTATGAGGGTCAGCACAGCTTGAAGAAAACCTCCACCCTGCTGCTGAGACTAAGTGGCTTCTATGTAAGGAGAGACTGGGAAAGGTCCAACCAGCTACATCCACCACCACTTCAGTGACCTACACCTGCCAACTCTGCAATAGGGCTTGTAGATCACAGACCGGCCTCTTCAGTCATCCCAAGACCCACAAGTGACCAGATCAATCACCGGGAGAAGAATCATACACAACCACGAAGATGATACAACTTCAATGTGATATTTAATGATTCCTAAATACCCTGCACTAACACCTTTCAACATCTCTGGCAGGTGGAGAGTTATTCGTCACATACCTGACCTGCCACTTGTAGGCAATGTATGTGCTCTGGGACATCAGGAGATGGCCTACTCAGCATTTATTTATTTAGAGATATAGAATGGAACAGGACCTTCCAGTCCAATGAGTCGCATCACCCAGCAATCTATCTACTTAACCTCAGGCTAACCACAGGATGATTTACAATGAACAATTAACCTACTAACTGGTATGTATTAGGACTGTGGGAGGAAACCGGAGCACCTGGAGGAAACCCTCATGCTTACAGGAAGGACGTACAAACTTATTACAGATGGCACCAAAATTGAACTCTGAACTCCGATGTCCCAAGCTGTAACAGCATGAAGCTAACCGTGATGCCACTGTGGTGCTCTAGCAGTTATCCAGTGATAGACCTACAGGTATCAGTTGAGATTCTGGTCAATATGAAACCCTCTTTTCCCCACCCCCTGCACTGCCCTTGTTGATGCTGGGACTCAGCAATGGCTGTGCTTGACATTCAAGGATATATTCACTCTTGACGTTCATTATGGTTCCTATGAGATGAGAATCTTACCATTGGTCAGTTACTCCTGAATATGACAGAGCTGTGCTGCACAGAAACAGGCCCTTCAGCCCACTGTGACCATGCCAACCTGCTTGCCCATCTATACGAATCCATTTGGGCACATCAGGTCTATAAGGGGACTAGAATATGAAAGCAAGGCATGGATCAGACTACACTTGGAGTATTGTGAGCAGTTTTGAGCCCCCTATCTAAGACAAAATGTGCTGGCATTGGAGAGGGTCCAGAGGAGGTTTGCAAGAATTATCCTGGAAATGAAAGAGTTAATGTATGAGGACTGTTTGGGCCCGTACTCGCTGGAGTTTAACAGAATGAGGGGGGATCTCATTGAAACCTACCAATATTGAAAGGCTTAGACGGAGTGGGGGTGTTGTCAACAGTGAGAGTCTCGGACCAGAGGGCATTGGGTATATTTAAAGTGGATTTTGATAGGTACTTATGGAAGAGTACAGCACAGGAACAGGCCCTTCGGCCTACAATGTTGTGCTGAACCAAATAAATTAATAATCAAATTGCCAAGTAAACTAATCCCTTCTGCCTATACAATGTCCATATTCTTCCACTTTCCCAACATTCATGTGCCCATCTAAACAGCACTTAAAAGTCCCTGATGTATCTGCCTCTACCACTACCCCAGGCAGCATATTACAGGCACCCACCACTCTCTGTGTAAAAAAACCTTGCCCCGACATCTCCTTCGCACCTTAAACACATGACCTCTGGTATTAGACATTTCAACACTTGGAAAAAGATACTGTCTGTCTACTCCATTTATGCTGTTCCAGAGAAAACAACTCAAGTTCTTCCAACCTTTTGTTATAGCACATGCACTCTCGTCAAAGCAGCATCCTAGTCAACCTCTTCGGCACCCTCTCCAAAGTCTCAGCATCCCTTCCTGTAATGGGGCGGCCAGAACTGTGTGTAATACTCCACTTGTGGCCTGACCAGAGTTGTATAAAGCCGCAACATAACTTCCTGACCTTTGAACTCAGTGCCTTGACTAACAAAGGCAAGCATGCCCCATGCCTTCTGAACCATCCTATCGACCTGTGTAGTCACTTTCAGGGAGCTGTGAACTTGGACCCCGTGATCCCTCTGTTCATCATCACAATTAAGGGTCATGCCTTTAACAGAATACTGTCTCTTTGTATTTGACCAACCAAGGTTCAACACTTCACATTTGGCCGGGTTAAACTCCATCTGCCATTTCTCTGCCTGTATCTGAAACTGATCTATATCCCACTGTATTCTTTGCCAGTCTGCTATGTAAACTACAACACCAGCAATCTCCGTATGCTCTGCAAACTTACTAACCCACGCATCTACGTTTTCATTCAGGTCATTATACACATCACAAACAGCAGAAGTCCTAATACTGATCCTTGCAGAACACCACTAGTCAGAGACCTCCAACTCGAACAAATTCCTTCGACTACTACCTTCTATCTTCTATGGGTAAGCCAGTTCTGAATTCAGACAGCCAATTCACCATTGATCCTGTGCATCCTAATCTTTTGAATGAGCCTCCCATGAGGGAACTTGTCAAATGCCTAACTAAAATCATAGCAGACAACATCCAAAGCTCTCCCTTCATCAATCACCCTCGTCACCTCATCAAAAAACTCAATCAAGATAGTGAGACACGACTTGCCCCGCACAAAGCCATGGTGGCTCTCCCTAATTAAGCCATCAGGTCCTGGAGACTTATCCAGCTTAATACCCTTTAAAAGACCCAACACTACCTCCTCTTTTACAAACGTTTATACCTTGAAATGTCTAGCATATCAATACTCTCAGCACTCATCTCCCTATCCTCCACGTCCTTCTCCCTGGTAAATACTGTACTGATGTTAATGTACTCATTAAGGACCTCACCCACATCCTTCACATCTAAGCAAATGTTCCCCCCTTTATCTGTGAGTGCTCCTACCTACTCCCTAATTATTCTCTTGCTCTTGATGTATGTATAAAATGCCTTAGGATTCACTTGCCAAGGACTTTAACCAAGATGTCTGCTGTCAATGGCCCTCCTGGCTTCTCTAATTTCCTTCTTGAGTTTGTTTCTGGCTTCTTTATAACCCTCAAGGGCTCTTGATTAGTAAGGACGTCAAAGGTTAGGGGGAAAGGGCAGTGTTAGTGGTTCATGGGACTGTTCAGAAATCTGACGGCGGGGGGTGGGTAGAAACTGTTCTTAAAACGTTGAGCGACACTTGCATAAACAGAGCTGGCCATCATCAGGTTGCTGTCAGTCGGCCTGACTCCTGTTTTTTTCCATTGACAGGGGACATCTTGGTTAAAATCGGAAACATGAACGTGCTGGGTTACAAACTGCGTGAGCTCCGTCAGCTGGTGGGAAGAATTCCAGTCGGAGTTCAATTGCAAGTGGTTGTATACAGGAATTACAAGGAGATCCCAGACAGCTGGAAATCCAAGGCAGGAGCTGACAGGTACCACTGGAAAACTGATGCTAGATGTTACTAATTATGTGGAGAAGGCAAAAGAGATTCTTCTAGGCAATGGTTTTATGGGTAGCACTCTGACCTCCAGTCAGGAGATCAGAATCAGTTTTAATATCACTGGCGTATTTCATAAAATTTGTTGTTTTGCAGCAGCTGTACATTGCAATACATAATAATAAAACAAAAAACTACAAATTACTATATATATATATAATTAAATACTGTGAGTAGTAATCGGATGGTGGAAGAGAAGAAGGCACTGAGTGTGTGCCTTCAGGCTTTCGTACCTCCTCCCTGATGGTAGCAATGAGAAGAAGGTATGGGGAAAAATTTAATAATGCTTGGATAAATCTTACATTAAAAGTATGGCAGAAGGTGGTTAATTCATGTGGAATTAATAACATGTTAAAACTCTTTAGATGGTGTGCATATGATACCAAATTCCTTCCCAACAGAGGAGATAAAGGATTTGAGCTATGGATAAAGAAAGGTCTTACGACCTACCTCTCATTTATAGATAAAAGAGTATTACAAAGTTTCCAAATCCTGCAGGACAAACATGGCCTAGAACATAATGACTTTTTTTAGGTACCTTCAAATACGAAACTATGTTAACCAGAGTTGTAGATATACAGACCTATCAACAGTAGAATTAGAATTTTTCAAGATTCTGAATTCGGCTTGCAGTTCAATACCTAGTAAATCAGTTTCTCGCCTATATAATGCACTCTCCCATGCTAAAAATGTAAATACACTGTATATTAAAGAGAAATGGGAGAAAGAAGCGGGGTTGGTACTTTCAGAGGAGGCTTGGGGGAAAATCTGCAGCTTTCAATGGTCCTCGACTAATTCTTTGACTTGGAGAGAACATTGTTGGAAAAACATTATAAGATACTTCAAGACCCCATATCAGGAAAAATATAAAGATACAAATGTGATGTGTTGGAGAAGGTGCGGCTCCAAGGAGGCAAATCATTTTCATATTTTCTGGGATTGCCCTAAATTAAGTCTATTTTGGGAAGGTATTCATAGAACATTAGTTAAGGTACTTAGGTCCCAGATACCTCTGAACTTTGAGACGCTCTATTTGGGGCATGTATTGTTCCTTGAACAGAAGGAAGATATAAAGTTGCTGCAGGCCCTCTTAGCGGCAAGTAAGAAATCATCACTAGAAAATGGCTAAATCCAATACCACCTACATTAGAAGATTGGTACAAAATTATCTTGGAAATATTTAAAATGGAAAAGTTGACTTACTCCCTGAGAACTCAGAAAGAAACATTTTACCAAATCTGGAATAAATGGATTGAATATATAACCCCAATGCGAGCAGACTTTAGATGACTCTCCTAATGATTTATATTGCTCTTCTCATCAACACAGTAATATTGCTAACGTAAGCACCCCTAGTCTAAATGTTTGTTTTTTTTTTTGGAAAATAGAGAATTAACACAAGTAAAGGGAAAGATTTGGGAAAGGGATAAAAAAAAAAGAAAAAATTAAGTAAATAAATACATAGGGATTGGATAATTATGTCTGCGGGCAGGAACAAGCACGAACAAATTGGGATATAAACACCTACAATGGTTGGTATATAGGCTTGTATGCAACATTTTGGAACAGTGGAAATGGTCCAGAAGGGTTGTATGGAAACTATTATTACCATTTTTCTTAACAACTAATTTCATTACTTAGCCTAATAGGTTAGATTTATCACAGTACATAATTATCTATTTAAATGTTTATTTTCCTTTTATATCATCTCAATGTGTACTTAAGAATGTATAAATAATTGTAGTTTTATACATATAAAAAAATGGAAAAGGTTATATGTGTGAAAAAAGTACATGATAATTGTGAATTCCTTATCCAAATAAAAATAAAATTAAAAAAAAGAGAAGAAGGTATGTCGTGGCAGACCTGGTCCTTAATGATGGACCATACATAAAAGTTGCTGGTGAACGCAGCAGGCCAGGCAGCATCTCTAGGAAGAGGTGCAGTCGACGTTTCAGGCCGAGACCCTTCGTCAGGACTAACTGAAGGAAGAGTGAGTAAGGGATTTGAAAGTTGGAGGGGGAGGGGGAGATCCAAAATGATAGGAGAAGACAGGAGGGGGAGGGATAGAGCCAAGAGCTGGACAGGTGATAGGCAGAAGGGGATACGAGAGGATCATGGGACAGGAGGCCCGGGGAGAAAAGACAAGGGGGGGGTGACCCAGAGGATGGGCAAGGGGTATATTCAGAGGGACAGAGGGAGAAAAAGGAGAGTGAGAGAAAGAATGTGTGCATAAAAATGAGTAACAGATGGGGTACGAGGGGGAGGTGGGGCCTTAGCAGAAGTTAGAGAAGTCGATGTTCATGCCATCAGGTTGGAGGCCTTAATGATGGATGCTGCCTTTTTAAGCATCGTGCTTTTTCCGATCCTGCGCAGTGGCCCCTCCATATCAGTGATACAACCTGTCAGAATGCTCATGATACATCTGTGTTATTTCCAATATGCACTGACTGCGGTCTCCCAATGAGGAAGTCAAGGATCCCGTGACAGAGGGAGATACAGAGACCCAGATTTTGGAGCTTGGTGATTAGTACAGAGGGTTTGATGGTGCTGAACGCTGAGCTGGAATCAATAAACTGCACCCTGACGTAAATATTGCTCCTATATGTGTTCATGTCTCACTCCCAGCATTTGAGCCCCAGTGCCAGCCACAGAGCTCTACAAACTGGAAGTGCATTGAAGAATTGCTTTGTCTAACAATCATCACGCGAGGCAAAGATCGCAGAGGGAACAGATTGGGGCAACACTGGAGGAACTCAGCAAGTCAGGCAGTATCTACGGAGAGAAATGGGACAGTCAGTGTTTCAGGTCAAGACACTTCATCAGGACTGGAAATAAGAGGGGGCATAAATGGTATGAAATGATGGGAAAGACAGAGATGGATTCAAGATTCAGAATTGTTTAATGTCATTTCCAGTACACAAGTGTAAAGGAGAATGAAATAATTGTTACTCCAGATCAGAAAAAACACAATAAGATAAAGGCCACCCTAATAAAAAACACAATAAATAAAAATACATAAGGTATCTTTTATACATAGAATGATTGTATGTCCATAAAGTGACACTAGGCACAGGAGTGTCTGTACATAAGGTGACTGACAGGAAATGATAAAGTAGTGGTGGTTGGGGGTGTGTTGGGGTGGGTTAGTGGGTGGAGGTGTTGATCTGCCTTACTGCTTGTGGAAAGTAACTGTTTTTGAGTCTGTTGGTCCTGGTGTGAATGCTATGTAGCCTCCACCCTCATGGGAGTGGGACAAACAGTCCATGAGCTGGGCGGGTGGGTGGGATCCATTATAACATTACTGGCACCTTTCTGCATATACATCCTTGATGGTGGGTAGGCTGGTGCCAGTGATGCATCAAACACTCACAGTTAGGAGACTCAGGAAGAGACTCCATAGTACAGCACGGACACAGGCCCCTCAGCCCACCACATTCATGCTGGCTTTTTCAACCTGCTACACTAATTCCATTTGCCCACACTAGGAACGCATCCTCCCCTGTTGCAACCATGAGGCCAAACTCAGGTTGCAGGAGCAACAACTCGTATTCCATCTGGGTAGTTAACAACCTGATAGCATGAACATTGGTTTCTCTTACTCACTGCCCGTTATTGCTGCTGGTGCTTGGGGCAGCAATGGAGGTCCTCCATCTCTGTCCTTGGCCATCTTTTCCATTGTGTCCCAGGTGTGTTTCAGGGTCCTCATTTCTGCCTCTGCGGTACGGCACCAAGTTGTCTTTGGTCTCCTGAGTTTCCTCTGCTATTCAGGGGTCCAGTGAAGTGCTGTCTTGATGGTGGAGTTGGCCTCTCTTCTCATCACATCTCCAATGTTTGCTCATGATGATTGTGGCCATTCTTTTAAGTGTGCTAGTCTTTAGAGTGGCTTTGGCTCATCAGGCTTAGGTTTAGGAGAGGTAGATTGTCTTGATGATGGAGTTGGCCTCCTCTTCTCTTCACGTGTCCAATCCATCTCCAACGTTTCCTCATGATGATTGTGGCCATGTCCTCTTGATAACACTGATGGGGTAGGGCATAGTCAGTGATCTTTCTTGGCCAGAAAATACAGCTGATCTTCCAGAGGCTAATGGTGTGAAATGATGACAGCTTAGCAAAGTCATTCGCTGTCATGCGCCAGCATTCTGACCTGCACGAGAGTGTAGAAAGAACACAGCTATTGATTTCTCTAATTTCCAGTCATTTCTCCCGGCCCCCCTTCGTCAATCCGCATGGATGGTCCCAAGCCTGGATGCAAAAGGAGGAGGGTTGGGCATGGAGCCCCATCTCATAAAAATCCAGAGCTACAGAAACTCCTAGGGTCTCATCCCTGGGAGAGGAAGGATCCTCACCTGGAAGAAACCTGGGGACAGGCTTGAAAGACTGGCCTAGGACAGAGCACTCTGACAAGCTGCTGTCAGCAACCTGTGCCCTAACAGGGGTGATGGGCTTAACTATCTAACCCTCCTTACTCCTTCCTAGACACCGTTCTTCAATAGATTGATGTGTCATCTCCAAATGACGTCAGACGCAATCTGCACTATGCAGGAGAATGGTCCGGTTCTGTCCCTAATCTTTCCAAGTACCCACTTTTGATCGCCTCTGTAGTCCCTCACCTGGACTGCTTGTCGAGGAGTGAAACATCAAACCTCCTTGTTTGAGGAGCCCTCAATTTGTCTCAGCTGTTTATCATGCATACTCCTTCTGAGACTGGGTTTGAGGAGATCCAAGTGTGACCAGAAGGAGCAACCCAGTATCAGCAGGGCTGGTGAGTTGTTGGTTGTAGAGTGTGCTGCATTGCAATATGTAAGTAAGTAAGAAAATAGTGAGCTTCTGTTTCAGTGTCAGTGTGGTGTGTTCTGCTGACATTGTTCACAGTGTGTTCTTTAGACACTGAACATACCTTGCTGCCAAGCCATTTGTAGCTGGGTGGTAGGGTGCAGGTATGATATATCTTAGTCCTACAACAAATAGTGGTCCACTGTTACTGACTAAGTGTTCTGGAACATCAGTCCTTGAGAAGAGGCTTCTCAATACATAAGCAATGTGCGAGGCTGTAACGGAGGCTATTAGGAACACTTCTGGCCATTTTGTAGCTGCATTTACTACCACTAAGGAATTTCCATATGAATCCTCTGATAGGGCAATGCAGATCATTCCCAGGGATGGAGAGCTGCTGTTCCTGGCATCTTTGGGACGTGTTGGCATCCCAAACTGCGCATGGAAAGCTGCTCGATCTGCTGATCTATCCCAGGCCACCAGACAAAGCTTTGAGCCAACGCTTTCATTTTGTCCATACCTGGATGACCAGCATGCAGCTCTTCCAACACTTTAGCTTTCAGCTTGGACTGCACAACTCTCAATCCCCGCGTAAGGCAACCCCTGTCAAGAGCATGTTCATCTCAGTGCTGGTAAAGATGGGGGAACTGGAATTTCTACTGCACATTTCAGCCAGTTCGGGTTGCTATGTGGACCTGAGACAGTGTGGAGTCTCCAAACGTATCGAGAAGACTTTTGGTTTGCATTAGGGAGAATATGTCAAGAGGAATGTCACCTTTTCTAAATGTTTTAAGTATTTCCTTTTCCAAGGGCAAACAAGGCAATCCACCAGCATTTCTGTGATTAGTCATCCTCTTGGATTCAATCTTGTGACTGTGTCCTGGAGGAAGCAGAGCCCATGTCTGCACTTCTACTGTTGCTGTCAGTGCAACACCCTTCTGTGAACTGAAAATGGACACTTGCAGTTGATGGTCAGAAATGTTTTACACCCAGGCCAGACTCAAGGCTTCTTGTTCAATCTGTGCACAATTGTTCTCTGCAGCAGTAAGGGAATGTGATACAAAGGCTCTGGGTGTTCACTTCCATCACTCATAACATATCACATGACTGCATCACAGGCCAGCTTCATTGAACAATGTAGATCATAATGTGTGAGTACAGTGTCCGACATCACCATTTCCTTTACCTCTTTGAAAGCCACTTCACACTGCTTTATCCACTGCCATTTCTATCTGATCTGTAATAGAGATCAAGGGGGTGGAGCACAGTAGTCCACTTTGCTGAAGTGCTTCACTCTAGAAAGGATTGCAAAGATATCCTCTCTCCTCGGCAGAGGGTATTGATCTACTTTCAGTACTGGGTTGATGGTGACCTTAAAATCACCACAGATCCTGATAGACCCATACTTCTTGGCTACTGGGACCACTGACATTGCCCGTGGGCTCTATTCAACTTTGGAAAGAATTCAGCTTCCATGCAGTCTAGCTCATTGGCTACTTTATTGCAGATGGTATCAGGAATCAGATGGGCTTTGTAAAATTTGGGTGTGGCATTTTCATTTAACATTATTTTACACTTGATATGTTTGAGTTTTCAGTGCCATCCTTGAACACTGCTGTGGCGTCATCCAGTACTTTTCTTAATTCACTTTCAGTTGTCTCTATAGCAGGGGATACGGAATGCAGATGGTGGATGGATCTCCAATCAAGTTGTAGTTGTCTCAGCCACTCATGTCCATAAAACTATAGACATAGGAGCAAAATTAGGCCATTCAGCCCATCGAGTCTGCTCCGCCATTTCATCATGGCTAATCTTGGATCCCACTCAACCCCATACATCTACCTTCCCGCCATGACCAATCAGGAAACCACCAACTTCAACTTCCGCCTTAAAAATACCCACAGACTTGGCCTCCACCTCAGTCTGTGGCAGAGCATTCCACAGATTCACTACTCTCTGGCTAAAAGAATTCCTCCTTACTTCTGTTCTGAAAGGTCGCCCCTCTGTTTTGAGGCTGTGCTCTCCAGTTCTGGATACCCCCACCACAGGAAACGTCCTCTCCACATCCTCCTTATCTAGTTCGTTCAGCATTCAGGTCTCAGTGAGATCCTCACACATTCTTCTAAATTCCAGTGAGTAAAGGCCCAAAGCTGCCAAATGCTCCTCATATGTTAACCTATTTATTCCCAGAATCATCCTTGTGAACCTCCTCTGGACTCTCTCCAATGCCAACACATCCTATCTGAGATATGGGGCCCAAAACTGTTGACAATATTCCAAGGGCAGCCTGACTAGTGTCTTATAAATCCTCAGCCTTATCTCCCTGCTTTTATATTCTATTCCCCTTGAAATAAATACCAACATTGCATTTGCCTTCACCACAGACTCAGCCTGTGAATTAACCTTCTGGGAGTCTTGCACCTCTGCATCTCTGATGTTTGAACCTTCTCCCATTTAAAGAACAGTCCATACTATTGTTCCTTTTACTAAAATGCATTATCATACGTTTCCCAACATTGTATTCCATCTGCCACTATTTTGCCCATTCTTCCAATTTGTCTAGGTCCTGCTGCAATCACATTGCTTCCTCAGCACTACCTACCCCTCCACCTATCTTCATATCATCAATTCCGTTATCCATAAACAAGATAAAATCTGCAGAGGCTGGCAATCCGAGCATCACACACAAAATGCTGAAGGAACTCAGCAGGCCAGGCAGCGTCTAGGAAAAGAGTACATGTCAATGTTTCAGGCTGAATCATTGTCAACAATGTGAAAAGCAGCGGTCCCAATACTGATCCATGAGGAACACCACTAGTCACCGGCAGCCAACCAGAGAAGGCCCCCTTTATTCCCATTCGCTACCTCCTGCCTGTCAGCCATTCCCCTATCCATGCCAGCATCTTTCCTGTAATGCCATAGGGTTTTATCTTGTTCAGCAGCCTCATGTGTGGCACCTTATCAAATGCCTCCTGAAAATCCAAGTAAATGACATACACTGTCTCTCCTTTGTCCACCCTGCATGTTACTTCCTCAAAGAATTCTAACAGATTTGTCAGGCAAGATTTCCCTTTACATAAACCATGCTGATTTTGACATATTATCATTAGTCTCCTGAAACCTCATCATTAATAATAGATTCCAACACTTTCCCAACCACTGGGGTTAGACTAACTGGCCTATAATTTCCTTCCTTTTGCCTTCCTCCCTTGTTAAAGAGTGGGGTGACATTTGCAATCTTCCAGTCCTTTGGGACCATGCCAGAATCAAGTGATTCTTGAAAGATCATGACCAATGCATCTGTTATCTCTTCAGCAACCTCTCTCAGGGCTCTGGAATGTAGTCCATCTGGCCCAGGCGACTTCCACCTTAAGACCTTTGAGTTTGCCTCACACTTTTTTCTTTGTAATAGCAATGGCACTCACTCATGATCCCTGACACTCACGGACCACTGGCACACTGCTGGTGTCTTCCAGAGTGAAGACTGATGCAAAATACCCATTAAGTTCATCTGCCATTTCTTTGTCCCCCATTAATACCTCACCAGCATTATTTTCCAGTGGTCCGGTATCAACTCTCACCTCCCTTTTACGCTTTATATAACTGAAAAAACTTTGTGCATCCTGCTTTATATTATTGGCTAGTTTGCCCTTGTAATTCATCTTTTCCCTTCTTATACCTTATTTAGTTGCCTTTTGTTGGATTTTAAAAGCTTCCCAATCATCGAACTTCCCACTCACTTTTGCTGCTTTATATGCCCTTTCCTTGACTTTTATGCTGTCTTTAACTTCCCTTGTCAGCCATGGTTGCCTACCCCTACCATGTGAGAACAACTTCTTCTGTGGAACACATCTATCCTGAGCTTCATGACCTATTCCCAGAGAATTCAGCCATCTCTGCTCTGCTGTCATCCTCACCAGTATCCTCCTCCGATCCACCTGGGCAAGCTCCTCTCTCATGCATTGTTACCACAATGTGGGCCCTCCTGTCTTCACTTTCTCTCCAGTCGTGACAAAGGGTCTCGGCCCAAAACATTGACTGTAGTTAATGTTAATCATTTCGATAGATGCTGCTGACCTGCTGAGTTCCTCCAGCATCCTGTGAGTGGTTTTCTTCATTTCCAGCGTCTACGGTAGCTCTTGTGTTTAGGACTGAATACATAATACCTGCATATTGAATTAACTGGCTAAATATCTAAATATCTGTTAATTGAACCTGGCAGGCACTGTAAGAAGAAAGGGTTGGCTGGTGGTGGCGGGGTGGGGGGGGGGGGGGGAGTGGTGGAATCTCACCGAAACTGATCAGATATTGAAAAGTCTTGACGGAGTGGAGGTGGAGGCCAAGTCGATGGGTATACTTAAAGCAGGGGTTGTTACATTCTTCATTAGTAGGTGCTCCAGAGGTTATGGAAAGAAGGGAGGAGAACTGAGTTGAGAGGGATAATAAATCAGCAATGGCGGAATGGTGGAGCAGACTTGATGGACCGAATGGCCTAATTCTGCTCCTATATCTAATGGTTTTATGGCAATAATGTTATGCTAACCGCCGTACTTCCATGCTGTCCCCAAGGTGTTCCTTTTGAAAGATTTAGCTGCTGTGTTTCCTGCAACAGTGACTCCATAATTGACTGGATAAATGCATTTGTTGAGGAAAGGTTCTTTGTAAAGACATGTCTCTCTCTCTGTCTAGTGTTCGCTTCAGCAGCGAGGAAGAAGAGTCTGGCGTATCGAGCAGCAGTGATGACAATGATGGTGGTGATGATCAAACTTTTAGGGTAAGGTTCAACAACTTTAGGCCCCTGTCTTTATTTTGGCATGACCCTGGCGTCTCCATCCCACCCGTTTCCAGAATGTGGCATAGCTCAGAGAAGGACAGGAACATACTGCTCATTGGTTCCCACGCCGGCTGCGACATCGTCCTCCACCGCCAGTTTGAGGATGGCCACGAGGTGGAGGACAGCAAGGAAGAGGCCACATCACCCTATGCTCTCTGGTCTGCACAATCGGATGCCATGAGCTCCACCTCATCCTCCTCCTCGTCTGTAGACTTGCAGTGGATCAAGCAGTTACAGGCCTCAGGCCAGGCCCTCGCCCCAGCCACCACCCAGCATGAGAAGACTGTGGATGAGCCAGCCCCTGCCGCCCCCAGCACAGCAGAAACCCCACCAGGCAAGGAAGAAGAACAGAGTGGCCGCTCCACTGACACCCGCACATCGTCCAGCATGGAATCCTCACCGCTGTATCCCCAGAGCAGTTCCTCAGACACCTCCACTCAATTCACGGGCAGAAGCTCAACCATCACCACCTCCGAGGACTTCACAGGGGATTCTTCCAGATTGGACGTGACTCTCGAAGGTGACCGCTGGGTACCCAAGGAGTCTCCAGCAAAATGCATCACTGAACCACTCAACCCACAGCAGAAAACCCCGCCAGGTACATCTCCATTCAACGCCATCTTATTCCTGTTTCCTCCTCCTCCTGGGTACAGAACCAGCTTCCACTCAAATCTCAACAGCTTCACTCAGTCTGAGAGGGTTCTACACCAGAAGCCCTCTCCGAGCAAAGAATTCCCCGTTAGATTCTTTAGATTAGGTTTATTTATCACTTGAGATAGATTCCGCCTGTCGTAAAACCGATGTAATAAGGCAGCTTTGACAGGCAGTTCTGAGGTAAAGTTCTTGAAACTCTCAACATTGACAGGCCTGTTTCCAGCTCTTTCAGCATTATGAGGTTGGTATAGCTGGGGGGGGGGGGCGGGTTAGTGAAGGTTAGGTTATCATAGGTGGGGGGAAGGGTAGTGGGGAATAAGCTCTCACTACCTATTAAATGCTCCCAACGTAGGGTGTCTCAAATAACCTCTGACAATCAAATTCAGCTCCTGGCATTCACCTGCGGCTTAGCTACTAAACCGAACGGAACTGTTTCTATTTACAGGAGAAGGGGCAAAGGTGGGTTACCGGCACCTTAAAACCAGTCGCTCTGGGCAGATGAGCTCATCAGCTGTGGTTGGCAGCTCAGCTAAGAGAAGGCAAACTCTGATCTCAAAAATCCGCTGCCTTGCGGCTATACCCAGTCTTGGGGAAGGCAGGCTTCAGGAGTAGATCCTGAGGAACAGTCTGGAGCTGGAGTCCCTAAGGCAGTCCTACGTTGAGTTCAACGCTGACTGGCAACTCCTGCTAATGCCAAACTGTATCGGTCTCTGCCATTCTTTTAGATTCATCGGTTGTATGGAGGGGGGGAGCGTGCTGCACGGCGAAGGCTTGGTCCCCATATCGTACTGTCCTGGCTTTTGTGTACAACGTAGACAGCTAGGACTCAACATCCATGGTCAAACCCAGCCAGCAGAGGATCTCCAGTACTCAATGCTTCTATGATCAGTGGGAGAGTGGGGGAACAGAAAAAGATAGAGGAGGAGGAGTGGGCCAAAGACCACATTGAGCCTCTTCAGTCAGATCAAACTCAGATTCAGATTTATTTATCACATACAGTGATGTGCATCACTTGGGTTAACAACCAACACATCACAAGGATGTGCTGCAGGTAGCCTGCAAGTGTCACCACATTTCAGCAGCAACGTCGCATCCCCACGATTTACAAACCCTAATCCATACGTCTCTAGCAGCAGAATCCAGTCATTTAGTGATAAAGACATGAGAATGAGTGTTGTGGAGAAAACTGGAATCCACAGTGGAGGCCAAGTCATTAGGCATATTTAAAGCAGAGGTCGATAGAGGTTTAGATTCAAATTTATATATTGCATTTACATGTGTTAATAACCAACACTACCCAAGGATGTGCTGGGGCAGCCCATGAGTGTCACCACACATTCTGATGTCCACAATGTTCAGAACAGCACACAGTCAACATACAAGCGACAACGAGACCACAGCAAAATATGTCCCTTTCCACCACCCACACAGTCAGGCCCTTAGTGACTATAACCTCAAGTTTTGGACATTTATACCCTGTCAAATATGTTACCAACCTTAATGATTTGGTTGGAGACCACTCTCGGGGTGGAGGAAAAATACCTCATATTCTATCTAGGTAGCCTCCAACCTAATGCCTATTCCCAATTCTGGCTTCTTATCTCTTCTCCTCACCCGCCTAACACCACTCCCCACCAGTGCCCCCCTTCCTTCCCTTTCTCCCATGATCCACTCTCCCCTCCTATCACATTCCTGCTTTTACAGCCCTTTGTCTTTTCCACCGATCACCTCCCAACTTCTCACTTCTTCCCACCCTCTGGCTTCACCTATCACCTTCAGGCTTGTCCTCCTTCCCTTCCCTTCCCTCTACCTTTTCATTCTGTCTTCTCCCCACCCTCCTTCCTTTCCAGTCCTGACAAGGGGTCTTGGCCCGAGACATTGACTGCTGATTCATTTCTATAGATATTGCTATGACCTGCTGATTTCCTCCAGCATTTTTATGTGTGTTGCCCATCAGCAGTTTAAAAAAAAATCTTTTTTTAGACTTCCCCAACTGTTCTGGTGTCACATTTATACATTTTCCCTTTAGCCTTCCTACAGCAGTAAAAGCTGTGCACAGTGTGGTCCAAGAATCGGAAAGTGGGCAAAATAAATTCATTGTCCCCTTGGATTGAACCCAGGGCATAGATCAGCACTTTTTGTGTGTGTTGCTTGAATTTCCAGCATCTGCAGTTTTCCTCGTGTTTGAGTTTTTAAATAGATTGGAATTTTAAGGTTTGTTAATCATCCAACATTTACTTGTTTCTTGTTTCCAAGGAATCTCCCAATAATGTTTGGCACTGCCTGAATATTTCACATAGAACACTACAGCATAGTAAAGGCCTTTCAGCCCACTGTGTCCTGCTGACCTTTTACCCTACTCTAAACATCAGTCTAACACTTCCTCACCCCCACATAGCCCACCATTTTTCTTTTATCCACGTGCCCAAGAGTCTCTTAAATGCCCCTAATGTATCTGGCAAGGCATTCCACACACTCACCACTCACCATGTAAAAAAACCTACCTCTGACATCACCTTAAAATTTCTTCTAATTACCTTAAAATTATGCCCCATTGTTCTAGCTATTTCCACTCTGGCTTTCCCGTCTGGCTCTGCACTTGATCTATGCCCCTCATCAGCTTGTACATCTCTATTTCAGCCTTCTTCACTCCAAGTAGAAAGGCTCTAAACTCACTCAGCCTTTTCTCTTATAATGTATCGAAATTGAGTGGGAAGTTGGATGAGTGGGAAGTTTTAAAAGTCCAACAAAAGCCAACTAAAAAAGCCACAAGAAGGGAAAAGATGAAATATGAGGGAAAACTAGTGAATAATATAAAACAGGATACTAAATGGATAGAGGAATGGCTGACAAGCAAGAGGCAGCAAGTGGAAATAAAAGGAGGGGTTGGCTGCCAGTTGACTAGTCGTGTTCCTCAGAGGTCAGTATTGGGACTGCAACTTTTCATATTGTTTGTCAGTGATTTAGATAATGGAATTGATGGCTTTGAGGCATAGAAATGTAGAAAACCTACAGCACAATACAGGCCCTTCGGCCCACAACGCTGTGCTGAAGCTTAGAAATCACCTAGGGTTACCCACAGCCCCCTATTTTTCGGAGCTCCATGTATCTGTCCAGGAGTCTTAAAAGACCCTATCCTATCCACCTCCACCACCGTCGCCGGCAACCCATTCCACGCACTCACCACTCTGCGTAAAAAAGGCAGTTTGCAGATGATACGAATATAGGTGGGGGGGTGGGTAGTGCTGAGGAAGCAATGCAATTGCAGAAGGACTTAGACAAATTGGAAGAATGGGCAAAACAGTGGCAGATGGAATATGGTGTTGGTAAAAGGAACAATATTGCAGACTATTATCTAAATGGGCAGAAAATCTTAAACATCAGAAGTGCAGAGGGACTTAGGAGTCCTTGTGCAAGACTCCCAGAGGGTTAATTTACAGGTTGAGTCTGTGGTAAAGAAGGCATATGCAATGTTGGCAATCATTTCAAGGGGATAACGCTGAGGCTTTATAAGACATTGGTCGAGCTGCACTTGAGATTTGTCAACAGTTTTGGGCACCATATCTCAGAAAGGATGTGTTGTCATTGGAGAGTCCAGAGGTGGTTCACGAGGATGATTCCGGAAATGAAGGGGTTAACATATGAGCACTTGGCAGCTTTGGGCCTGTACTCACTGGAATTTAGAAGAATGTGGGACGATCTCATTGAAACCTACCGATTGTTGAAGGGACTAGATGGGGAGGATGTGGAGAGAGTGTTTCCTAAGGTGGGGGCATCTCAAAATTGAGGAACAACCCTTCAGAACAGAGGAAAGGATGAATTCTTTTTAGCCAGAGAGTAGTGAATCTGTGGAATGCTCTGCCACAGATAGCTGTGGAACCAAGACCATGGGTATATTTAAAGCTACAAGTGATAGTTTCCTGATCTGTCAAGGCATCAAAGGCTATGGTGAGAAGGCAGGTGTGTGGGGTTGAGTGGGATCCAGAATCAGCCATGATGGAATGGTGGAGCAGACTCAATGGGTCAAATGGCCTAATTCTGCTCCTTTGTCTTATGGTCTTAAGACTCTTGCCAGTTTTTGAGCTCATTGCTCCTGACTGCACCCAGTCATACCGAGCAAATAGCCATAGTACACTAGAACACAGAAAGAGGCCCTTCAAACCATCTAGTCCAGGGATGGCCAACCTTTTACATTCCATGTGTTAATTTTTCCACGCACGAGTTCAGATGTGCCATACATGTAAAAATGTTAATATAGAACTAGTGCGCGAAAAAAATCGCATCTGAACTCATACGTGAAAAAATTTGACGCATGGAGTGTAAAAGGTTGGCCACCCCTGCTCTAGTCAGTGCTGACTATTGACCTGCCTAGTCCCATCGACCTGCAGCTGGACCATACACCTCTTTACCCCTCCCATCCACGTACCTCTCCAAATTTCTCTTAAATGTTGAAACAGAACCTGATCCACCATTCCCGCTGGCGGCTCGTTCCACACTCAAGCAAGGAAGTTCCCTTCTGTTCCCCTTGAACATTTCTTCCACTCTTAACCTCAATGGAAAAAGCCCGCTTATATTTATCCTATCTATACCCCTCATAATTTTGTATACCTCCATCAAATCTCTCTCTATATTCTATATTCCAGGGAATAAAGTCCTAACCTATTTCATCCTTCCCTATAACTCAGGTCCTCAAGTCTTGGAAACATCCTTGTAAATGTTATCTGCACTCTTTCAATCTTATTGATATCTTTCTGGTAGATGATCAGAACTGCACACAAAACTCCAAGTTAGGCCTCATCAATGTCTTATACAATTCCAGTATCACATCCCCACTCCTGTACTCAGTACTTTGATTTGTGAAGTCAAATGTATCAAATGCTCTTTTTACAACCCTGTCACAAGATCTTCTTCACCCCTTTCAGCTGCCTGTGGGACCAGGGACCAGTTTAAGGCAGCATTCTTCTACAAAAAGAACTACACATAACCATTGAAAGCAGCTCACAATGTGCCAATATAAAACAGGGCAGCAGTGGAGTAAAAGGTGTGAGATACATCATGTTTCTCCAGATTTCCACGTTGGATATTTGTCCTCCAGAGATGCACCACTATATGAATAAATGACTCTGACACTGCTGACTGGGACAATGATCTATATTTTATTAGCAGTGAATGTGCCAACACCACTTGGCCAGGTTACGGAATAAGTTTACAATTCATCAACAAACGGTGTGTTGGCCAGATTTCCGCTGGCAGCCATCGACTTCTTACCAGATACAAATTTCTTTGCGGCCTGCAAAACAGAACAATGTTTGTGTTAGGAAGCAGGAGGTTGCTCTAACTCCTGAGGCTGTCTGCCATCTCCAAAACCAGCTTCTTAAAAAGTCGCAGCAAAATATCAACTCTGCTTGATTTCTAGATGTCCGTCCCAACTGGTTTTACTGGCTAACGATCTGCATAAATGCAAATTGCTACTGGAAAGATTAATTCTTCCATCCTGGTCAGTGATTACTTGTACCTAAGCTCCCACATGCCTGGTTGCCCCATGTACAGCCAGTGCTGTTGTAAGAAAGTTTCATCTATCATCAGGGACCCCCACCATCCAGACCATACTCTCTTCTTGCTGCTGCCATCAGGGAGGAGGTACAGGAACCTCAGGCCCTACACCACAGGTTCAGGAAGAATTATTTTCCCTCAACCATCAGGCTCTTGAACCAGAGGGGATAACTTCATTCATCCCAACAATGAACTGTTCCCACAACCTATCACTTTCAAGGACTCTTCATGTTCTCAATACTTATTGCTTGCTTGCTTGTTTGTTTGTTTGTGTTTGTATTTGCACTATTTGATGTCCTTTGCCTCGTTGGTTGTTTGTCCATCTCTGTCGTGTGTGGTTTTTCATCGTTTCTATTGCGGTTCTTTGTATTTACTGTGAATGCCCGCAGGAAAAGAATCTCAGGGTTGTATGTGGTGTCATATACAGTGGTGCTAGAAAGTTTGTAAACCCTGTAGAATTTTCTCTATTTCTGCATAAATATGACCTAAAATGTGATCATATCTTCACGCAAGTCCTAAAACTAAACTTGTTCATTTATTTATTGAGAAAAATGATCCAATATTACACATATTTGTTGGAAAAAAATAACAACCTTTGCTTTCAGGAACTGCTGTGATCTCTTTGTTTAGTAATAACTTCAACCAAACGTTTCCAGTAACTGTTGATCAGTCCTGCACATCAGCTTGGAGGAATTTTAGACCATTCCCCCTTTCAAAACTGCTTCAAACCTGGGCTGTTGGTGGGCTTCCTTGCATGAACTGCTTGCTTCAGGTCTTTCCACAACATTTCTATAGGATTAAGATCAGGACTTTGACTCAGCCATTGCAAAACACGAATGTTCTTCTTTTTAACCCATTCTGCTGTTGATTTATTCTTGACTTTCGGATCATTGTCTTGTTGCATTATCCAACTTCTATTAAGCTTCAGGTGACAGACTGCTACCCTGACATTCTTCTGTAAAATGCCTTGATTCAATTTTGAATTCATTGTTAGCTCAATGATCGCAAGTTGTCCAGGCCCTGAGGCAGCAAAGCAGCTCCAAACTATGATGCTCCTTCCACCGTGATTCACAGGTGGTGCTGGTGTGCAGTGCCCTTTTTCCTCCAAACATCGCAGTGTGCATTTCTGCCAAAAAGTTCAACTTTTGTCTCATTTGTCCACAGAACATTGTCCCAGTAGCATTGTAGAACATCCATGTGGTCTTTTGCAAACTTGAGACATTCAGCAGTGGTTTCCTGTGTGATGTCCTTCCACGAACACCATTCTTGTTCAGTGTTTTTCTGAGAGTGGACACATGGACAGAGACAATAGCAAGTTCTGAAGATTTCTGCAGGTCTTTTGCTGTTACCCTTGGGTTCTTTTTCACCTTCAGCATTGCACATTGTGCTCTTGGTGTGACCTTTGCAGGACAGCCACTCCTTGGGAGAGTAGCAACAATACTGAATTTCCTCCATTTGTAGACAATTTCTCTTACTGTGGACCGATGAACACTCGGGTCTTTAGAAATGCTTTTGTAGCCTTTTTCAGCTTCATGTATCTCTACAATTCTTCTAAGGTCCTCTGAAAGCTGTTTTGATCGAGGCATGGTACACAAAAAGAGCAGAGCAGAGCAGGCTCTGTCAGTAACCTGACTTTGTGTATCTTTTTTTATAGGGCAGGGCACTTCTACAACCCACACCTCCAATCTCATCTGATTTGTAGAAGGCATTACCCCAGAGGTTCACATACTTTTCCCAACAAATATATGCAATATTGGATCATTTTTCTCAATAAATAAAGGAGCAAATAGAATGTTTTTGTGTTATTTATTTAATTGGGTTCTCTTTATCTAGTTTTAGTACTTGCGTGAAGATCTGATCACATCTTAGGTCATACTTATGCAGAAATTGAGAAAATTTGAGGGTTCACAAACTTTGTAGCACCACTGTACGTACTTTGCTAACAAATTCACTGAACTTTGAACTAATTTCCTGACCGCCCGTGCAGTGTAGGGAGGTTAATCACAACCTGCCTGAGATTCACATCACCATCATACACAACCCACAGCACCCCCCAACCTCAAGGTACAGGCTGAAGCCAAAACCCCCGATGATCACTCTGGGTGATTGTGACTCAGAGAGAAGAGGGTCACAGCTGCCGACAGTTGTACAATGCGGCTGCTCCAATATCACTGGGCCCAACCCAACATCATCAAAAGGACTTTTAGTCCCTTGAACTCTGGGACTGGAAGTAATCTCAAATGAGATGTGAGGGGCAAGTTTTTAATTAAACGAACAGTGGGTGCCTGGGATTCATTTCACACCACTGTCTGTGAGGAGTTTGTTCATTCTTTCCATGACCCTTTGGTTTCCTCCAAGTGCTTTGGTATGGGTTAGAAGATTAACTGGTCACATGGGTGAAATTAGGCGTCATGAGCTCAACGGCCCGGAAGGGATAGTTATCAAATTGTATCTCTAAACTAAATTAAAAGATCTATGAGGGACTCTTAAGAGATGTTTAGATAGGCACATGAATGTGAGGAAAATGACTGTGTAGGCCGAAGAGATTAGTTGGCTATTTAATCTCTAATTGGTACAGTATGACACAGTGGGCCGAAGGGCCTGTTCTTGTACTGTACTGTTTGATGTTCAATGTTAACCCCGTTGTTCCCGTTCTCAGCTGCTCTTTCTGCCTTTACATAACGAATAATACTCTGTACTTTAAGATTAGCGATATCAGCCACATGTACATTGAAACATGCAGTGAAAAGTACTGTTTGCATGAATGACCAACAGAGTCCAACGATGTGCTGGAGGCAGCTCACACGAGTCGCCATGCTTCCAGGTCCAACATAACGTGCCCTCAACTTTCTAACTCTAACTGCTACAAATGTGGAGTACGGGAGCAAACTGGAGCCCCCGGAAAAAACCCACACTGTCACAGGAAGTACACACAAACTCTACAGGCAGCGAGGGAATTGAACCCTGATCGCTGACAACGACACTATAAACCACTACGCTATGAGACCCATCATCCAAACATCCCACAGTTTTAGTGAAATATTTTGGCTCTGGCTTTGTCAGGACTTCAGTCCCCATGTTCAGTCCTTACACAGAGGGTCAGAACAAAGACAGAGGCCCCCTCAGTCCTCACATAGTGCAACCCCTAACACACATGCTACACACACGGGGCAAGGTACTGACCAGCAGTGTGTGGCACCATTTAGATGGAGTGAACAGCAGTGAAGGCAAGGGGTGACTCAGTGATCAGGACCTCTCCCACCCTGCTTGTTTTCTCTTCTCTCGTTCACAGAAGACTCAAAGGCCTGAAATCAGATCTGAACGATACCAACCACGACTCAGTTACTTACGTTCACCACGTCTGTAACGGCCACAGAGTCGACCCGCTGAACCAGTTCAGGGGTGGGCACGCACGTGCCGGTCAGCAGGGCCTGAGAGCCGATCTCATCCAGCAGCCCGTCCGACGTCTCAACGGCCATCAGGCACTTGGCTTTGAGCTGGCTTCTGCAAAGCAAACCAGCGTCCATCAGTTAAGAGGTCACAGTGAAGAATTTCAGTTCTGGTGCCAGAAAATCAGACTGCACCTTCCCCAGCAGGTGGGCTGGTAACCACAGAAAAGACCACGTCTCACAGGAGCAGAATTAGGCCAGTCTGCCCATCTAACACCCTTCTGCCTTGGGAAAACAGCCAGCATACTCCAGGACCTCTCCAACCCCGGTAGATCTTTCTTCTCAATCCCCTCCTTCCTTCACAGAAGATACAAAGGGCTGAAAGCACAAAACTCCAAGCTGAAGAACAGCTTGTATCCCCCTGAACAGACCTCAAGCAGACTGAAAGATGAACCCCTGATCTTCTAATCTACCTCATCGTGACCTTTGTACTTCTTTTATTTCCTCTGTAGCTGTAACACTATATCCCGCATTTTATTTTATTTTCACTGCCTCACTGTACGTATGTATGGAATGACCTGCCGGACAACACACAAATTTGTTCAATATTTCTCAGTACATGTTCCAATAATACACCAATACTAATAGACAGGCCGGCCTGTGGAAGAACTGCAAACTTCCTGCACTGAATAACACATGGGAATTACGTGACAGACATGACAGCCAATACTTTCTCTTATCCAAATT
This sequence comes from Mobula hypostoma, assembly GCF_963921235.1. Classification (NCBI taxonomy): domain Eukaryota; kingdom Metazoa; phylum Chordata; class Chondrichthyes; order Myliobatiformes; family Myliobatidae; genus Mobula; species Mobula hypostoma. Next base: position 148,219,649 of record NC_086105.1, read on the forward strand.
TAATAATGTATCTGAATCTAAATTTCCCAGCCAGTCAAGTTCAGGTTCAAGTTTAATTGTCATTCAACTATACACATGAATACAGCCAAATGAAATAAAACTCTCCTGGGGACAAGGTACAAAACACAGCACGATGCACATATAGTTATTACAGCAGAAAAACATAGTTACAGAAACAAAATATAGCCCAAATCACTGAGTGGCCTGGCCTGTAGATTGATGGTGCATGGGATATTGTCCAGGAGCCATGTTCCTGCAAGGACAAGCACGCAGCAGTTCCTCCTCATGCAGGAGTGCAGACGCAGACAAACACGATCCGGCTTGTCTTTTGCCGAGCGAACACCGGAGGGCAGCACCAACGGGAGGATGCAAACTCTGGGTCAAGATTTTAGGCCCAGCCAATTAACCATGCTACTCTACCCCCACAATTGTAAAGGAAAACAAAACTGCATAGCCACACGGAAAGAGCCTGTAAAGGAATGCTGGGCTGAATAGCCTACAAATTGGTGACCTGAACATCCTGTACAATGGATCTTTCTTCCTTTCCCACTTTATTAATTCTTACCTGTACCCAAATTACACGTACAAACACTGATTGCTCTCCAGAATAAACACATCTGCCGAGAGGTCTCCAAACTGAAACACCAACCGTTCCTCCCTTGTGTTGACTATTCCCAGCATCTCCTGTTTTTTCCCATTTCTGGCTCACACCATAGGATTTATCCTCAGTGTTGTCTAATGTAACTTAAGCAACCCATTCTGTGTGCTCACACCCAGCAGTCAAGAATGAGCAGTCTTGGCACCAAGTCTTAAAGCTACTGTAAAGGATAAGTTGTTGGACTTTACAAACACTTTTACTTTACCCTCTTTGAAAGGCTCTATATCGCTGAAGACCAGTATAAGACCATAATATTTGGCTTATGAGGCCAATTCATTGGGTATATTTGAAGTGGAGGTTGATATGTTCTTGATTAGTAAGGGCATCAAAGGTTAGGGGGAGAAGGCAGAGGAATGGGGTTGAGAGGGAAAATAAATCAAACATGATGGAATGGTGGAGCAAACAGGATAGGCTGAATGGCCTGATTCTGTTCCTTATGGCTGATTAATTATCCCTCGCAACCCCATTCTCCAGCCTCCTCCCCGTAACCTTTGACGCCCTGACTAATCAAGAACCTATCAACTTCTGCCTTAAATATATCCAATGACTTGGCCTCCACAGTCGTCTGTGATAATGAATTCCATAGATTCACCACTCTCTGGCTAAAGAAATTCCTCCTCATCTCTGCTCTAAAGGAACAGTTTCTAATTTGAGGCTGTGCCCTCTGGTCCTAGACTCTCCCACTATTGGAAACATCCTCTGCATGTCCGATCTATGTAAGCCTTATAATATTCAGTAGGTTTCAATGAGATCCCCCCTCATTCTTCTAAACTCTACCAAGTACAGGCTCAGAGCCATCAAATGCTCCTCAGACATTAACACTTTCATTCCCAGTATCATTCTCGTGAACCTTCTCATGACCCTCTCCAATGCCAGCACATCCTTGTAAATTATTTGGTTTGGCACAACATTGTGGGCCAAAGGGACCATTCCTGTGCTGTTCTATGTTCTAAAACTGGTCACAATACTCCGTGCAGTCTGATCTTTGCTTATAAAGCCTCTGCATTACATCCTTGTTTTTATATTCTAGTCTTCTCCAAATGAAGGCAGTTGCCTTCCTTACTGTTGAAATGAGTAGATGGTGAAGTTACTAGGCTTACTTGGCACACGCCAGGTCATCCTCGGTGATATTGCCTTGAGCTACGTTTTTGACTTCAGTCAAGGCAGCCTTGATCACCTGGAATTCAAAGTTCACACATTTTACAATAAAAAAGAGCAAAAACAATTTTTAGTGATAATTACAAAATGAAATTCAGCCTTGATTTATCCAATTTCTGGTTTGCATACTTGATTAGAAGATTGAAACTACCAAGTTCAAAGTAAATTTATTATTGAAGTATGTACATGTCACTACATGCTATCCTGAGATTCATTTTCATGTAGGCATTTACAGAAAAATAAAGAAATAAAGAATCTATGAAAAACTACACAAGCAGCCAATGTGCAAAAGAAGGCACACTATACAAATAAAAAAATAAATGAAAAATCAATCAATAAATAAATAAATACCAAGAATGTGAGATTAAGAGACCTTGAAAGTAAATCCATAGGTTGTGGGAACAGTCCAGAGTTGAGATGAATAGTTATCCTTTTTGGTTCAGGAGCTCGATGGTTGTAAGGTAATAACTGCTCTTGAACCTGGTGGTGTGAGCATCCTTCATCAAGCATCCACCACCCAATCCAGGCTCTCTTCTTGCTGCTGCCATCAGAAAGGAGGTACAGGAGCCTCAGGTCCTACACCATCAAGTTCAGGAACAGTTATTACCCCTCAACCATAAGGCTCTCGAACCTAGAAACAGAAAACCTACAGCACAATACAGACCCTTCGGCCCACAATGCTGTGCCGAACATGTTATATAGGCATCCGTTAGTCTCATGAGACCATGGATTTGCGCCTTGGAAGGTTTCCAGGGCGCAGGCCTGGGCAAGGTTGTATGGCAGACCGGCAGTTGTCCATGCTGCAAGTCTCCCCTCTCCACGCCACCGATGTTGTCCAAGGGAAGGGCACTAGGACCCATACAGCTTGGCACCGGTGTCGTCGCAGAGCAATGTGTGGTTAAATGCCTTCTTCAAAGACACAACACACTGCCTTCAGCCAAGGCTCGAACTAGCAACTTTCAGATCACTAGATGAACGCCTTAACCGTGTGACCACGCGTCGAATATGTACTTACTTTAGAAATTACCCTAGGGTTACCCATAGCCCTCTATTTTTTTAAGCTCCATGTACCTATCCAGGAGTCTCTTAAAAGACCCTATCATATCTGGAAGATAACCTCACTCAACTTCACTCGCCCCAACAGTGAACTGATCCAACAACCTATGGCCTCACTTTCAAAGATCCTTAATCTTATGTTCTCGATATTTATTGCTTACTTACAGTATTTATTATTATTTTGCTTGTTTTTTTCTTTCATTATATTTACTGTGGATGGTCACAAGAAAATGAATTTCAGGGTGACGTATATGTACTTCGATAATAAATTTACTTTTGACTTTTGTGCGCACAGAACGCTGTACAGTACTGTAATGTTCTATACTCCACCATGGAATATACGTACGTCACTTGCAGAAGCAGACTGTGAGATGGTGTAGATGCCAAACAGCCCAGAGTCAGAGTAGCCAGCATTGAATGCTGAAACCTGTTCATGGGAATATGTTGCAGGGCAAAGTCAGTCTTACTACATACAAATTTAAACAAAAACTCAAAGAGAGAAATCTCTTAGTACGGAAACCAAACTTACATCGAATGGCCCTGTATTTTTCTTTAGAATCGCCTGGTACAACTTGCTGGATGTGTTACTGCCCCATTTAACATAAGGGCCAGCAGCAAGAACCTGTTGTAAGACCCCGAATGAGAGGGCCTCAGGTGAACCAGCGGGTACACTCTCTGCCACCACAGCTGCATGAACTAGAGCATCTCTGTTCTCCTCACGGACTTCACCTGGAGACACACAAGTTCCAAATATCAACAAGGTATCAAGAGTGATCTTCACCAGTCCCATGTTCACCTTTTACAAATATAATGATTCATGTTTAAATAAATAGTTGCAATATGTCTATATATTATAGAAACATTAAACTCATTATTGTAAACATTAAGTTTTTCTCATTTAATCTGCCACACTACAAAATTGTTTAAAATTGAAGATTGTTTAATGTCATTTCCAGTATGCAAGTGTAAAAGAGAACAAAATAATTGTTACTCTGAACCTGATGCAGCACAAAAACACAATAAACATAAATAAACAAGATAGCTTATATACATAGATTGATCATATGTCCATAAAGTGACACTAGGCACAGGAGTGTCTGTACATAAGGTGACTGACAGGAAATGATAAAGTAGTGGTGGTTGGGGGTGTGTTGGGGTGGGTTAGTGGGTGGAGGTGTTGATCAGCCTTACTGCTTGTGGAAAGTAACTGTTTTTGAGTCTGTTGGTCCTGGTGTGAATGCTATGTAGCCTCCACCCTCATGGGAGTGGGACAGACAGTCGATGAGCAGGGTGGGTGGGGTCCATCATGATATTACTGACCCTTTTTCGGCATCTTTGACCAAAGGTGATTCAAGACAGAATCAGAATCAGATTCATTATCACTGACATGAAATTTGTTTTGTGGCAACATTACAGTGCAAAACATACAAACACTACAAATTCCAAATATATATAAATGATCATTTCAGAGTTCTTCTCTGAAGAACATACATTAATATTGTCAGGATAAGTAGATGGAAATTCAACTCTTAGCCTAATTTTATTACCGTCTTACTTGACCCATTTAGAGTGGAGTTGATTCAGGCTCTGCTAGATTGATTACAATGAAGTTAGTTGTGATGTAATTAAAACCTGAGGAACTCATTAGCAGAAGCACCTATACAGCAGCAAAATATCTCAAGTTGGTTCAAGGGAATTTTAGCAAAAACTGACATGGGGCCACAGGAAGATATAGGGAGAGAGGGAGACACAGACAGACAGATATGGGCAGACAGGGGGAGAGAGAGAGAGACAGAAAGAGAGACTGACACACAGACAAAAATAGTTTTAAGGAGGGTATTCCAGAAATGCAAACCTGGCAGTTAACATCACTTTCATGAGGAGAGGGACAGTTACTCCTAAAGGAACTCTGTGGTTAAAGCAGAACAATGTGGAACAGACGAATGCTCATATTACAAGAGAGACATGGGTCACAAAGAGACAGTGTTCACATCAGGCTGAGATCAGCCTATGTTGGGGCTTTGAGCTTTGAGCCATGTTCCTGTGTTTGATTCTGGTGTTCTTGGACCTGGTGCTCCCTGTGCTTTTTCCTGGAGGAGGAAAGCCAACCAGATGTTGACAAAAGACACAGTTAAGGTCCCAAATCTGGCCGTGTGCTTTCACCAGCTTCTCGTCCTGCCGTGGTAAATACAAAGTTACCCGTGTACACCGATCACACAGCTCACCTCCACGAAGCTTGGCGGCAGTGCCTGGTGCGCCGATACCGCTCCTCATGTTGAAGTAGTGCTCACCCACCTGCTTCAAGACCTCGTGGCTCACACCTGTGGGTGCAGGGAAGCAACAGCATTAATGTACCAGACACAAATCCTACCCTGGAATGCAACTTCAACTTCCTTCCTCACCACCATCCAGGCCCTCGCAGCTAAGACCATACCACATAATTCAGCCAGAGGCTCATTCCACCGAGATGCAGCACAGAGCGTCATAGGAAGTCATTCCTGCCTGTGGCCATCAAACTTTACAACTCCTCCCTTGGAGGGTCAGACACCCTGAGCCAATAGGCTGGTCCTGGACTTATTTCCTGCCATAATTTACATATTACTATTTAATTATTTATGGTTTTATTACTATTTAATTATTTATGGTGCAACTGTAACGAAAACCAATTTCCCTCAGGATCAATAAAGTATGACTATGACTATAAGAGCAGAATTAGGCCGTTTTGGCCCATCTAATATTCTCCATCATTCCATCATGGCTGATTTATTATCCCTCTCAACCCCACTCTCCTGCCTCCTCCCCATAACCTTTAACACCCCAATTAATCAAGAACCTTAAATATACCCAATGACCTGTCGCCATAGCTGTCTGTGGCAATAAATCCCACAGATTTTACCACTCTCTGGCTAAAGAAATTGGGGGTCTCACTAGGGAATAGGTGACAGAGGCCAGAGAATTAGGAAAAGGTATTGCTGATATCTGGAACATGATTACATCAGGGAGCAGGAATTATTGGAGCACATGAGGATAGACAAATCCCCAGAACCAGACAGGATCCATCCCAGTTCAGTAAAGGAAGCAAGGAAGAGATTGCTGGGTCTTTGACAGACCCTTTTACATTTTTAACCACAGGTAAAGTACCAAAAAACTGAACAATTGCTAATGCTCTCCCTTCCTTCAGAAAAGTCAGTGCTTCACATGGGAATCTATTGGCATCATTTATCATCCCGGTACACCCTCTCCTACATCAGTGAGACCTGATGCAGATTGGGGGCAATTTCATCCTCCAACCCACTCAGTGGTCAGCCATTTCCCATTCCCACACTAACCCCTCCGTCCATGGCCCCTTAAACTACTGAGTCAAGGCTAAACATAAAAATTATCTATCTTGGTCGGATCAACCTGATGGCATCAACCACTCCCTTCTCTTCCTCCGTCGGACCCCGTCGCCCACACGTTCCTCCCAATGGTTCCCCTCCCTACCTCATTTCCACTGTCCTCTCAGTCCTCAGTCACTTCCACCTAACACCTCGCAGTTTCTACTCCCTCCACTTTTAACTAGATCTACCTGCCACCACTTGCTCTCCCACCCTTTAATACCGGCTGTCTCCCCTCCCTTTCCCCAGTCCTGATGAAAGATCTCAACCTAAAACACCAACATGTTCTTCTCTCTAGCTGCTGCCTGACCTGCTGAGTCTTTCCAGTGCTCTGTGTACATAACTTCAACATTGAACTCTTTAGAACAAGAATACTATGTGACATTTCTTCGTCACTGTAATGGTATCCTACACAAAACATATATACACTGAGTCCACACACAACATGCTGAAGGACCCTGGCAGGTCAGGCTGCCTGTATGGAGAGAGACATGGTTCATTTTTATAAATTGCACATTGCACGCGACAACCAAAAACGTTTAAATCTGTTTGAGTGGCACCATGGTGGCACGGCAGTTAGCATGATGCTGTTACCGCTTCAGCCGTTTCAGAGTTCAGAGTTCAATTCTGGTGTAGTCTGTAAAAGGTTTGTACGTCCTTCCCGTGAGTGTGTGGGTTTCCTCCAGGTGTTTCAATTTCTTCCCACAGTGTAAAGATGTACTAGTTCACAGAGCCATAAAAAAGAATAACACAGAAACAAGGCCCTTTGGCCCATCTAGTCCGTACTGAGCCATTAATCTGCCTGGTCCCATTGACCTGCACCCAGACATTGGCTCTCCATAAATGTTGAAATCGAGCTCACATGCACCACTTGCCCTGGCAGCTCGTTCCACACTCTCACCACCCTCTGAGTAAAGACATTTCCCCTCATGTTCCCCTTAAACTTTTCACTCTTAACCCATGACCTCTAGTTGTAGCCGCACCCAACTTAGCTAGTAGGTTAATTAGGCATTGTAAGTTGTGTTAAATCGGGCAGAGTGGCTCATTGGGCAAGAGGGCATGTTCCGTGCTGTATCTGTAAATAAATAAATAGAATGTGACACTTACCCAGCCCAACAAGAGCCATCCTTCCTGTTGTGAAATTACTTTGTACAAATTGGTGCAGCTATGGACAGAAACAGCACACAAGCACATTAGGGACAATCCTCCAAATCTATCCCTTGAAGTATTCTCGTGGAGAGCCTTTCATTCTTACCTGTTCTGTCGTGTGCTGACCCATCATGAAAGACGGACAGTAGAGGGGATTACTCAGGGCATTACGATAAGCAGCAGCATGCAGGTTCTCCAGAACACCTACAATCACAACAAAAATATCATTTGCTTTCCACAATCCAACCATCGGCTGGGCGACAGGTGACCCCAGCCACTATCAATACCCCTGGGCAAGGTGTGGCACCTGCTTCGCCCCCTGATCAGGATCTTGTGAAGTCATGGGAGTAGCTGGTAGATGGTCGTATGAGCAGCTGGTGCATAATACAAGTCCTGGTTATACGACCACTGATGCCAGGCAGAGATTCTGAAGAGTATTCATAATGGCTGGGGTCACCCATCTTGTAAAGACACTGGCAAACCACTCCTGTAGAAAAATTTGCCAAGAATAATCACAGTCATGGTAAGACTATGATCGCCCACGTCATACAACACAGCACATAATGAATGAATCCTGGGGAAAAGACTGTTACCATTCACCTTATCCAGGCCTCTCCTAGAAACATAGAAAACCTACAGCAGAATACAGGCCCTTCAGCCCACAAAGCTGTGCCAAACATGTCCTTACCTTAGAACTACCTAGGCTTACCCATAGCCCTCTATTTTTCTAAGCTCGATGTACCCATCCAGGAGTCTCTTAGAAGACCCTATCGTATCCGCCTCCACCACCGTTGCCAGCAGCCCATTCCACACACTCACCACTCTCTGCGTAAAAAACTTAACCCTGACATCTCCTTCGTACCTACTTCCAAGCACCTTAAAACTATGCCCTCTGGTGCTAGCCATTTCAGCCCTGGGAAAAAGCCTCTGACTATCCACATGATCAATGCCTCTCATTATCTTATACACCTCTAATTCTCTGTTGCTCCAAGGAGAAAAAGCCGAGTTCACTCAACCTATTCTCATAAGGCATGCTCCCCAATCCAGACAACATCCTTGTAAATCTCCTCTGCACCCTTTCCATGGTTTCCACATCCTTCCTGGAATGAGACGACCAGAATTGAGCACAGTACTCCAAGTGGGGTCTGACCAGGGTCCTATATAGCTGTAACATTACCTCTCGGCTCTTAACCTCAATCCCACAATTGATGAAGGACAATGCACCGTATGTCTTCTGAACCACAGAATCAACCTGCACAGCAGCTTTGAGTGGCCTATGGACTCGGACCCCAAGATCCCTCTGATCCTCCACACTGCCAAGAGTCTTACCATTAATACTATATTCTGTCATCATATTTAACCTACCAAAATGAACCACCTCACACCTCACCTCATCTAGGTTGAACTCCATCTGCCACTTCTCAGCCCAGTTTTGCATCCTATCAATGTCCCATTGTAACCTCTGACAGCCCTCCACACTATCCACAACACCTCCAACCTCTGTGTCATCAGCAAATTTACTAACCCATCCCTCCACTTCCTCATCCAGGTCATTTTTAAAAATCACAAAAAGCAGGGGGTCCCAGAACAGATCCCTGAGGCACACCACTAGTCACCGACCTCCATGCAGAATATGACCCGTCTACAACCACTCTTTGCCTTCTGTGGGCAAGCCAGTTCTGGATCCACAAAGCAATGTCTATAAGGTTGCCCCTCATTCTCCTGTGTTCCAAGGGATAAAGACAGAGCATGGCCAACCTCTCCCGATAACTTAGTCCCTCTAGTCCTGGCAATATCTTCATAATATTTTTCTGTACTCTTTCCAGTTTAACCACATTCTTCCCAAAGCAGGGGGACCAAACCCATACACAGTTCTCCATGCAGCTTCACCAATGACTTATAAATTTCAGAGTACTCCCCAATGATGCTGAACCGTGGTGCTCTAAGACCAGCACTTCAGCCTTTTGAAGATCACATTACAAAATGGTTCTGTTATCTGTCCAATGTGGGCCTATCAAACCTCACCTGTCTGAGGGTTCTGATAGGCAATGGCCTTGTCGAGTCCCAGCTTTGAACGGAGTTCCTTCAGTTCCCATGGCCTGAATTCCTGGGCGGTGGTAACGTTGATCAGATACTCCATCACTGTGTCACTGAGGGCAAAGAAAATCAAAGGTTAGAAAACCTGGACAATTGCATGTGAAGATTTAACATGGTGAAGCATCTCAGGTTTGTCAGAACAAGAGAAAAGATAAAATTATTAAACTAGAAACACATGCAGGAGTTAAAAGATGATTCATACAAATGGTGTCCACAAGTGAGTGGAAAATCTACAGCGTATAATCCACCCTGTTAAAGTATTGGTAGTCCAGCAACAAAGGTTAAAACTAGACCGAAGTTAGACACCAGCCCAACTAATAGTTCCAAATCTGAGATCTACAGATTTTTGCCTGATGGAATATAAAAGAATATAGAGACAAAAGTAAGCGATGGGGTTAAGGCACAGTAAGGCCTCAACACAGTGGATATGGAGAGGATGTATCCTATAGTGGGGGAGTCTAGGACCAGAGGGTACAGCCTCATGTTAGAAGGACAACCCTTTAGAACAGAGATGTGGAGGAATTTCTTCAGCCAGAGCATGGTGAATCTGTGGAATTCATCGCCACAGATGGCTGTGGAGGCCAAGTCATTGGGTGTACTTAAAATGGAGGTTGATACATCCTTAATTAGTCAGGGTGTCAAAGGTTACAGGAAGAAGGCAGGAGAATGGGGTTGAGGGAAAATAGATCAGCCATGATGGAATGGCAGAGCAGACTTGATGGGCTGAATGGCCTAATTTTGCTCCAATATCTTATGGTCTTATTAACCATAAGGAATTGTGGAATAGAGTCAAGTGGTTCCCTCTTACCATTATATTTGCAACTATCAACAGTTTGCACACTTTCCCAACCTTCAGGAGGATTGCAGTGGTCCGGTACTCACACATAGTCACGCACGCACTCCACCGTGTAGGTCATGTGTTCCCTGGTCGACGTCACACTGAAAAGAGCGGGAAAAGTCTGTCACTTCCGGATGCAGTGAACTGTCGTCAGGTGTAGTGCAGTGCTGTTTCTACAAACACAAGCTTGGGTGTTCCTGGCTTCAATCAACCCCTCTCACAGGTGGCAGCGAACCACAGCGTTAGCATACCACTTTACAGCGCACATGGTCAACAGGGACTCCACCTCTGTCTGCAAGGAGTTTGTACGTTCTCCTTGTGACCACCTGGGTTTCCTCTCACAATCCAGACGCTTATGGGTTAGGGTAAAGCAAAATGTGTTGTTTACATTAACTAACATAACCTAAGGCGTGCCCCAGTTCTCCAGTGCGTTCGCAGACTCATGGCTTCGGCCATTCGGCCTTGACCTCTGACTCCTGCTTCAGTCTTTGCTATCAAGCCCAGGAGTAACCGATGTCAGGACTGCAAACTCCAAGCCTTGAACTCAGGATTCACCAACTCGCATAATTGGAAGGAGGGGATCACTGGCCCTCGTATGTCCTGCCCACACAGACCTCTGATCCCAATCCCCGCTGACCTGGGGAGACCATCAGCCTTTGTTCTCAGTGACACCCACAGACACCCTTTGTTACAAATCCACGTCGCTCAACTTCAAACACAGAGAGGAGGCCCAGACTCTGGCCTGAACTCCATCTCTAGAGACTTCTGTCTCTAAACCCTAACCTGACCCCTAAACTCCCTTCTCCATCCCCAAATTTGTCCCTATGAACCAAAAAAAAACACAACCAAGCCTGAGCCAACTTCTCAACAGAGGCCACAGCTTGGCGCCATCTTGAACCAGCAGCATCTATTAAGACCATACAGGAAGACAAGAGCTTTGGATTAGCAGTGCGTCTGAAAAACCGTACATCTGGTGATAGAGTACTGTGATCGACATACTGGGAATTTTCTGAAATATAACACAAAGCCACCACCTTCTGCATCAAGTCGACTCTCATCTTTTGAGGTCGAACTACATGCTGTGGCATTCTACTGCGCTAGAAACAGCCCCAACACTGACATACTGGCAAGTACAGAAAATATGCAACAATTAAGTAAATTTACCTCAGACTGCCCCCAACTCCTTCAATGCCACGGGTTATTCTGAACGACGATACTCCCTTGGTGGTCTGTTGATCAGAACAGGTTTTGCATAAGTGATTGCAGTTAACTTCAAGGGAAGCTCTGAACTTGTCAAGAAAGAGGTATTAACAACTGATTTGGGCCCCTTTTCTAAGAAAGGATGTGCTGGCATTGGCGAGTGTCCAGAGGACATTTACGAGAATGATTCTGGGAATGACAGTATTAATGTATGAGAAGTGTTTGATGGCTCTGGGCTTGTACTTGGAGTTTTGAAGAATGAGGGGGGAATCGCATATGGAGAGGATGTTTCCAATAGTGGGAGCCTGGCACCAAAGGTTCAGCCTCAGAATTCCAAGACATTGCTTTAGAACAGAGATGAAGAGGAATTTCTTTAGCCAGAGCGTGATGAATCCGTGGAATTCATTGCCACAGATGGCTGTGGAAGGTATATTTAAAGCAGAAATTGATAGCTTCTTGATCGATTAGGAGTTAAGGGTTACAAGAATGCAGTTGAGAAAAAAAATTCAATCATGGCAGAGTAGATTCAATGGGCTCCTATATCTTATGGTCTTTAATAAAATTTGAACTTTTACAAGCCTAGTTAATGTCCCATTAATTAAAATAAGAAAGATGAAAGACATTGTGAAAAAGCTTTATAGAAATTTCCGATGAACTGGCTTTTCTGTTGAACTTTACTCACCAAGTCGGCTGCCAGCCGGAGGGCATGAGTGATGCCCAAGTTCCCGGGTCTCTCATATCTACTGCCCGCCTTTATAAATACTCCAATCTTCGAGGTTGGAGAGTAATTCTCCAGGGAGGCTATCACCAATCCATTTCGCAATTTGGACACCTAAAATAGAGGAACTGGATTAATATAAAGGCTTTATTCTCCATGTCACCAGAGACTCTACAGATGAACCGTGGAGAGCATTCTAACTGATTTCATCACCATCTGGTCTGGAGGGGGTCAAAGCTGCAGAGGATTGTAAAGTCAACCAGCTCCGCAATGGGCACTAGCCTCCCCAGCACTGAGGATATTGTCAAAAAGCAATGTCACAAGAAGGCAGCATCCATCATAAAGAACTCCCATCACCCAAGATACGCTCTCTTCTCATAAACCTGAAAACCCACTCTCAATGTTTCAGGAACAGCCTCTTCCCTTTGAATTGATAAAGAATCCATAAACACTACCTCAGTATCTTTTGCTCTCTATTGCACAATTTTTAAAATTTTATATACATTTTTATTGTCATTTCCATTATTCTTTATGTCTTGTGCTGTGGTGCTGCCACCAAACTTCATAACGTCAGTGATAATAAACCCATTTCAGATTCGAATGCTAAAGCCTGACTATGTTTCTTGAGAAACAACTCGTTTCCCTTTGTCCCAATTTGGTTACACCGTTTGTTTGGTGGTCAGGTAACAGCCGATGTGTGACAGAGGCCACCAGGAGATCACCTGACACCGAAATCAGAGAGTTCAAGTTCACTGACATCCGCCTGTACAACTGAACAAAACAACCACGGAGCACCCACAGAACATATACCACACACAGCACATCAAACAGAATTTTACCACAAACCAGTTAATAAAATATAATTCAAAATGCACATAGTGTGTAGCCCAGGTAAGCAGTAAACAGATCGCTGTCATAGTGACGAGACCTCAGTGGTCTCCCTGCCCGAGGGAAGAAGCTGTTACCCAGTCTGACGGTCCTAGACCTCTTTCTGGACAGCAGTGGGTCGGAGATTGTGAGATGGGTAGTAGGGATCCTCAACAATGCTTCCGGCCTTGTGCCTACAATGTTCCTGGTAAGTGTCACAAATGGGGGGTGGGGGTTAGATCCTGGTGATTCTCTCAGTGGTTTTTACTATCTTCTGTAGGGTCTTGCAGTCCGATGCCTCACAGTTTCTGTTCCACACAACAATGCAGCCGGACAAGACACTCTTGATGTGCTCCTGTAAAAAGTTGTTAGAATGGGAGTGGGGAGCCTTGCATGCCTCGATCTCGTGTCGTCTCTTCTGTGTTTCTAATGAGGTGTTGTGGGTCCAGGTTAGATTGATCTGTTACGTGCACACCAAGGAACTTTTGTGCTCTTCATTCTCTCCATGGCAAAGCCATTGAAATACAATGGTGAGTGGTCAACCTGTTCCTTCTTAAAATCCACAATTGACTCTTTTATCTTGTCCATGTTGAGACTCAGGTGGTTGTTCAGAGGAATCCTGGAAGCTGGGGAGAGGGGTGGTTGTGGTGAAGTAAATACCCAGCTCCAGGTGTCTGAGGCCCACACAGCACTGGCACAATCCTGTAAAGCTGGGGGGGGGGGGAGTGCCGCCTTACAGGTTACACTGAGTCCCTGTCTACCAAGACAAACAAAAGCAGAGAGGCTTCCAATGCCAACTAGCATTTAACTCCCAAGAAGGACCAATCACCAACGTTTGTGGGATCTTTTTTTATTTAGATATGCAGCAGTTAAAGGCCTTTCCAGCCCAATGAACTTGGGCCACCCAATGTCACCCATGTGACCAATTAACCTACTAACCCTACTTCCTGCGGTCCGGTTTCCTCTCGCATTTCAAAGACACACAGGTTAGGATTGTAAATTGGAGGCATTATAGACAATAGACAATAGGTGCAGGAGTAGACCATTTGGCCCTTCGAGCCAGCACCGCCATTCACTGTGATCATGGCTGATCATCCACAATCAGTATCCAGTTCCTGCCTTATCCCCATAACCTTTGATTCTGCTATCTTTAAGAGCTCTATCCATCTCTTTCTTGAAAGCATCCAGAGAGTTGGCCTCCACAGCCTTCCGGGGCATAGCATTCCATATATCCACCACTCTCTGGGTGAAAAAGTTTTTCCTCAACTCCATTCTAAATGGCCTACCCCTTATTCTTAAACTGTGGCCTCTGGTTCTGGACTCACCCATCAGCGGGAACATGCTTCCTGCCTCCAGCGTGTCCAATCCCTTAATGATCTCAAACAACAGGAATTCTGCAGATGCTGGAAATTCAAGCAACACAGATAAAAGTTGCTGGTGAACACAGCAGGCCAGGCAGCATCTCTAGGAAGAGGTGCAGTCAACGTTTCAGGCCGAGACCCTTCAGTCAGTCCTGACGAAGGGGCTCGGCCTGAAACGTCGACTGCACCTCTTCCTAGAGATGCTGCCTGGCCTGCTGCGTTCACCAGCAACTTTTATCTGTGGCCCTTAATGATCTTATATGTTTCAATAAGATCCCCTCCCAGCCTTCTAAATTCCACAGTATACAAGCCCAGTCGCTCCAATCTTTCGACATATGACAGTCCCATTCTACACTGGCGACACATGCAGGCTGCCCCCAGCACAGCCTCAGACTGTGTTGGTCAGTGACCTAAACAACGTATTTCACTGCATGTTTCGATGTGCATGTGATAAATAAAGCTAGTAACGTGATGTTCAGATCTTGTCCATTGTAATTGAAAAGGTGGGAATATTCACCCACACAAAGATTGTTGAATGATTCAAAGTACAGTTATTACCAAAGTAGGTTTGCAGTGTACAACGCCGAGATTCGCCTTCTCCACAGACAGCCACGAAACAAAGAAAGAGTACCATGGAGCCCTTCAAAGAAAAACATCAAAGCCCCAAAACGCAATTGTGACGAAAAACCAAGTTATCAGAAGATTGATGCTGATGAGAGAGATAAGAGACAAAGGGAGAAGTGTTCGAAATGTTAATGAGAGAGGAGAGAGATAGAAACATAGAAACATAGAAAATAGGTGCAGGAGTAGGCCATTCGGCCCTTCAAGCCTGCACTGCCATTTATTATGATCATGGCTGATCATCCAACTCAGAACCCTGTACCAGCCTTCCCTCCATACCCCCTGATCCCCGTAGCCACAAGGGCCATATCTAACTCCCTCTTAAGTATAGCCAATGAACTGGCCTCAACTGTTTCCTGTGGCAGAGAATTCCACAGATTCACCACTCTCTGTGTGAAGAAGTTTTTCCTCATCTCAGTCCTAAAAGGCTTCGCCTTTATCCTCAATCCGTGACCCCTCATTTTGGACTTCCCCAACATCCGGAACAATCTTCCTGCATCTAGCCTGTCCAATCCCTTTAGGATTTTATACGTTTCAATCAGATCCCCCCTCAATCTTCTAAATTCCAACGAGTACAAGCTTAGTTCATCCAGTCTTTCTTCATATGAAAGTCCTGCCATCCCAGGAATCAATCTGGTGAACCAGATTAACGAAAAGAGACACCAGTCCGAGTATTGACAGACCGGTTGCTTTGAACCTGAACTGTTTGAAGTTTGATGGACTGGCGATACCCCAGCAGGGGGATAAAAAGGGACAGGTTCGCTAAGGCACGACAGACACCATGAGATCACGAGATAACGAGACCCTGGAAGAGTGCCCCCACAAGTTGGTGGGAGTTTTGGAAGTTTGGTCACGGGACCGACCATAGACGCACAGGGTGAAAAGGTATGGTCGGTGGGAACATGGCATGTGTGTCCACCCTTGCCTGGGTGCCGGGTTCACCGCGGAAGAACGGTCGTATCTGGAATGGAGGGGTCACAGTCCGTGACCTCAGAAGACATTAAAAGGGCTCGCCCGAAAGCTAACTGCAAGGAACATCAAAGGTCTGTTTGAATTGAACTTTGCATTCGCTCTCTCTCTCTAACAGCACAACAACGATTACTGTGAACTGTACTCAGCTGGACTGAACTCTGCGTCACTTGAGACTGATCATTTTACCCCTAGACTGTGATAGAGCTTGATTGATTCCTATTACCCTAGTTCTGTGTACATGTTTGTTTTATCATTGCTAATCTGTTGCATTTATATCCTTACGATTAGAGTACTGTGTTACCTATTTCTTTAATAAAACTTTCTTAGTTCCAGTAATCCAGACTCCAACTAAGTGGTCCATTTCTGCTGGTTTGGCAACCCAGTTACTAGGTACGTAACACAATAAAAACAAGAATTTGTGCAAACGTTAACAGATTAACACTGTAGTCACAGTGCAAGTGGAGGTCACAGCAACCTCGAAGGTTGTGGCACACTACCCACGGACATTGGCCTCTGAAAGATCCAACATTCAACTTTATCACACGTACATCGAAATGCCTTGTTTCCGTCAACAACCAGCACACCCGGCGATGTGCTGGGGGCAGCCCACAAGTGCCACCCAATATTCTGGCACCAACATAGCATGCTCACACAGAACACAAGAAGCAACAAAACATGAACGGAGATGTCTGGAGACGCTGGAGATCCAGAGCAACGCACACAAAATGCTGGAGGAACTCACCAGGTCAGGCAGCGTCTATGGAAATGAATAAACTGTCAACGTTTTGGGCCAAGACCCTTCTTCAGGACTGAAGCAACAAAACAACAACAAAATCTGTTCTCCCCTTCCTCCCAGCTACCCACATTCACGGTCCTTTAACCCCCAGATGGTCCTCCAGTCTTGGAGAGGGCGTAGGCTCTACACCTCCCTCAGAATGTTGGTGGAACCACACTACTGGAATATACGTTGTGACAGATGTTGACTGACCTCAGGAACCTGGGGTGGGAGCTTCTCTGTGGCTGCTGCGTGCTCACCCTTGAGCGCGGATTTCACGGAGTAGAACCTCTTGGTCTGAAATTGAAAGTTCACTAGAATCAGTGTGGAAAGAAGCATTCTCAAACGGCAATCCATCAAACTGGAATGATCAACAACGCCTTATAAAAGAAACAAAAATTGCTGGAGAGAAATTAGAGGGTAAAATGGATGAGAATATTAGGAAAGAAAAGGAAACAGAAAGAGGAATAGGCCATTCAGCCCTTCAAGTCTGACCTGCCATCTACTTAGATCAAAGTTGAACATCAGAATCAGAAGCTGTTTTTTTATCACTGACGGGTCATGAATTTTGTTTTGTGGCAGCAGTACAATGCAATACATAAAAATATTTACTATATTACAATAAGAAATATATAAAAAATAAACTAGTAGTGCAAAAACAGAGCAAAGTAGTGAGGTGGTGTTCATGAACTGTTCGGAAATCTGATGGCAGAGTGGACGAAGCTGTATCTAAAACATCGAGTGTGTGTCTCCAGGCTCCTGTCCCTCCTCCCAGCTGGTAGCAATGAGAAGGGGGCATGTCCTGGGTGCCGGAGGGTGGGGTGGGTGTCCTTGATGATGGATGCCTCCTTCCAGACGCACTGCATTTTGAAGATGTACTTGATGCTGGGAAGACTACAGCTCGTGATGGGGCCGGCCAAGTTCCCAACCGTCTGCAGCCTTTTCCGATCCCATGAGGAATGCTTTGGAATTCCGCCCTCTTTGCCATAAACACTACCCACTATTTTCTGCTCTTTTCACACTACTTATATTTTATATATTCATACTATAATTTAGTAATTTAATGTATTGCACCGTACTGCAGCCACAAAACAAATTTCATGAGACATATCAGTGATAATAAACTCGATTTTGATTTCCTAGGAAAAAGTCTGAATGCTTTCAACCTATCTGTGCCCTTCGCGATTTTAAACACTTGATTACACAATCACCTTGATAAAATATCCATAACAACTCAAAGTACTCAGCAAGAATGAGATCAAAGAGCCCAAGGCAGCGGAGCCCCTTCGTTGGTAGGGGTCAACCATGAGACTTGTGTCCCTGCTGTCCACCTGATACACAAGCCAGGGCAGTACGATACAGAGAGCGAGCTGTTGCTCCGTGTAGCAGGCTCTTCCTCTCCACACAGCTGATGAATCCAAAGGAACGGCAGAGACCGATACAGTTTGGCACCAGCGGCATCGCAGGAGTTGCCAGTCAGCGTTGAACTCAACGCAGGACTGCCTTAGGGACTCCAGCTCCGGATTTTTCCCTCGGGGTTTACTCCCGAAGCCTTCCCCGTGAATGGGTGTAGCTGCAAGGCAGTGGAGGTTTGAGATCAGAGTTTTCCTTCTCCAAGGTGAGCTGCCTGTCACAGCTGAAGAATACCATCTGCCCAAAGCAGATGCCAGTAACCTGCCTTTGCCCCTTCAGTAGAAACTTCTCCACCAGGGAGCTGGACTTGGCTGTCAGAGGTTATTTGAGATGCGCGCCATTGAGAGCATTTAATAGAAGTGGAAGCCTGTCCCCATTACCACCACCGATTATAACAACCATAAGGAACCAGCCTGAAGGACCACTGAGGTAAATGACCAAAATCTTACTTAGCGTCACTGTCACTCGCTTCCCGACACCACTGTAAATGTACCCACTCGAGGACCACAGTGCCTCAAGAAGGGACACCACAGTAACGCATTAGTCAGTGCGACGCTACTACAGCCTGGCCCGTTCCAGAGTTTGGAGTTCAATTTCAACACTGTCTGTAAGAAGTCTGTACATTTCCCCCCATGACTGCATGAGGTTCCTCCGGGTGCTCCAGTTTCCGCCCACAGTCCAAAGCTGTACCAGTTAGTAGGTTAACTGGTCATTGAAAAGTGACCTGAGATCAGGCTGGGTGGTGTGGCTCGTTGGACCAATGGTGACCGGTTGTAGAGCCTCTTGTCTGCTTTAGTCTTTATAATGGTTGAATGTTGTTTCATTGTTGCTCGTCCTGCCAACACAACAAAGTTCCTAATCCATGGAAGTATATACAACAACTAAAGTTAACCCTTGATCCTAATGAAAGATTTCAACCCAAAATTTTGGCAATTCTTTACCGTGCCCCCCCCCCCCCACTTCCTCGGCCACACAGATGCTGTTCAACCTGCTGAGTATCTTGAACAGTTTGTTCATTGCCGGGCAATTACACACTGCCAGCCAGCAATCCCTTATCCCTTGGATAAATAGATTTTAAGCTGAATAGAACAACACAGTGCAGGAACAGGCCCTTCGGCCCACAGTGTCTGTGCTGAGCCGGATGCACAGCTGGGTCACAGAGTCATAGAGCAATACAGCAGGCAAACAGGCCACTCAGCAATGTGATAGCCACCAAAATATTTGCATTCACCCGCACTTGGTCCATATCGCTCCAAATTCTCCTATCCATGCAAGACATAACATACAGGAGCAGAATTCGGCCATTCAGCCCATCGGGTCTGTTCTGCATTCAATATTGGCTGATTTGTTATCCCTCTCCAATCATCTGCCCTCTCCCCTTAATCTTTAATGCCCTGACTTATCAAGAACCTATCAACTTTTGCCTTAAATATATGCAATAACTTGGCCTTTGCCACCACCTGTGTAAATGAATTCCACAGACTCACCACCCTCTGGCTAAAGAGATTTCTCCTCGTCCCTGTTCTAAATGGATGTCCCTCAATTCTGAGGCTGTGCCCTCTGGTCCTAGACTCCCCCACATCGAAAAACCCTCTCCACATCCACTCTATTTGAGCCTTTCAACATTCATAGGTTTCAATGAGATTCCCCCCACCACCCCCCCCGTTCTTCTAAACTCCACTGAGTACAGGCCCAGAGCCGTCAAACACTTCTCCAAACATCTTTTACATGTTGAGGATGCTCGAGGAACACAGTGGGTCAGGCAGCACCTGTGAAGGAAGAGACATTTCAGATCACAAGCAACACAGAAAGCGCTGGAGGAATTCAACAGGTCAGGCAGCACCTCCGGAGGGAAATTAATGGTCAAAGTTTCAGGTAAATAGCCGTCATCTGGCCAGGGAGAAAAGGGGTGGGAGGGAGGGGGAGAGAGGGGAGAAGAGAATTAGTGGGAGGGTGATGAGGGCCATGTGGATCTGAAGAAAAACAGGGTAATGGGTGGGGGTTATCAAAAGTACGGCATTCATGCTGTCAGGTTGGAGACTGCCCAAGCAGACCATAAAACACAGGAGTAGAATTAGGCCATTCGGCCTATCAAATATGTTCCTATTTCCTCAAAGAATTCCAACAGGTTTGTCCGGCAAGATTTTCCTTCAAGGAAATGCTAACTTTAGCCTATTTATCAACTGCCTCCAAGCACCCCAAAACCTCATCCTTAATGATAGGCTCCAACATCTTTCCCACCACTGAAGTCAGGCTAACCGGCCTATAATTTCCTGTTCTATGCCTCCCTCCCTTCTTAAAGAGTGGACTAACATTTGCAATTGTCCAGCCCTTTAGAACCATTCCAGAAATCTAGTGATTCTGGTAGGATCATTACTAATGCCTCCACAATCTCTTCAGCTACCTTGTTCAGAACCCTGGGGTGTAATCCATCTGGTCCAGGTGATTTATCTACCTTCTCAGACCTCTTGGCTTCCCAAGCACCTTCTCCTTAATCAAAGCAACCACTCACACCTCTGTCCCCTGACACTTCCATATTTCTACCATTGTCAGTGTCTTCCACAGTGACACTGTTTGTTTCCCTTTCCAGCGGTCCGATATCCATTATCACCTCTCTTTTACACTTAAAATACTGAAAATACTTCTGGTATCCTTCTTTTGAGTAATATGAGAGACTTTTTCTCTAATTTATGTTGAGCCTCAACCTGTTATTGGAAGAGCTGGTAGACAGGCATGTTGGTGTGGGAGTGGTCAGTGAAATTAAAGTGGGTGACCACAGCGATACGACAGCAGGAGTGAAGCCACTGGGCACCCAATTTGTGTCCGGCCTCACCATTAAGGGTTCAGGACACAGTTCTCCATATTGCTTCAAAACTTGAGATAGGGAAATTTTTCAGCCATATAATGGTGAATCTGTGAAATTCATTGTCATGGAGAACCAGGGAGACCATTTTTGCGGGTGTATTTAAGGCGGAGATCGACAGGTTCTCCATTGGTAAAAGAGGAAGGCGGGAGAATGACGTTTTAAAACAGGCAGACTCGATGGCCCGAATGGCCTAACTCTGCTCTTATATCCGTATGACCTGACAGTATCTGCAGTCTCTTGTGTCTCGGTGTCTGCAGGTGAGAGGGGAGGGCATAAGCGGTTCTGGAAGGATTAGAAATTGCTGTTGCACCTCCTCACGCAACGAGGACCTCGGGTATCCTTCCCCAAGAAGCCGGGTGCTGGGACACCCGTTAACGGCGTTAACCTTTGCAATCCCACAGACTCCGGGCGGTTCGGAGCCGCTACCTCTGCGGGACGGGTGCCGGTACTGCTGCCTGGCCGCCCAAGCACCAAACGGACGGATCTGGGCTCCGCCGGCCGCCCGGTGACCTTCACCCAGCGGCCCGAGGCCATCCCGTAAACCGGGCCTCCGGCAGCCAGGTTTCCGCTGTGTTTAACAGCAGAATGAAGAATTCCGAGCCGCGGATGGAGCCCTGATAGCGGGATGCTGAGACTCCGAGCCCGGGAGACCGAGGCCGGCGGACACCGACCTAGGCCGCGGCGCCCAGGGTCACCGCTTCATTCTTCGCTCGCCGCACCACCCAGATCCCGGGCCACACGGCTGTTCAAATAGCGACTCACCCACGGGAGGGGAGACTGACAAAGGATCACTTACGGCGAGGTTTGTGAGCGCAGAATTCACCCTCCTCACCGACCTCATCGTCCCTGCGTCGCCCGCTGGTGCTCGGGACACACAGTATGGCGGCCGTGATCCTCCAAGACACACACAGTATGGCGGCCGTGATCCTCCAAGACACACACAGTATGGCGGCCGTGATCCTCCAAGACACACACAGTATGGCGGTCGAGCTCGCCAAGACACACACAATATGTTCAAAGGATGAAATAAATCTATTACCTAAGTACTTATATGTCACCATATACAACCCTATAATTCATTTTATTGCTTGCATACTCAATAAATCCAAAACACCATAACAGAATCAGTGAAAAACCGGATCAACAGGGCGGACAGTCAGTATGCAAAAGACAACAAATTGCTAATACAAAAAAGAAAGAAAATAAGTAATAGCAATAATAAATAAATAATCAAAACATATAGAGAATACGAGATGAAGAGCCTTTTAAAGTGAATCTATAGGTTGTTGGAACAGTTCAGTAATGGAGCCAGTGAAGTTATCCCCACTGGTTCAGGAGACTAATGGTTGAGGGTTAATAACTGCTCCTGAACTTGGTATGGCCACACACACAAAGTATCCTTCACAAATTTTATGGAACCAGTTGTTAGAGAGTAAATCATTTGTAAGTAGCATTTATATAGAGCAGAATGGGAATGCTGATCAGGTTAGGGCAGATCCAGGCTGAAAATATCTTGTCAGAAGTTGCCTGAGTTATTATCCAAAGACTAGAGGAATGGGGACATACTAATATTTAAGAGATTTGCTGAGGTAGACGCAGTGTACAACAAAATTTTGGGCTTGCAGTCTCATAGGATGAGTGTGGGAGCCATTTAAGACTCAAATTATGTAAATATTGGTAAATACTACTCCACAGGGCTGCAGAGTCACAGAATTCATACAAAACAGATCAATACATTTCTGAGAATTAATTTGGAGATAAGGCAGCAAAATAAAGTTTAAGGTAGATCAGCCATTATTTTGTTGAATGATGATCTACTCTTACATCCATAAAGTTTCATTAAAGCAGAAATCAGTTCACAATAGAACCTTTAGATGTCACATAACAGGTGTGGAGTGAAATCCCAATGGGCCTGAAACACTAGCTCGTTTCTCCCTTTGCTATTGCAGTTGCATTCACTGAACATTTCCAGCAGGATTTATTTTCAAAA
The DNA here is from genome assembly GCF_963921235.1 of Mobula hypostoma. Lineage (NCBI taxonomy): Eukaryota > Metazoa > Chordata > Chondrichthyes > Myliobatiformes > Myliobatidae > Mobula > Mobula hypostoma. Next base: position 148,242,765 of record NC_086105.1, read on the forward strand.
CATTCAGCACCATGTTCTTATTTCAATGTGAAGGAGCATACAACTTAATACTTCTGAAGTTTAATTCAAATAATTATGAGACATTGCATTTTAGAATATCAAATGAAGGTAGCAATGGCAGGGCCTGGGGAATGTTGTAGACAGATGGACCTAGAGTTTCAGGTACATGGTTCCCTAACAGTGGAGTCATGGTGGTAAACACAGGAGATTTTGCAGATACAGCAAATCCAGAGCAAAACATACAAAATATTGGAGGAACTCAGATATCAGGCAACATCAATGGAGAGGAATAAATAGTCGAAGAAGGGTTTTGGCTCTTCTGGCCTTCATTTGTCAGGGTAATGAGTATAAAAGTTGGGAGGTCATGATGTGGTTGTACAAGGCGCTGCTGAGACGCGTTCAGTTAGGCTCTGCTATAGGAAAGGTGTCATATAAGAACATAAGAAATAGGAGCAGGAGTCGGCCATCCGGCCCATCGAGCCTGCCCCACCATTCAATAAGATCATGGCTGATCTGTCAGCTCCATCTACCCGCCTTTTCCCCATACCCTTAATTCCCCTACTATGTAAAAATCTATCTAACTGTATCTTAAATATATTTGGTGAAGAAGCCTCAACTGCTTCCCTGGACACAGAATTCCACAGATTCGCCACTCTCTGGGAAAAGCAGTTTCTCCTCATCTCCATCCTAAATCTTCTCCCCTGAATCTTGAGGCAATGTCCCCAATGTCATTAAACTGGAAAGAGTGCAGAAAAAATTGGCAAGGATGTTGCCAGAACTTGAGGACTGAGTTTTAAGGAGAGGTTGGACAAGTTAGGACCTGAGTATGTATGTACTTGAGCATACAAAAAGTCTAAGTATATAAGCTATCTTGTTTATTTATTGTTTTTACTTATTATTGGTGTTCTGTATCTTACTGCATATCGGATCTGGAGTCACAATGATTTCGCTCTCGTTTACACTTGGGGACTGGCAGGACATTGAACGACGTTGAACACGCCGATAAACCCGCCTTTGACTGTAATTGATTCAGCCGGGCGGAGGGGGCGCTCTTGCTCCCCACCCACTCACCTACAGGAAGTGACCTCTTACCCGAGGTGCCTATCATTGGCGGAGTGAACAGTGGCCGTGGTCAGACGGAGCGGGAGCAGCTCGTGTCCTCCGTGAAGCAGCAGCTGAGGGGACGGTGGGGAATCCGGTGGCAGTGACAGCGGCAGAGTGAATCGAATCGCCAAGACGATGGTGAGCGGGAGCAGGCCGTGAGGCGGCCACGGGAATCGGGGCCACACGAGGGCCTCAGGCTCGCGGTGACGCAGCCGCGTGTCGGGGCGGCCGGCACCTCCTCACCGGCCTGGGGCGCAGTGGGGGAGTGTCTGATGCTACCGGGTCTGCCGGGCGGTGCGGTGTCCCGGAGGAGTTGTCCCTTACGGGTCGGCTCGGCTCGGAGGAATTGTCCCTGTCAGGTCGGGCGGGAGGCGCGCGTGCGCGGTGGGGTGTTGTCTCGACCCGGTCCGGGGGGGGTGAGATCAGTCACGTGGCACCTCGGAGGGGAAGCAAAACTCTTCTCCCCCCTCCCCCAAACCCTCCACCCACGGCAGCAGCCCCTCCTGCAGATGCTCCTTGCTGGTTTCAGTATGTTCATAACCGGGAAACAGGCCCTTCGGCCCCATTTACCATGCCGTTCAAGTCCTGACGAAACGTCGACTGCACCTCTTCCTATAGATGCTGCCTGGCCTGCTGCGTTCACCAGCAACTTTGATGTATGTTGCTTGAATTTCCAGCATCTGCAGAATTCCTGTGGTTTCCGTTCAAGATCCGTTTGCTTCAAGCCTTCTAAACTTTTCCTATTCGTGTTACCAGGTTCAGGAACTCAACCAATAGAAGTTCAAAGTACATATATGTCACCATATACTACCCTGAGATTCATTTTCTCATGGCCATAATCAATAAATCCATTATCCATAATAGATTTCATGGAAGACCACACCAACCGGGCAGGTAACCAGTGTTCAAAAGACAACAAACTCTGCTAATACAAAAGAGAAAAAAAAAAATGTCAAGAACCTGAGTTGAGGAGTCCTTGAAAGTGAGTCCATAGGTGGTGGGAACATTTCAGTGATGGGGCAAGTGAAGTTATCCCCACTGGTTCAGCAGCCTGACGGGTAATAACTGAGGGAACCTGGTGGTGTGAGTCCTGAGGATCCTGTACCACCTTCCTGATAGCAGCAGCGAGAAAAGAGCATGTCCTGGGTGGGAGGGGAGTAGTCCCTGGTGATGGTTGCTGCTTTCCTGCAACAGTGCTTAGTGTAGACGTGCTCACTGGTGGTAAAGGCTTTACCCATGATGTACTGGGCCTCATCAACTAATTTCTGTAGGATTTTCCATTCAAGGGTATTGCTGTTTCCATACCAGTCTGTGATGCAGCCAGTCAATACAGGCTTTTGAACCAGAGGAGATAACTTAACTCAGCCCAACACTGAACTATTGACACACTTTCAAGAACTCTTCATCTCATGTCTGATATTTATTGCTTTTTATTTATTACTATTTATTCTTTATGTATTTGCAAAGTTTAGTCTTTTCTACATTGGTGGTCTGTCATGTGCAGTTTTTCACAGATTCCCTTGTGTTTTTATCTATTTACTGTGAATGTCGGCAAGAAGATGAATCTCAAAGTAGCATAGGTTGATATATATGTACTTTAGTAATGCATCTACTTTGTGTGAAGAAAAGAAAGTTCCCTCTCATGTTCTTAATTTACCAACCCAATGCAATTATACTACAGGTCCACAGTCCCTTATCCGAAAACCAGAGTTTTTTCCGTGGAGTGTGGAGCGTGTCGTAACAAGGCTTGTTCGGCACGCCAACAGCTGACGTCACTCAGGTGTGACGTGGCAGCACTAACAGAGGCCGCCAGACGTCAGTTGTGGCTCAGCGCTCGTACTGGTTACACGTGCATTTGCTGTTCGCTGATATTTTGTGTTCACTGTTGACTTTGTGTTTAATTTCACTGTGAAAATGTCAAAAAGAGCTGCAGATACCCCTATGGGTAACAATGAGATTATGGCAGTTTACTCAGTTAAAGAGAGTTCGCTTAGACATAAACCTAGGTTAATGAGACAGATGACACTTGAAGAAGTCTTTAAAAATGTCGTCTGTCATAGCGCTGCTTCATAACTTGAGAATCATGTTCCTGGCCCATCAGGTACCTGTAGAGTTTTTAGCTTAGTTTGAACCTGTATATGTCCTACAGTATTTACGTTCTACATTTACTCCAATAAGTTAAAAAGAGCACGGATCGGGAAAACCCAGAAGTTCTCTCTCCAGCACTCATTATTTGAGCATGTACAGACTTTTTTTTCCTTTTCACTATTCCCTAAACAATACAGTACAACAACTATTTACATAGCATTTACATTGTATTAGGTATTATAAGTAATCTAGAGATGATTTAAAGTATATGGGAGGATGTGCATTGGTCTAGAGCTCCCCAGGTCCCAAAGTCCTCCTGCACTGAGACAGGTTAATTATCAATATAATTATTAATTTTCTGAAATCCAAAAAATTCTGAATTCCAAAATGCAACTGGCCCCAAGGATTTCGGATAAGGGATTGTGGACTTGTATATTTTTTTGTACCTTTATACACCAATATAAAGTCACCTCTTAAAGTCAAAGGAAAATGTCCTGTCCTATAATTCAGTTCCCCATGTTCTAGCAATATTTGTTAATCTTTTCTGCACTCTTTCCAGTTCACTATCACCTCTCCTATAGCAAAGCTGAACACAATTTCTCAAACTTCACCAACATAGAATATTACAGTACAGTATTGTGCTGGAGTTGGGAGTTTAAATTGCAGCTGTACTGGATGGTTTATAGGTAGTTGGCAGCTAGCGTCTTGGAAAAGGGACGCTAGCTGTCAACGATCTATAAACCATCCAGTACAGCTGCAACTTCAACTCCCAACTCCGGTAATCACTGTCCTGACTGATGAAGGGCGGTGTCCCGAAAACCATCTCCCGATGGCCCACTACCCGGGGGTCCCTCTGTCCTACAGAGTGCACTGTGACAATCCTTCCTGGGTTTCACTTGGCACACAGCTTTATTCTCTCAATTTATCATTGCATAAATAGATCTAAAATCAAAGTACATATACAACCGTGAGATTCATTTTCTTGTGAGCACACTCAGTAAATCTATAGAATAACAACCATAACAGAATCAATGAAAGACTGTGAACTTGGGTGCTCAACCAGAGTGCAGAAAACAACTGTGCAAGTACAGAAAGAAAGGAAAATAATAATAATATACAAGTGATATCAAGAACATGAGATGGAGTACTTGACAGTGAGTCCATTGGTTGTGGGAGCATTTCAATGAAGGCAAGTGAAGTTATCCCCTTTAGTTCAGGATGGTTGAGGGGTAATAACTGTTCTTGAACCTGATGATGTGAGTCCTGAGGCTCCTGTACCCCATTCCTGATGGCAGCAACAAGAAGAGAGCATGACCTGGCTGGTGGTGTGGGTCCCTGGTGATGGATTCTGCTGTCCTGAGACAATGCTCCATGTAGATGTGCTCAGTGGTGGGGAGGGCTTTACCCGTGATAGACTGGGCTGTGTCCACTACTTTTGAGGATCTTCTGTTCAGGGGCATTGATGTTCGACAGCAGGCTGTCAGTCAGCTTACTCAATTGTGGATCATTTTCTGTTACTGAAAACCAAATCCAATTCTGAACAATCGCTGAAGATTGTATTGCTGCTTTGAAGACAACGTTCATTTCATTCTCTTTTACACTCCTGTATTGAAGAATGGCAATGAACAATCTTGAAAACCTGTGATTTTAGGGATTGGACTGTATGGAGTTTAGCTTGGTTCTTCCAATGGAATTGATACTTTGAATTTTTAAAATACCTTTTTGTGAGGATGATTAAATGCCGGGCTTTCCAAATACACACTGTTGTTCTCTGTATTGCAGACAGAACAGGACGTTAATCCAAAGGCTTACCCCCTTGCTGACGCTCAGCTGACAAAGACCATCTTAGATCTTGTTCAGCAAGCAACCAACTACAAGCAGCTTCGCAAGGGAGCCAATGAAGGTACTTTTGGTTTCTGGGGTATGATATTGGAGGGGAGGCAAGTGTCCACTCAGAATTTAAGGTGTTACTTTCTACAGTGTTTAATGGTAATCGGGAGGGAAAATGGGTTTAACACAGGTAAAGACGTCTGGGTACTAATAAAGGGGCTCCACTGGAAATGTTGACTGTCATTTTCTGCAGGGATGCTGCCTGGATAAGGATACAGCAGGGAACAGGCCCTTCTGCTCCAAGAGCTGCACCACACGGCAACCTATAACCCTAGCCTAATCACAGGACAATTTACAATGACCAGCTAACCTGCTAACCCATACGAGTGTGGGAGGAAACTCGTGCACTCCATGGGAAGAACGACCAAACTCTTACAGACAATGTTGGAATTGACCTCCAGCTCCCTGAGCTGTAATCGTGTTGTGCTAACCGCTGCACTGCCATGGCGCCGGTAGAGTTCTGAACTCATAGAACAGAACAGAAACGGGCATGCTAAACTGAGAGTCTAAACAGCCCCATCGACCAAAGCCCTCCACACCCCTCCTGTCCGTGTACTTACAGTATGCTTAAATAAATAAACATTGAGATTGAACCTGCATCCATGACGTCTTCTGGCAGCTCATTGCACGTACCACCTTCTGAGTGAAGAAATTCTCTCTCAGGTGCCCCTTAAATATTTAATCTTTCACTCTTAACCCACGACCTCTAGTTGTCTCACCCAGCCTCAGTGGAAAATGCCTGCTTGCGTTTATCCTAACAATACCCCTCATAATTTTGTCTGCCTCTATCAAATCTCCCCTCATTCTCCTGCGCTCCAGGGAATAAAGTCCTTTCCCTGTGACTTAGATCTTCACCGGTCTGTTTTCACTCCAGATTCCTGCACCCTGCAGCCTCTCGTGTCTCTGAAGACATCTTTTAACATTTGCTCAGATAAAGATGAGCTTTACTTTTCATATGTACAATACATGGAAACGTACTGTGAAATAGATTTTGTTGAATCAGATTAGCAAACACTGTGCTGAGGGCAGCTCGGAAGTGTCGCCATGTTTCTGTTGCCAACAGAACATATCCACAACTTACTAACTCTAATCCATACCGCTGTGGGAGGAAATCGTAGTACCAGGAGGAAACGCGCGTGGTCACAGGGAGAACATACAAACAGCGGTGGGAATCGAACCCTTGTTGCTGGCACTGTAAAGTGACTGAGCTCTCCGTTATGTTACTGTTCTGCCCACTACAGTGTTGAGTTTTTAAACCAACCTTTTTCCTGCCATGGAAACAGAAACATAGAAAACCTACAGCACAATACAGGCCCATCAGCCCAAGATGCTGTACTGAACATGTACTTACTTAGAAATTACTTAAGGTTCCCCATAGCCCTCTATTTTTCTAAGCTCCATGTACCTATCCAAGAGTCTCTAAAAAGACCCTATCGTATCCACTCCACCACCATCGTCGGCAGCCCATTCCACACTCTCACTACTCTCTGCTTAAAAAAAACTTAACCCTGACATCTCCTCTGTACCCCCCTCGTGTTTGCCATTTCAGCCCTGGGAAAAAGCCTCTGACTATCCACATGATCAATGCCTCTCATCATCTTCTACACCTCTATCAGGTCACCTCTCATTCTCCACTGCTCTAAGGAGAAAAGGGGCTCAGTTCACTCAACCTATTCTCATAAGGCATGCTCCCCAATCCAGGCAGCATCCTAAAGTTTCCATATCTTTCCTGTAGCGAGGTGACCAGAACTGAGCACAGTACTCCAAGTGGGGTCTGACCAGGGTCCTATATAGCTGTAACATTACCTCTTGGCTTTAAACACAATCCCACAATTGATGAAGGCCAATGCACCGTATGTCTTCTTAACTACAGAGTCAAACTGCGCAGCAGCTTTGAGTGTCCTATGGTCTCAGACCCCAAGATCCCTCTGATCCTCTACACTGAAGAATCTTACCATGAATACTATATTTTTGCCATCATATTTGATCTACCAAAATGAACCACCTCACACATATCTGGGTTGAACTCCAACTGCCACTTCTCAGCCCAGTTCTGCATCCTATTGATGTCGCACTGTAACCTCTGACAGCCCTCCACACTATCCACAACACCCCCAACCTTTGTGTCATCAGCAAATTTACTAACCCAACCCTCCACTTCCTCATCCAGGTCATTCATAAAAAATCATAAAGACAGGGGGTCCCAGAACAGATCCCTGAGGCACACCACTGGTCACTGACTTCCATGCAGAATATGACCCATCTACAACCACTCTTTGCCTTCTGTGGGCAAGTCAGTTCTGGATCCACAAAGCAATGTCGCCTTGGATCCCATGCCTCCTTATTTTCTCAATAAGCCTTGCATGGGGCACCTTATCAAATGCCTTGCTGAAATCCATATACACTACATCTACAGCTCTAATGTGTTTAGTCACATCCTCAAAAAATTCAATCAGGCTCGTAAGGCATGACCTGCCCTTGACAAAGCCATGCTGACTATTCTTAATCATATTATGCCTCTCCAAATGTTCATAAATCCTGCCTCTTCCATCAACTTACCAATCACTGAAGTAAGACTCGCTGGTCTATAATTTTCTGGGCTATCTCTACTCCCTTTCTTGAATAAGGGAACAACATCTGCAACCCTCCAATGCTCCGGAACCTCTCCCGTCCCCATTGATGATGCAAAGATCATCTCCAGATGCTCAGCAATCTCCTCCCTCGCCTCCCACAGGAGCCTGGGGTACGTCTCATCCAGTCCTGGTGACTTACCCAATTTGATGCTTTCCAAAAGCTCCAGCACATCCTCTTTCTTAATGTCTACATGCTCAAGTATTTCAATCTTAATATCTATATGCTAAAGCAAGGGAGTTGTGGACTGCAGGTGATTTTACTGAATTGCAGCCAGCAGAGTAGGTCAGATGGGTGTTCTGGTTCTGTTCTCTGGGGAGTGGACACTTTGGGTAAGAGGAAGGTGTGGCAGCTGTGTCTCCCACAGTGGGAGATGGGATGGGGTGGTGTGTGAAATCTGTCCATCTGTCTCCCATTTGGATGCAGATTCTGGAGAGGGGAGGAATCAGTGAACTCAAAATGATAGAAGAGATGGTCTTCTACTGGGGAGGTTAACATGGGGTGGGGGGAACGGGGGAGGAAAGATCACACATGGTGAGAGCTGCCCTTACCACCATGTATCTGATTCACTTTCTTTCCAGCCACCAAGACACTGAACAGAGGAATTGCTGAGTTTATCGTGATGGCGGCGGATGCCGAGCCCCTGGAGATTATCCTTCATTTACCCCTTCTCTGTGAGGACAAGAATGTGCCTTACGTTTTTGTAAGGTCCAAGCAGGCTCTGGGGCGAGCTTGCGGAGTGTGTCGGCCTGTCATTGCATCTTCGGTCACCATAAAGGAAGGCTCTCAGCTGAAGCCTCAGATTCAGTCTGTGCAACAGGCTGTGGAACGACTCCTGGTGTGACTTGCTGAAAGTAGGGTATTCAAAGCTGAACTGATTGTGGTGTCTGTCCTTAAACGGCTCTAGATTGTAGTGCTAAGATAATGTATGCATTTTTTATGTTCTTTGGTTTTCTTAAATAAAGTGCTCGTCAGAAGACTTGTACTCATCTTTCAAAAACAATGCACTCTAGTTAATGTGGGACCAGTACACTTCGGCCCAATTGAACCTATTAACTGAAGTTTCATGGAAATGGTTAAAAAGGGATTAAAAAAGGAACTTTAACTGAGTAATGAATTATGCATTTAACTGAAATGGAGAACAAATTAATCACTAGCATTATCACTACAGTACTATAAAGTTGTATTAGTTCCCAATAGTTGTCAGTGGAGAAATTAATCCAATGTTTGCTGTGAACAATAGGCACAGGCACCTAGTGCAGATAATGGACTTAAGTTAAAATGAATAACAAAATTATCAAAAAATACACTGATTTTGAATCTGTGTCTTTCTGCCCAAATGAATTATATAAACACATGCAACTGGTGCCATTTTACAAACTGTTTGCTCCAAGCACAGTGCAGTGTCCAATGGCCACTAGTTAGAAATCTCGGCAACAGTCTCCTGCCCCAATTAAACGGTGTAGTGTCCCAAATAACTGAAGGAAATTGCAGCTATTTTCTCAATTAGTTTTTGTTCTTTGTTGTCTCCAATAAGCAGCTGCCCGGATTAAATGGGATCCACCATACTGCCTACTGTGCAAAGTACTGACTTCAGCTGAAGTATGGGAATCAGAAGGCTGTTCAGCCCTCTGGAGCCTGTACTATCATTCAACAAGATTGTGCCAGATGAGATCTCAGCCCCATGTCCTTATCCTCTACCCCATGATGCTCAACACCGGCTAAATCAGTTGAACTGCTGCAGTGTTGTGGTGGGAATGGAATCCTGACGTTAAAGCTGGCACTGCACTACCGTGGTGAGAATTGGTAGAATTGACCATCAGAATGTTCAGGCAAAGGGTTCAGAATATGAAACAACTGTTTCTCTCTCCACAGGTGCTGCCTGACCTCTCACATCTCTTAACGTTCTGGTTTTGTGTTTCAACATCTGCAATATTCGTGTTTATTAGACTAGGAACTGCCACTGGCAAAATCCAAATACACATTTGGGTGCTAAAACCAGTCTTTCTTACATTCTAATAACAGAAAAAACTAAAAACCCACCCTTCCTCACTTACCAGACTTTCATCAATTAAATTTCCTAGTTATAGTCACTTTATAGACCTCAATTTTATTTATTTTTAAATTTAGAGATACAGTACAGTAACAGGCCCCATTGAGCCTGTTAATTGTGGGAGGAAACCCATGGGGTCACAGGGAGAACATACTCTTAACAATGTTATACTGATGGCTTATAATACTGTGCTGGCCCTCTTGAATATAATTTACCTTGTCCCAAAGAAAACTCCAGCTTACACAGGTAACTATAAATCTCCAGCCCTTGCAATATACACCCCTCCACACCAGTCAAGTTCAAGATTAATTGTCAATCATACACATGAATACAGCCAAACGAAACAGTGTTCGTCTTCAATCACCTTCAGCATGTTAGCTATAACAGTCACAGGTCATGTTCCAGTTTGAATGTATTCACCTGGCTATTCTCTTACACACTTAACAAAGGCAGCGATTCCAAATGCTTCCTTATTTAATGTTCCCAACCTCGGGGATTTGCAGACATGCATCACACAGTTCCCCTCTTCCTCTTATTTATAATACATAATTAATATTCTGTTATCACTGAGAACATTTGTTTTGCAAAATGCAAAGAATTGACACTTAAAAACATGTTTAAACGGAGAAGTGAGAGAACAAAAAGGTGTGTAATCATGCACTTTGGTAAAAAGAATAAAGGTGTGAACTATTTTCTAAATAGGAGAGTGAATTCAGAAAACAGGTACAAAGGGAATAGGGAGGTGCAGGATTCCCTAAAGCTAACTTGCAGGTTGAATCTGTGGTGAGGAAGGCAAAAGCAATGGTAGCATTGATTTTGAGAGGACTAGAATATAAAAGCAAGGATGTAATGTTGAGACTTTATAAGATGTTGGTCAGACTGCACTTGGAGTATTGTGAGCAGTTTTGGGACCTATACAGTATACAAGAAATATGTGCTGGCATTGGAGAGGGTCCAGAGGTGGTTCAGAAAATAATCCCAGGAATAAAGATGTTAATGTATGAGAAGTTGTAAGCTTGTACTTGCTGGAGTTTAGAATTGAGTGTGGATCTCATTGAAACTTGCACAAAAAATTGGAAGGCTGAGAGAGAGTGGGTATGCAGAAGACGTTTCCAATAGTGGGGGAGTCTTGGACCAGCAGGTACAGACTCAGAATTGAGGGACATCCCTTTAGAACGGAGATGAGGAGGAATCTTTTTCGCCAGAGAGTGGTAAATCTCTGGAATTCTTTGCCAGAGGTGGCTGTGAAGGCCAAGTCATTGGGTATATTTAAAGTGGAGGTTAATAGGTTCTTGATTAGTTGGGGTGTCAAAGGTTATGGACAGTATGAAGGAGAATGGAATTGAACACGAGGGGAGTACTAGCTCTTTAGGTGTTTAAAGGGATATAAACCACAATACTAGATAAGCTGGGGGTTAAAAATTGGTTAATTGCTTCACTGAAAAATGCAGAATACAGTATCAGTTATAGGGAAAGTGCAGGACAGGCAGACAACAAGGTACAAGGTCATGATGAGGTAGACTGCAAGGTCGAGAGTCACATCTTCTTGTACTAGGGATCTTTCAATAGTCTTACAACAAGCAGGAGGGAATCTGACCTTGAGCCTGCTGGCACTTGTTTTTGGCTTTAGTGTTGGACTAGGCTGTTTAATTGTTATTTCCTTTGCAGCTTAATTAATTACCTGCTTGTATTTTATACAACTACTTATACACATGTTAACTGTTTAGTATGTTTTCTAGTGGTCACAGAATGAGTATGCAGTTGTTCAATGTGTCCTCCTAGTTGTAACAGTTCTTTGCAAGATCTGAAAAGTTCTTTTGGTATTGCGTTATTTAAATAGGGGCTATCTAATTGGTTATGTCCCATCTACACATTTGAAAGGAATGTTTCTTATCTATGGAGTATAAGGAGGGTTAACCACTTGGTCCACCATCTTTAATCGCCCAGTTCTTAGCTACTAAACTTTTGCAGCTCTACATTTCCAAATCCTTGTTCTCATTACACTTAATAAAATGATTAAGTTCAACATGTTTTATGCCTCTTTCCTGAGTTCCAAAAGAACCTTGGATCAGAAATGTCAGAATCCAACAGACGATTGCAAAGAAATAGTGAACTGCAAGTGAGAAATTCACTCAGGGTTCTGGAGCTGAAGGTGTGTTCACTTCCCAAGAATATGGGATTCCAGTTCAGGGGTCCCAACGTGGGCTCCACTGACCCCTCGGTTAATGGTATGGCTCCATGGCATTTAAAGAGTTCCCTCTTGAGTTAGATTATCCAAACATTTGCTCTGTAATTACAAAAATAAATTGAAAGCCATAGAATTTACAGCTTTATTTAATTTGGTATACTGAGGTATAAAAGCAGTTTTGCACATTTTATCAGGAGCAGTGGTTTTCTTAAATACCCATAGGGTTATACATTGAGTTACAGCCGTAAAAAAATCTTTATTGCTTAAATTCATGATTATATAATCTTTATAAACTTGTGCAACATAATTTGAAACTTCACATGAACATTTTTGGAGGTGTAAAATGAGGCAGTTCTCAAACAGTTAATGTCCTAACAGCCCGAGAATACAAGGTAGTGTTCTTCAATTAGCTGACAAGAGATGACGAGAGAGACAGCACCTTCGAAATTGGTAGGGAATTAAACTGCAACAAGTTTTGTAATAAAACCATCAGACCATTACATCCACAAAGGATGCCAGCTTCCTTGTGAAGGTCCAGAGGTACTCAGATCTTACCAATTAACCTCTCCCACCATCAGAAAGTTCTTAGCACATGACTGAGATATGCGATAAACAGGTTTAATGGGGTCAAGACTCTTGGACAGCTGGCTGTGTGGCACCAAGAAGGAGAAACCAAGGTCTTCAAGCAGTGGCTCAGAGATAAGACGTCAAAGTAGACAGTGACAGTCAACGTCAGACAATCGCAAACTTCATGTACCATCACCCATCTGGCTGGGTGTGGACCTGAAACCCATTTAAAAAATGGGCAGTATAAAGTTTCTAAAGCACCTACCTTCATTAAACTGAACAAATTTAGAAGTTCCCATGTTTAGGATGGCAAAGAACTTTACACCATCTGCACAGTGCGAGCTCAAACACTGCAACACATAGCAATGGGTGCAACACACCAAAAGCAGCCTTCAGATCTAAACATTACCACTGGGAGAAGACTGCACACTTCTTAAACACTTTGTATACAAAGAAAAGTCCTCAACCCAGATTTAGCTACTACAAGGTACCAAAATTGACAACGTAGAAAAGTTCAATGTCAGTTCATTATTTTTCTTCAGAAGTCATGGTATCCAAGCAATGAGAAAGCAGAGATCTCTGTGCAGACGAGGTAGTCAGAACACCACCCCAATACTTTAGGTTCTATAGAAAACACAGGAGTTTGTTTTTCTTTAAAAAAAAGGACTCCTGTACCAGTCTAATTACAAAAGGCAGAAACGTCAAGGCTAAAGTGCGGACTTCACTATATCGCTCCATGATGGAGGGTAAGAGATGTTTTACAATAGCCATTTTTTGGTATATCCAAGTACGAATCTGAAGATGTATCTTGTACACACTCAGACCAGAGGCACACAGGAGGGTGGTGAGAACCCACCCTTAGCCAATGAACAGCAAGGAGAAATATTCTCACCACAATGCAAAGTTCAAAGATAAAAGGAAACATACCCACCCCAATCCAAGAACCCCTCCCAAATCCCTTTTGGAACCCATGGAGTTAAATACAGAAGTTACCACCCAGGCTGCAACAGTTGAAAAATGAGCCCTAAAGTGCTTCTATAAACGGTGGAGAACTGTGGAGTTTTCCAGTGGATGTCAGCTGACCGGATTCTGCAAACTGCACTTGACAATTGTTCTGCAAGATTGTAGACAATGCTCTTTATGTACAGGTAGAGTTCCCCATCAATCCACAAAAATACTAGGCCACGTCTCTTTCTGGACCTGCACGGTGACACAACTCAACCAGCTGCGACTCGCGAGCATCTCTCCAAAGATCTCCCATTTGTCATTTTCTTCATCGTACTGTTCAATGGTGTCGTGGTACCTGCAAATGAGAACGGTTAACAGGGTGAAAGGAGAGCTCATCGGGCTGTGCAAATAAACCTCAATTAATTTATAAATGCAAGAGATTCTGCTGATGCTGAAAACCCACAGTAACGCACACACAAAATGCTGGAGGAATTCAGCAAGTCAGACGGCATCCATGGAGAAAAATAAACGGTTTCGGGCAGAGATCGTTCATCAGGATTGAAGATCAAGACAGTTTATTCCTCTCCACAGATGCTGCCTGACCTGCTGAGTTCATCCGATGTTTTGTGTGTAGCTCTCAATTAAATTTTACCTTACCACAAACCTGAAGCTGAACATCTTTGGGCCGTGGGAGGAAACACAAACAGTCACGGGGCGGGGGAAAGGTACAAACTCCTTACCGACAGCAGGAGGAACCGAGCCCGGGTTACTGGTGTTGTAAAGCATTACATTAACCCCTACACTACCATGTCACTTGGGTTGTTTTCTCTAGAACAGGGGTTCTCAACCTGGAACCCCCAAATCCCTCGGTTAATGGTAAGGGGTCCATGGCATAAAATTGGTTGGGGAGCCCTGGTCTCGAGTGTTAGAGGCTGAGAAACAATCTCAATCAGAATCAGGTTTATCGTCACAGGCACATGTTGTGAAATTTGCTGTTTGTGGTAACAATGCAAGACAAAAAAAATTACTACAAGTTACAATAAAAGTTAATAAATTGTGCAAAAGAGGAATAGTGAGGCAGTGTTCAGTGACCGTTTTCAAAAATCTGATGACAGAGAGGAAGAAGCTGTTCCTAAAATGTTGAGTGTGTGCCTTCAGACTCCTGTACCTCCTCCCTGATGGTAACAATGAGAAGAGGGCATGTTCTGGGTGGTGAGGATATTTGAGGTATCACCTTCTGAAGATGTCCTCAGAGGAAACCCAATAGAGGTTTATAAAAGTAGGAGAGGCATAGACAGGGTTGTTTTCCTAGACAGCAAATTTCAAATACCACAGGGCAAAACTGAGAGGAGAAACTTCAAAGGTGATTTAAAAGGTAAGGAGCACCTTGCACCTCTTTTGGTAGAAAGATATTTATAATGGAGATACTTCTCTACCAAAGGAGGTGCAAGGTGCTCCTTTGCTCCGCTAGCCTGCAGGTCACCCTTGGGCAGGGTGTAGCACCTGCTTATGTGAATCCATGGGAGCAGGTGGTGGATGGTCATATGAGCAGTTGCTGCAGATCACAAGTCCTGGTTATACAAACAGTGATGCCAGGCAAACAATCTCTGAAGAGTATTGATAGTGGCTGGGGTCACCCTGCCCAGAAGAAGGCAATGGCAAAGCACTTCTGTAGAAAAATTTGCCAAGGACAGTCATGGATAAAGACCATGATTGCCGATGTCATACGACACAGCACATAATGATGATGTATATAAACAGCATTTGGACCTGGATGGGGTTGCCAGGGCTGGAAGCAGATGTAAGAGGCATTGAGACAGATGTGTTTGGACTCTGGTCAGATGGGCTTAGCTTAAATAGGCATCCTTGTTGGCAGAGACATTGTGGGTTGAAGGCTCCTTTCTGTACTGGAGTGTTCTATCCTCTATGGATAGTGACACCCACCCCTGTGTTTTTCCGGGAGGTACAATATTCTGTAATCATCCTTGGCTTTGAACCCAGCTGACAGAAGCAGGACGTACAATGAGCCACAGTAGCACAGCAGTTAGCACTTCGACGTGTTCTGGAGTTCGCAGTTCCATTCCAGTGTCGTCTATAAGAAGTTTGTATATTCTCCCATGAACGCGAGGGTTTTCCCCGAGAGCGCCAGTTTCTTCCTGCAGTCCAAAGACTTACTGGTTAGTAGGTTAATTGGTCATTATAAATTGTCCTGTGGTTAGGCTTGGGTTAATCAGACGGATTGCTCTGCGTCGTGGGTTGACCATGGATGTTGAATCCTAGCTGTCCAGATACACAAACCAGGCCAGTACGCTGTTGCCTGTGTAGCAGACTCCCCCTCTCCACGCACCTGATGAACCCAAAGGAACGGCAGAGACCGATACAGTCTGACACCAATGGTGTCACAGGAGTTGCCAGTCAGCATTAAACTCAACTTAGGACTGTCTTAGGGACTCCAGCTACGGATTCCTCCCTCGGGGTTTACTCCCAAAGCCTTCCCCATGAGTGGGTATAGCCACAAGGAGTGGAGGCTTGAGATCAGAGTTTTCCTTCTCCAAGATGAGCTGCCAACCACGGCTGACGAACCCCATCTGCCTGAAGTGACTGGCTTGTAGGCGCCTTTGGCCCTTCTCCTGTCAGTAGAGAGAAACAGTTCTGCTGGGCTTAGCAGCTAAGTCAGACGTGAAGGCCAGAAGCTGGATTTGGTTGTCAGAGGTTATTTGAGACGCAGACCATTGGGAGTATTTAATAGGTAGTGGGAGCTTTTCACCACTACAGTCCCCAGCTATTAAAACCTTAAGGAATCTATCTATATGTATCTGGCTATTAACTGTATCTACAGTTTAGCAGCAGTTATTGTAACACAGAGGTCTATCAGTGATGTGTGAACCCATGAATGGAAGAAATGAGCAGACTGTAGTGGCAGAGACTTCAATACATTCAGTAACTGTTGAGCAGACTGTAGTGATCATCGAGAACTTCTGTACCATCTGCCAGAGCTGGAACTTCCCGGTGGTCAATTCCCATTCCCGTGGTCTCCTCATGCCACGATGAGGCTACCTTCAAACAGGGTGGAGAAGTACCACCTTATATTCTGTCTGAAGGCATGAATATCGATTTCTCCTCAGGTAAACATTCCCAGTCCCCACTCTGACCTTTCACTTCTTCTCACCTGCCTACTACATCCGCCGGGTCCCCTCCTCTGTTCCTTTCTCCTGTGCTTCACTCCCCTCTCCTATCAGATTCCTCCTTCCCCAGCCCTTTACTTTTCCTACCTGCCTGACTTCACCTGTCACCTTCCCGCTGCCCACCTTTTTATTCTGGCATCTTCCCCCTTCTTTCTCGGTCCTGAAGAAAGGTCTCGGCACGAAACATTGACTGTCTATTCATTTCCATCGATGCTGCTGAGTTCCTCCAGAATTTTGTGTTGTTACATAGCATGGAGTAGATGTTTTATGTTGTCAGGAACAGAACTTTATCACCTGGATTCTGTCTGTATGCATTGTTTAAGTCAGTCCCAAAGCCTCCAAGATTGATTTTTAAGGAAGGTTATGGGATGAAGACAGGAAATGACAGATCAGACACCACGTTATATAATTCACATCACTTTGACTCATGAGTGGGTCCGTTCTTTACGTGGTGACACATACCGATCCCAGCCCTCTTCTCCTCCCATCACGTAGATCTTGTCGCCAATCACAGCCACACCTGGCCGATACCGCCTCTCGTTCATTGGGGCGCACATCTTCCACATGTTGGTCTTGGGGTCGTACTGCTCCACCTTGTCAGTGTTCTCTGTCGAAGCGTGCCAGCCGCCTGCGGAAGATGCACACCAGGTGAAAGATCCCTCACAAATCAGCACCCCCTTCCCAAAACGCTCGTTTCCCCATTAGTGATAGCAGAGGGCAGAGTCTCCTTTCATTACCTACTTGCTTAGGGTTACCACACAGAACAGGCTCTTCCAGCCCTTCGAGCCGCACTGCCCAGCATTCCACAAGTTAACCCTAGTATAATCACGGGACAACTTCAAATGACCAGTACGTCTTTGGAGTGTGGGAGGAAACCAGAGCACCCAGAGAAAACCCACACATTCAACAGGGAGGACATACAGACCCTTTACAGGTGACATTGGAGTTGGGCTCTGAACCCAGATGCCCTGCTCTGTAACAGCATCACACTAACCCCCAAGGAGTGATTTGGCCCCTGATCTCAATGGAAAGAACTATTACTACTCTAGGGTTAAACCTAACAGATATCATCCTCCAAAAGAAGGATTCCAAAATCAAGGTTATTGTACAGTGGATACCTCACAGATTCAATGCTGGCCAGCACTGATGGTGTGATGTTCTCTGTGACTTCGACAGCTACTTCTCCTCTGCCATCAAAGGGTTAATGTATGAAATGTGTTTGATGGCTGTGGGCCTATCCTTGGAGTTTACAAGAATGAGAGGGGGATCTCATTGAAACCCATCAAATATTGAAAGGCCTAGGTAGAGTGGACATGGAGAGGATGTTTCCTGCAGTGGGCAAGTCCTGAAGCAGAGGACGCAGCCTCAGAATAGAGGGACGTCCATTTGGAACGGAGATGAGGAGGAATTTCCCCAGCCAGAGGGAGGTGAGTCTGTGGAATTCTTTGCCATGGACGGCTGTGGAGAGCAAGCCACTGGGTATATTTGAAGTGAAGGCTGAAGGTCCTTGATTAGTCAGGATGTCACAGGTTACGGGGAGAAGGCAGGAGAATGGGATTGGGAAGGATAATAAATCGGCCATGGTGGAGTGGTGCAGCAGACTCGATGGGCCGAGTGGCCTGGCTCTGCTCCTGTGTCTATAGTATGGATGAGTTGGGCTGCAGGCTGAAGCCTCGCTTCCTTGCTATACGAGACCATGCCATAGACACAGGGGCAGAATTAGGCCATTCATCCCCTCCAGTCTGTGCTGCCATTCCATCGTGGCTGATTTATTAACCCTCTCAACCCCACTCTCCTGCCTTCTCCCCATAGCCTTACTGAACAAGTACGGGCACATTGCCAGTGTAATGGGAGAAATGCAGGTACCATTTCACCCACTCAAACTGCGGGCACCCCACCTCTCCCCCTGCAGGGTCAGAACTGCCAGTGTTTCATTCACCTGCTCAAACCGTGTACAGTACCAGGATTCGCATCTAATCTAGCCCCATTTCTCTGCATTGGTCCATCTCTCTCCAAACCGCTCCTATCCACGTACCCGTCCAAATGTCTTTAAAGAACTTGAATTGGACCTGCTTCTACAAGAGGACAAAATTTTAAGATGATTGGACGAAGGTATGGGGGGGGGTGGAGAAGTAGAGGAAGGCTTTCCATACGGGGTGGTGGGAGCATGGAATAAGGCATTTGGGGTGTACATGGATGGGAGGGGATCAGCGGGACGCGGGTTGAGCGCGGGTAATCCGGGGGCCATGGGCAATCGGAGGATGCTGTGGTCAGTTGGGCTGCAGGACCCATTTCTGTGCTGTTTCATGACGACTCCTTCCAGCACGGCAGCGTAGCAGTCCACGTAACGCCAGCACAGGGCCAGCTGCAAGATTAGAGTTCCAGTCCCGTACGGAGCTTGTCTGCCTCCAAGAGGACCCCGGCCTTGTCGTAGGGTTTGGAGGTTTATGTCCCTCAATAACCCAGAGAGCCATGTTGGCTGAGGTCAGGGCTTTATGGTTTGGCCCTTGGTAGTGTTACCCATGCCAAACAGGTCAAAGGGTCGAGGTTTGGGGGTTCAACTCAGGGATAGTAACCCTGACTGTGATGGAAATAGCAATGAAGAATCCTACATCAGAGCGCGGCCGCATTCCTGAGTTTCCACCCGGGACTCGCCTGACCAACAGTGGTGAAAACTGAGAGGAAGCTACTGACACGATGAAGGAAGCCCTGAACACCGCCCGAGGGAAGAGGTTTGTATGTCTCCCCGTGAGTGCATGGATTTCCTCCGGCTGCCCCAGTTTCCTCCCACATTCCAATAGTTTAAACATCCAGGTCAGTGAGTTGTGGGCACGCTCTAATGGTACCAAAAGCATGGTGACCCTTGTCCTCAGCGCATCCTCACTGATTTCCACACTTGCTCTGTATGTTTCAATGTACATGTGACAAATAAAGCTAATCTTATCATTCCTTACCAATGACATAGATCTTCCCCTTGAGAACACAGGCAGCAGAACCAGAGCGAGGAATCTGCATTGGAGCCACCTCAGTCCAGGTGTTGGTCTTTGGGTTGTAAACCTGAACCAAATTCATTCCATCTCCGTCTTCCAGCACCGCTCCTCCTGCACAGTCAGAACCCGTCAGTGTTCCATTCACCCAAACCACGGGCACCCACCTCTCCATCCTCCCGCACAGTCAGAACCCGTCAGTGTTCCATTCACCCAAACCACAGGCACCCACCTCTCCATCCTCCCGCACAGTCAGAACCCGTCAGTGTTCCATTCACC
This sequence comes from Mobula hypostoma, assembly GCF_963921235.1. Lineage (NCBI taxonomy): Eukaryota > Metazoa > Chordata > Chondrichthyes > Myliobatiformes > Myliobatidae > Mobula > Mobula hypostoma. Next base: position 148,262,685 of record NC_086105.1, read on the forward strand.
CAAACCACAGGCACCCACCTCTCCATCCTCCCGCACAGTCAGAACCCGTCAGTGTTCCATTCACCCAAACCACGGGCACCCACCTCTCCATCCTCCCGCACAGTCAGAACCCGCCAGTGTTCCATTCACCCAAACCACGGGCACCCACCTCTCCATCCTCCCGCACAGTCAGAACCCGTCAGTGTTCCATTCACCCAAACCACAGGCACCCACCTCTCCATCCTCCCGCACAGTCAGAACCCGCCAGTGTTCCATTCACCCAAACCACGGGCACCCACCTCTCCATCCTCCTGCACAGTCAGAACCCGCCAGTGTTCCATTCACCCAAACCACGGGCACCCACCTCTCCATCCTCCTGCACAGTCAGAACCCGTCAGTGTTCCATTCACCCAAACCACGGGCACTCACCTCTCCATCCTCCCGCACAGTCAGAACCCGCCAGTGTTCCATTCACCCAAACCACGGGCACCCACCTCTCCATCCTCCCGCACAGTCAGAACCCGCCAGTGTTCCATTCACCCAAACCACAGGCACCCACTACTTCCCCTACAGTTAGAACTTGCCATTGTTCCAGTTAGAGAGACCATCTCCCTCCCTCTCCCACAAATCCAGGAGTTCAAACACACCTTTGTGCTTTTAACTCCAGAATATAGACCCAGACAAGGACGTGTGGGCTGTCTGAAGTTGCAGATGTCGCGGGCAAACGGGAACAGCTTGGAAAGGAATCAACCGCTCCGCGAGTGAAAATCGTTGTTTTGCCGGTCTCCAGTGCACAACATTCTGTTACAACAATGCATGAACTCATAATCCTTCCTAACCAGAATTAAATCACCTGGGCAACTCACTCGCTTCTAGTCCCCCCTGGACATTCCATTCTCACCTGCAGTGCCAGGTGGCTGTTTGCACGTGACATCAGCCGCACCCCGGTGCCCCACTTCGACAGACAAGCTAAAGCAAGCGAGGGAGGCCAGAGGGTCTCATACCCGGTGAGATAGGGACGGGCCTGTCCTAGCACGTGATCCAGCGCTGCGGTAGGAACACTTCGTGGAGAGCGAAGGGCACGAGGCACAGAGGTCAGTCATCCAGCGTAACCCCAGTTGTCACGACTACTCGCACCACTGGACTTCCGAGGCTGACAAAATGGAACTGCCCCAGGGCAACGGCTTTTCCACCTTCAAAACTCCTGCACAGTTCACATTTCAGAGGAATAGAGCAACCTAACCTTCAGTCACTAAACTTCCTGACCAGCAGACCGTAATTCGCAAAGACAGGCACAATTATCCTCAACACGGGTGCTCCACAAGGCTGTGTCCTCGGTCCCTGGACACAACACCGTACAGCCAAATCCTGCTCCAATTCCAGCCACAAGCTTACAGGTGACACCACTATGGTGGTCTGGATCTGAATTACAATGAGCCACTGCAGGATTGTTTCTTCAGGTTGTTATAGCCGGCAGTGGGGGGTGGTAATGGGGACAAGCTCCCACGACCTATTAAATGCTCCCAATGGCATGCACCTCAGATAGCCTCTGACAACCAAATCCAGCTCCTGGCCTTCACGTGTGCCTTGGCTACCAAGCCCGGCGGAACCGTTTCTACTGACAGGAGAAGGGGCAAAGGTGGGTTACTGGCACCGTAAGTCAGTCACTTTGGGCCAATATGGGTCGTCAGCTGTGGTTGGCAGCTCATCTACAAGAAGGAAATCTCTGATCTCAAACCTCTGCTGCCTTGCGGCTGTACCCAATCAGGGGGAAGGCTTCAGGAGTAAACTCTTAAGGGAAGAATCCAGAGATACACTCCCCATGGCAGTCCTACATTGAGTTCAACGCTGACTGGCAACTCCTGTGACACTGCCTGTATCAGTGTCCGCCGTTCCTTTGGATTCATCAGCGGCATGGAGAGGGGAGCCTGCTACATGGAGCAACAGCTTGCTCCCCACATGTCCTGACCTACCCATGACAGCCTGGATGCACCATCCACGGTCGACCCTGACCAGCAGAGGGCCTCTCGAGATAGAGACTTAGCAACGTGGTGTCAGGATCACACCTTCCCCTCAGCGTCAGCAAAACACGGCCAAGAAAGATCAACAGCACCGACTTCCTCGGGAGGTTAAAGAAATTCAGCACATCCCCGTTGACCCTCACCAAATTTTAATCCACCTACCACGGAAAGTACCCCATCCAGATGCATTACAGCTTGACACGGCAACTGCTTTGCCCGGGACCTCGAGAAACTGCAGAGAGTTGTGGACAGAGCTCGGCACATCACAGAAACCAGCCTCCCCTTCACGGACTCTGTCTACACTCCTCACTGCTTCAGTAAAGCAGCCAGTAGAATCAAAGACCCCACCCACCCCGGCCATTCTCTCTTCTCCCCCTCCCATCGGGCAGAGAATACACGCCTGAAAGCTCGTCCCACCAGGCTCAAAGCACAGCTTCCATCCCACAAACTCTTGGATGGACGTCTTGTCGATAAGGTGGACTCTTGACCCCTCAACCTGCCTCATTTTGACCTTGCACCTGATTGTCTACCTGCACTTCCTCTGCAGCTTAATTCCACATTGTTACTGTTTTCCTTGTTCTACCTCAGTGCACTGTGTAATGATCTCATTGGTGTCAGCACTGTGCAAGATTTTCCACTGTATCTCAGTGCATCTGACAATACCAACATCCTGTCATGTATTGTGGCACACGGGATGCTCCTACACTCCCCTGTAGCAGTACCAGACTAAGATGGGTGGAGTCTTTCTCCTAGGGTGGAAAGGTCAAATTCCAGAGGGCAGAGGTTTAAGGTGAAAGGGGGAGGTTTGAGGAGAATGGGGGAAGTTTAAGGAAGATGTGTGGGGTAAGTTTTATTTCAGAAGAGGTTTGGGTGCCTGGAACACACTGCCGAAGAGTTATAGAATCACACAAAACAGGCCCTTCGGCCCACAATGTTGTGCCAACCTTTGAACCCATTCTTAGATCAGTCTAACCCTTCCCTCCTACATAGCCCTCCATTATTCTAATATCCAAATGCCCAGGAGTCTATTACATGTCCCTAACATATTGGCCTCTACCACCCCACCACCCCTGGCAGAGCATTCCACCCATCCACCTCTCCCTCTCAAAAAAAAAATCTACTTCTGACATTGCATGTTTTCTTCCAAACACACTAAAGTTATGCCTGCTCCCATATTGGCCATTTCCACCCTGTGAAAAGTCTCTGGCTGTCCATTCAGTCTGTGCTTCTTATCTTGTATACCTCAATCAAGTCACCTCTCATCCTTCTCTCCAAAGAGAAAAGCCCCAACTCACTCAACCCATCCTCCTAAGACATGCTGTCTCATCCAGGCAGCATCTTGGTAAATCTCCTCCGCACCCTCTCTAAAGCTTCCACATTCTTCCTATGATGAGGCGATCAGAACTGAACACAATACTGCAAGTGTGTTCTAACCAGGGTTTTACAGAGATACAATATTACCTCGCACCTCGTCAACTCAATCCCCTGACTGATGAGGACCAACAGACCACACACCTTGCAGCAGCCTTTCACAAGGCAGTTACCTCAAGCAGCAAGTCGGCTGGGACTCGAACACCATCCTTACCTGCTACGTACAAGAGACCTTTGAGTGCTACAACAGCAGGGCTGGTCACTGCAATCTTCATGGGGGCCAGGAAACGCCAGGAGTTGGTGCGTGGGTTGTAGCACTCGATGGAGTCCAGCCTGGAAGTTCCTTCCCATCCACCTACTGCAAACACGTAGCCGTCCAGCATGGCCAGGCCTGAGAGAGGGAAGGTGCCAACATCAGCACTCCAGACACGAGGTTCTGCAGGTGCCAGAAATCCAGAGCAACAGCCCACACAAAGGGGCAGCAAGGTGGTGTAGTGTAGTGGTTAGCACAATCTGTACAGTACCAGTGACCCAGGTTCAATTCCCACCGCTGTCTGTAAGGAGTTTGTTTGTTCTCCCCGTGACTACACGGGTGTCCCGGTTTCCTCCCACAGTCCAAACACGGACCTGTTGGTAGGTTAATTGGTCATTCTAAATGGTCTCGTGATTAGGCTGGGGTTGAGTCGGGGGAGGAGGGGTTGTCGGGGGGAGGCTGGGGTTAAGTCAGGGGGAGGCTTAGGAAGGGGGCAGAAGGCAGATTACGATGGTGGGGTGAGGGGGAAGGAGAACAAGCTGGCAGGTCAGACCAGGTCAGGGTGGGGTGAAGTAAGAAGCTGCGAGGTGATTGGTGGAAGAGCTGAAGGAGGAGGAATCTGATTGGTGTGAGAAAGGAAAGGAGGCGGCACCAGAGGGAGGTGATGGGGGGTGGGTCGGGGGTGAGGTGGGGGGAGAACCAGAATGGGGAAGGGAAAAAGAGAGAAGGGGGAGGAAGAGAAAATAATCAGGATAGCGTAATCGATGCTCATGCCATCAGATTGGAAGCTACCTGGAGAAAATATAGGACGTTTTTCCAACTTGAGTTTGGCCTCATCATGACAGTAGATGATTGAGAATGGAAAGTCAAATTGAAACAGGTGACCACCAGGAGATTCACGCTTTTGTGGCAGACAGAGCAAAGGTTCTCTATGAAGCAGTTCCCTGATTATGTTGCGTCTCACTTATGTAGAGGAGGCCAAACCAGGAGCAACAGATACAGCAGGTGACCCCAAAAGACTCAGGGGTGAGGCATTGTCTGCTTGAGGCTGTGAATGGAGGTGAAGGAGGTGGTGAGCAGGCAGGTATAGCACTTGCACTACTTGCAGGGATAAGTGTCAGGATGGAGATTAGTGCGGAGAGTTGACTGGATAAGGGAACCACGGAGAGAGCAAACCATACAGAAAGCAAGGATGGAAAAAGATCCGTACTCTTCAAAGCCCTCAATCCTCCAGAGAGTCTCCCTTCTCCCATCCCATCGGACAGAATACCCACACGGACAGTCTCTCCTCTCCCCCGTCCCATCGGACAGAATACCCACACGGACAGTCTCTCCTCTCCCACGCCATCGGACAGAATACCCACATGGACAGTCTCTCCTCTCCCCCGTCCCATCGGACAGAATACCCACACGGACAGTCTCTCTTCTCCCACGCCATCGGACAGAATACCCACATGGACAGTCTCTCCCACAGACAGTCTCTCCTCTCCCACGCCATCGGACAGAATACCCACACGGACAGTCTCTCCTCTCCCCCGTTCCATTGGACAGAATACCCACACGGACAGTCTCTCCTCTCCCCCGTTCCATCGGACAGAATACCCACACGGACAGTCTCTCCTCTCCCCCATCCCATTGGGCAGAATACCCACACGGACAGTCTCTCCTCTCCCCCGTTCCATTGGACAGAATACCCACAGACCGTCTCTCCTCTCCCACGCCATCAGACAGAATACCCACACAGACCGTCTCTCCTCCCCCGTCCTATCAGACAGAATACCCACACGGACAGTCTCTCCTCTCCCCCGTCCCATCGGACAGAATACCCACACGGACAGTCTCTCTCCTCCCACGCCATCGGACAGAATACCCACATGGACAGTCTCTCCCACAGACAGTCTCTCCTCTCCCACGCATCGGACAGAATACCCACATGGACAGTCTCTCCCACAGACAGTCTCTCCTCTCCCCCGTCCCATCGGACAGAATACCCACACGGACAGTCTCTCCTCTCCCCCATTCCATTGGACAGAATACCCACACGGACAGTCTCTCCTCCCCCGTCCCACCGGACAGAATACCCACCCGGACAGTCTCTCCTCCCCCGTCCCACCAGACAGAATACCCACCCGGACAGTCTCTCCTCTCCCCCGTCCCATCGGACAGAATACCCACAAGGACAGTCTCTCTTCTCCCATGCCATCGGACAGAATACCCACACGGACAGTCTCTCCACTCCGCCGTCCCATCGGACAGAATACCCACACGGACAGTCTCTCTTCTCCTATGCCATCGGACAGAATACCTACACGGACAGTCTCTCCACTCCCGTCCCATCGGACAGAATACCCACACGGACAGTCTCTCCTCTCCCGTCCCATCGGTCAGAATACCCACACGGACAATCTCTCCTCTCCCCCGTCCCATCGGACAGAATACCCACACGGACAGTCTCTCCTCTCTCCCGTCCCACCGGACAGAATACCCACCCGGACAGTCTCTCCTCTCCCCCGTCCCATCGGACAGAATACCCACACGGACAGTCTCTCCTCTCCCCCGTCCCATCGGACAGAATACCCACACGGACAGTCTCTCTTCTCCCCCGTCCCATCGGACAGAATACCCACACGGACAGTCTCTCCTCTCCCCCGTCCCATCGGACAGAATACCCACACGGACAGTCTCTCCTCTCCCCCGTCCCATCAGGCAGAATACCCACACGGACAGTCTCTCCTCTCTCCCGTCCCATCGGACAGAATACCCACACGGACAGTCTCTCCTCTCTCCCGTCCCATCGGACAGAATACCCACACGGATAGTCTCTGCTCTCCCATCCCTTCGGACAGAATACCCACACGGATAGTCTCTCCTCTCCCGTCCCTTCGGACAGAATACCCACATGGTCGGTCTCTCCTCCCCCGTCCTACCAGACAGAATACCCACACGGACAGTCTCTCCTCCCCTGTCCCATCAGACAGAATACCCACATGGACAGTCTCTCCTCCCGTCCCATTGGACAGAATACCCACACGGACAGTCTCTCTCCTCTCCCCCCATCCCATCAGGCCACTGTGCCCATTACCTAGTTCAGAACGAGCCTCGTTCATTGGGAACATCTCATGCCACATGTTATAGCAGGGGTCATAACGCCACATGTCCTTGCTGGGAGACCCATCGGGATACTCCCCTCCGGCCACATACAGCGTGTTACCTGTGCAGAGTGAGAAAATGGCTACTGTTACTGTCCGAGTACCTGGTCACCTGCCTAAGGGAGAGATACAGAGACCACTTACAAGGATGTTGCCCAGACTTGGGGAACGGAGTTTAGAGAAAGGTTGAATAGCTTAGGACTTTAGACCCTGGAGAATGAGAGATGATTTGAGAGAGGTATTCAAATTTATGAGGGGTCTAGATAGGGTAAATGGTGTTTTTCAGAGGTTGGGTGAGACCAGAGGTCATGGGATAAGGGTGAAAGGTGAAATGTTTAAGGGGAACCTGTTCACTCAGAGGGTGGTGAGAATGTGGAACGAGCTGCCAGCAGAAGTGGGTTTGATTCCAACATCTCAGAAAAGTTTGTAGAAGTTGGCCGAAGGCCAGTTTCCACACTCTGGTGGGGGGGGGGGGGGGGGGAGAGTGGTTGGAGATGAGAGACTGATGGGAGAGGGTATGGACCCATGGACCCAGTTGGTCAAACAGATTCTTTAGCGGTACATCGCGAAGTGGCTACTAAATGAAAAGTGGTTCTTCGTCCTCAGCCTACCTGATGCAACCAGCCCGTGTTTACTGATGGCAAAGGGCAAACAAGACAGACACTTCCATTCACGGCCAATGGGATCGAAGGATTCCACACACCGCAGAACCACCTTGTCATCTTCCCCGCCAGCCACAACGATCACTTCGTTTATCCCTGCAAAGCACAGAACACCAGCTCCAATGAAGGTTCACGCCGCCATAGCAGATGTGGACCTCCTGGGGGTCCCTTAACTATTTCAGCTAATACCCGGCCGGTGTACGGCCAATGGGCGCTACAGAAATTCAGTCACTGTTGCCACATTGGAAATGCAACAGCTAATTTAAAATTAGATCAGTTAAAGCTGCCAGCAGAATCAAAAACCCCACACACCCCAGACTTTCTCTCTTCTCCCATCTTCCATCGGGCAGAAAATACAAAAGCCTGAAAGCACGTAGCACCAGGCTCAAAGACAGCCTCTACTCCACTGTTATCAGACTATCAGTGGCCTCCTGGTACAATAAAATGGATTCTTCACCTCACAGTCTACCTAGTTATGATCTTGCATCTTATTGTTTCCCCGCGCTGCCCTTTCTTTGTCGTTGTTACACTTTATTCTGCATTGTTATTGTTTTACCTTGTCCTACCTCAAGGCTCTGTGTAATGGTCTGATCTGTATGAACAGTATGCATCAGAAGTTTTTCACTCTATCTCCATACATGTGACAATAATTAACCAATGCCAAAAGACCAGCAGGCCATGAAGTTCTTTGCTTGTGTGGAGCGTAGTACGCACGATAAAAAGAAATATGACAATGACAATATTGTTGGGTATTGTGACATCATTACAGCTCAGGGCGGAGTTCAGAGTTCAGAGTTCAAATCCACTGCCTCTGGAAGGAGTCTGTACGTTCTCCCTGTGACCACGTCGGTTTCCTCCAGGTGCCCCGGTTTCCTCCCACAGTCCAAAAACGTACCGATTAGTAGGTAATTGGTCATTGAAAATCATCGTGTGATTAGGCTAGGATTAAATCAGGGCGTTTGCTGCTCAGTGTGACTTGAAGTGCAGAACAGATTGTAGTGTTGTCTCAGATAGTGCCTCTACTTCCCTAGAAGTTTGCGAAGATTTGGCATGTCATCTGAAATTTTGACAAACTACTACAGATGTGTGGTGGAGAGTATACTGACTGGCTGCATCACAGCCTGCTATGGAAACACCAATGACCTTGACAGAAATTCTTACAAAAAGTAGTGGACACAGCCCAGACCATCATGGGTACAGCCCTCCTCAGCACTGAGCCTATCTACACAGAGAACTGTCGCAGGAAAGCAGCATCCATCATTAAGGACCCCCATCACCAGGACGTGCCCTCTTCTCATTGCTACCATCAGGGAGGAGGTTCAGGAGCCTGAAGGCACACACTCAGCGATTCAGTAACAGCTTCTTCCCCTCCACCACACGATTTCTGAATGGGCATTGAACCCATGAATACTACCTCACTATTTTTTTTTCCAATTTTTGGGTAGCAGAGGGAAGGAAAGCCTTGCATCTCCTTTGGTAGAGACGCATCTCCACCTCACCATCGGAATGTAGAGTATATTTTATGTATGACACTGTACCGCTGCAGCAAATCAAATTCACAAGATACTGTATGTCAGTGGTTCTGAAGGTCTCATTGCCCATCAAAACTGGGTTCAAGTGCAACAGCCTCTGACCAGATTACACAGTCTTAGGGAAAGGCATTTCACACATTTCAGAGGGTCTCGCCTGACATCCTACAGGCTGGAGAAGGAGCTATACAAATGCACATTCTAGGGATGGGCTGCGGGGGAGCGGTTTGGGGCACAGACACTCCAGCGTTCACCTGTTGACCTCCGCGGCCTGGTCCGGGGGCCAAAGATCTCGCCTCGTCGGTCTTGTAACAACAGGTAGTCCTTGGCCTCTGCGATCAGTCGCTGGCACGGGAGAGAGTCGTGGATAACGCTCTGCGGTTCGATGACATCATGGATGTAGTACGGACTGATCAAGGGCAGGCGGACATGCTCCAGGATCTGAGGAGGAATTATGCACAGTTTATGCTAATTTGTATTAATTTACACCTCATTACCATGTCATGACTGTGCTGCTGTTGCCAAAAGCCAATTTTCAGTGCCTTTATACCATATACATGTAGGGCCTTCAAGACGATAAACTTGAACTTGAGGCTGTCTGTTCCTCCTCCCCCTTTAGATGCTCTTTCCCACACTACCAAAGTCACAGCACCCTCCCCATCTATCCATTACCAGCCACAAGACCATTAAACAATCAGGCCACTCAGCCCAAGTCTGCTCCAATATTCCGAGGCAGATTTACTATCCCTCTCAACCCCATTCTCCTGCCTTCTCTCCATAACCTTTGACACTCTGACTAACCAAGAACCTATCAACCTCTGCTTTAAATATACCCAATGATTTGGCCTCTCAGCCGTCTGTGGCAATGAATTCCAGAGATTCACCTCCCTCTGGCTAAAGAGATTCATCATCTCCATTCTAAAAACCCTTCTATTCTGAGGCTGTGCCCACCGGTCAGAGACAATCCCACTACAGGAAGCATCCTCTCCCCACCACTGGCTAGACCTTTTGATATTCTGTGGTCTCAGCCCAAAATGTTAATGGCTCATTTCTCTGCACAGACACTGCCTGGCCCCCTGAATTCCTGTACATAGACAGGAAAGGCCTAGACCAGGTGCTCCCAACCTGGGGTCCACAGACCACCAGGTTAATGGCAGGGATCCAGGGCATATATAAAAAAATAAATCGGGAACCCTTGGCTTAGTGGGACAAGCTGGGTCAGCCAGGACCTATCAGGCCAAAAGCCTCCAAATACAGCAGGAACACCCTCCCCCACTCACCTTCTCAAAGACCAGTTTCCTCGATTGGTCCCTCTCCAGCCAGAGGAGCACGGCGTCAAAGACCATCTCCTCCCGGGAGACGTTCAGGTCGTCGTTGGAGATGATCTGGGCCAGCTTCTCGGCAGAGAGAGCGAGAAACTCCTCCTGTGTGCGGACGGCGCAGAAGTGGTGAAGGATGTAGGCCAGGCTCTTGGCCTGCAGCTCATCGCAGGAGTGGGCCTCAGCGAAGCAGTGGATGCCCACACAGTTGGTCTCGTCCATCTGCCGCTCCAGGAACTGGCAGCAGGCCTCCCTCACCGGGCCGATGTCCAGGAGGTTAGCGGCAGCCAGAAGGCCCTGGACATTAGCCCCGGAGATGTGCAGCCGGCCAGAGTAGCAGTAGCCCAGCAGCAGACCGATCATCTGTGGCTCCAGCCCGTTGACCGCCACACGTTCCTGCCGCGACTCCTGAAACCCCACCGAGAACATGGCCCGGAAGTAGGAACTGGAGGAAGCCAATACGATGCGGTGACAGGGGAACTCCTGTCCCCCACAGCACAGTGTCACATCACAAAACGCCTGCTTCTGCCACAGGCTGTGCAGACCCTCCAACACTCTGCCCGAATGACCTGGCTCCTGGAAGTCACAACCCTCGACCTCCGCGTGGTCCATCGAGTCCACTGCGGTCAAATCTATGTCGCCCGCTTCCCTAGAACCAGAGAGAGGAAAATCAGCTTATAACATCCTCTGAGGCTTTAGAAGGCATTGGGCAGACCACCCCTGGAGTACTGAGACCCGATTTGGGCCCCTTATCTGAAAAAAGGATATGCCGGCATTGGAGAGGGTCCAGAGGAGGTTCACAAGAATGATCTGAGGAATAAAGGGTTAATGTATGAGGAGCGTTTGATGTCTCAGGGACTGTACTCGCTGGAGTTTATTAGAATGATGGGGGGAATCTCACTGAAACCTATTGAATATTGAAAGACCTCAACAGAGTGGATGTAGAGAGGATGTTATAGTGGGGAAGCCTAAGACCAGAGGGCACAGCCTCGGGACATCCTTTTAGAACAAGATGAGGAGGAATTTCTTTAGCCAGAGGATGATGAATCTATGGAATTCATTGCCACAGACGGCTGTGGAGGCCAAGTCATTAAGTATATTTAAAGTGAAGGCTGATAGATTCTTGCTTAGTCAGGATGTCAAAGGTTACGGGGAGAAGGCAGGAGATTGGGGTTGAGTGGAATAAAATCAGCCATGATGGATTGGCAGAGCAGTTTTGATGGGCTGAATGGCCTCATTACTCCCCTTTGTTTTAGCCACAGGGGCAGGATTAGGCAATTCATCCCTTTGACTTTCCCACTAAAAGAAACATCCTCTCCACTTTCACTATCTGGGCCTTTCGATATTGAATAGGTTTCAAAGTTCAGAGTAAGTGTATTATCAAAGTACATAAATGTCACCATATACAATCCTGAGATTAACTTTCTTGCTGCATATTCAATAAATCTATAATAGAATAATAACCATAACAGCATCAATGAAAGACTGCACCAACTTGGTGTTCAACCAGTCTGCAAAGGACAACAAACTCTGCAAATACAAAAATAATAATATGAAATAAATAAGCAATGAATATTGCGAATATGAGATGAAGTGAGTCCATGGGTTCAGTGATGGGACGTGAGGTTAAGTGAAGAACCTGATGTTTGAGGGGTAATAGCTGTTCCTGAACCTGGTGGTGTCCTCCTGTACCTCCTTCCTGATGGCAGCAGTGAGGACAGAGCATGTCCTGAGTGGTGGGGGTCCTTGATGATGGACGCTGCTTTCCTGTGACAGTGTTTCATGTAGGTGTGTTCAATGGGGGAGGGAGAGTTTTACCCATGATATACTGAGCCATATCCACTACTTTTTGAAGGATTTCCCATACAAGGGTATTGGTGTTTCCATAGCAGGCAGTGATGCAGCCAGTCAATACACTTCTATAGAAATTTGTCACAGTTTTAGATGCCAAGCTGATTTTTTGCAATCTCCTAAGGAAGTACGGTTGCTGCCGTGCTTTCTTTGTAATTACATTTACATGCAGGTCCCAGGACAGGTCCTCCAAAATAACGCCAAGGAATTCAAAGTTGCTGACCTTCTCCACCTCTGATCCCCAATAAGGACTAGCTCATGGACCTCCAGTTTCCTCTGCCTGAAGTCAGTAATCAGCTCCCTGGTCAAACCCCTCCCTCCCCCACCTCATATGTTAATCCTTCCATTCCTGGGGATCATTCTTGTGAACCCCTTCTGGACTCTCTCCAATGCCAGTAAATCCTTTTAGACAAGGAGCCCACAGCTGCTCACAATACTCCAAGTGCAGTCTGACCAACACCTTACAAAGCTTCAGCATTACATCCTTGCTTCTATATTCTAGTCCTCTCCAAATGGATGCTAACATCACATTTACCTTCCTCACCACCGACTGAACCTGCAAGTTAAGCTTCAGGGAATCCTGCACAAGGATTTTGGCCCCTGGGCACCTCAGAATTCTGTATTTTTCCTGTTTATAAGTCTACCCCTTTAACCAATTTCCCCCTGGGATCAATAAAGTATGACTATGACTATTCCTTCCCCCAAAGTGCCTGCCTGTACATTTCCTAACAAAGTACCCCATCGGCCACTTTGCCCATTCTCCCAATCTGTCCAAATCCTTCTGCAGACACCCTGCTTCCTGCATCATTTTAGAGACCCACAGAGACAGTGTTATTTGCAATACAAGAATTCTTTATTCCAGTGAAGCTACTCAGTTTAAGATTTGACACTTAATACAACAGAAGGCAGGCAAGCCTAAGACAATGGCACTTTCACACAACATTAATGAGCCAAGGCAGATCGTGGGGGAAGAGAAACTAAGTTCAAATTTATTATTAAAATACATCTATGGGACCATATACAACCCCAAGCTCTCTTTTCTTGCGGGTATTCATAGTAAATAAAACCACAATCGAATCAACGAGAAAACGCACCTGACAAGACAATGTGCAAAAGATAACAAATTGCAAAATCAGAAAAGAAAAAACTAAATCATAATAAACAAAAAAAGCAAAAATATGGAGAACGTGAGATGAAGGGGCCTTGCAAGCGAGTCCATAGGTTGTGGAATCAGTTGACTGAAGTTATCCACGCTGATTCCAGAGCCTGATGGTTGAGGGGTGATAAATGTTCCTGAACCTGCCGGTGTGGGACCCGAGGCTCCTGTGCCTCCTGCCCGATGGCAGCGGTGGGAAGGTAAAGGAACTGGGGACTGGCATTTGCACCGGGCGGTCAGGGGTGGAGGGGAACTGCTGCTCAGACACGCAGCGCTGAAAGACAGCGAGAGACGGGGAACGAGCAACCGGCGTTCGCCGACACAGCCAAGTAGCCACGACACTCTCACTGCCGGAGAGAAGATCGGTACAGATTCGCGATGACACCGGGGTCACTCCCCCGCGGAACCACACACCCCTTCCCAAGACAGAAGCTCCCTCCCCACTACTACATTTACTTCAGCAGCTCTCGAGTGATACACGGAAACTTTGTCCTCCTGTTTACAGTAATGAACGCATGTTGCAACGTTGCCCATTTAAACAAAACAGCCGTCCCGCAACCCATGCTTACACTGTGTCAGTCCCGGGTAGCCGGGGCAACTGTCAATCACCCACTCCCCAGGACCCGGAACAACTGTCAATCACCCAGGCACCCCCACACCGCACCTACCTGCACTTCCCCACAATAAAAACTCCGTCCGGAAGCGGAAACCACAGTCCAGTCTTTTATTTCCGCCAATTTGGCGCCACCCAATGCAGCACCTAGGGGAGGGGGCTTTGCAAAAGTTAAAGCTGACTTGGTGGTCGATTCAGGCCTTGGGTCTCTTTTCCAGCCTTGCAAGTGATCCAGTTAGCCCTGCGCACTGTGCTCTTACGCCAGAGTTGGCAAAGTTTCCTCCTTCAAACGTGTATCCAATCATCTCTCAAAGTTATGTTTGAATCTGCCCGCAGTGTCCTTTAAGGCAATGCGTTTATATCCCATTAACTGTACAGAAAAGGGGGTGTCCATTTAAAATTACTAGAACGTACACATTTATTTAATCTGTACGCAAGATTAATATTGGGCGCTCCTAACTCAGGGCTTCGAACCGGAACGTCGGCAATTCCTTCCAAAGGCGCTGTTCGTCCGGAGTTCCTCCAGCAGATTGTTGGTTAATTAACATAAAGCATATGGTTATGTGCATAATATATATTAATGCAAGGACAAAATTAATATTTCTCTCTCTCAGTTCAGATAAATGGTTTAAACGTTAACTGGTTCCAGAGACGCTGCCCAACCTATCTTAAAACAGTTACAGTTTTTAATATTATTACTGCAAGGTATCTATGGAATGGATTTGCAAAAATTATTTTTTAAATGACAGAAAGACGATTCTGATTAGCACCATCCTCTAAATCAACAACATCCTGAACTATAGAGCCTGCATTAGTTCATATCCAGAAACACACGAGATTCTGCAGGTGTTGGAAATCCAGAGCAACACACACAAAATGCTGGAGGAACTCAGCAAGGCAGACAGCATCCATGGAAGGGAATAAGTTGAAGTTTCTGGCTGACACCCTTCATGAGTCATGATGAAGCATATTGGCCCAAAACATAAGGGCATATGGTACAGAGCAGGAGCAGAATTAGGCCATTTGGCCCATCAAGTCTGCTCCATCCACCATGTCATCATGGGTGATCCATCTCCCACTCAGACCCAATCTCCTGCCTTCTCCCCATACCTCTTCATGCCCTGACCAATCAAGTATCCTGAACGTCTGTCTTAAATGATTTGGCCTCCATTTGGCAACAAATTCCACAGTGTCACTGCTTTCTGGCTAAAGAAATTGCTCCTCACATCCATTCTAAATGGACATCCTATTCTGAGGCTGTATTCTCTAGTCTTGGACTCTCCCACCATAGGAAACATCCTCTCCACATCCACTCTATCATGGCCTTCCAATATTCAATAGATTTCAATGAGTTCCCCCTCTTATTCTTCAGAATTCTCGCGAGTACAAGCCCAGAGCTATCAAACGTCTCTCCTGTGACAAGCCACTCAATCCTGGAATAATTTTCATGAACCTCCTTTGAACTCTCTCCAGTTTCAGCACATCCTTTTTAAGATAAGGGGCCCAAACCTGCTCATGTTACTCCAAGTGAGACTTCACCAGTGCTTTATAAAGGCACTCTTAGGTAAGCACGTGGATGATAGAAAGATGGAGGGGTACATAGGAGGGAAGGGTTAGATCTTGGTGTAGGTTGAGAGGTGGACACAACATCGTGGGCTGAATGGCCTGTACTATTCTACGTTCTGTTCTTCCTTGTCTGCCCTTTAGAGGCAGGGATGACACAACAGTCCTGAGGAAAACGATGATATAGATGGAGCTTGGAGCTTGACAGGGCGAGTGGGTGGTTTCGTGCATCATTGCCCTTTCCACTGTTTACACACAGTTTCCATCTGCTGCTGTCAATGTGTTTCCCAACACTCACAGACATCCCACCCTGCAAAAACTCATTTCAGGGAGGTAGCACCATCAGTTTACGGGAGACTTCCAGAACTTCCGGGAGAGGTGGGATGTCTGCAATAGAGTAGCTCCTTAGCAGCCAGCCAGCTAGTTTAAATAAGTTAGCTATGCTAATGAACGAATGACACCTGTTAAACTCACCTCAACATGTCTTTTACAGTCTTAACCCACCATGGGCAATAGAAAAGTCACTGTTGCAAACAGTGCAGTGAGCAACACTGTCATTATTTTTGACCCCTATTAGGCAGGGGTACACTTTAGTGTAGTCTGGGGTGACGTACATTTTATATTTTCTTTTTTTGGAACACTCTGCTACTCTGCCTTTTTTTGGAACTCTCTTGCTCTCTCTCTCTCTCTCTCTCTCTCGCTCGTGGTCGCTCTCACTCGCGCTCGCTCTCTCGCGCTTGCTTTCTCGCTCTTGTTCTCGCTCTCTCTCTCGGTCGGTCTCAAAAAAAATCAATTTCTGGTACATTGTATATAATTTGCGGGCATCAGGGAGCCACTATTAATACGCGGGAGACTCCCGGAACTTCCGGGAGAGGTGGGATGTCTGCGCTCATCCACGAGAGATTCCACCTGTACATGTTTCCGGAAGCCCTTAACGCAGCCGTACGGTGTTTTCTCTATCGAAGGAAGGCACAGCAGTGTAATGGTGAATGTAACACTTTACAGAGCCAGTCTAGCCGCTGGCCGTAAGGAGTTTGTACGTTCTCCAAGTGACCAGGTGGGTTTCCTCCACATTCCAAACACGGAGGGATTAATAAGCATTAGTAAAATGTGGCATGCAAAACTTACGGGCTGCCCCCAGCACATCCTCAGACTGTGACACAAGTTGATGAATTACGCTCTGCTCTTTGGTGTACAGTACTATACAAAAAGCCTTAGGTACATATATACAGCTGGGCTGTCTAAGACTTTTGCACAACAGTCCTTGTCAACATGGAAAGGAGAGTGAGCTTATAAATCTCGTGGGAGCAAAGGATGTTGTGAATGGTGAGGGTGGAGCATTGGGGTGGGTAGCAAAGAAAGAGTGCCAGGGGTGGGGTGATGTAGGTGCAAACACACCCAACCCTGAGACACCAGGCAAGGTCATTTGATTCCAAACAATTGGTTTATTGATCATTATAGAAAGTCTCTCTGGTGCTTCCCACTCCCTCTCCTCTCCCTTCCCCTTTCCCAACCATGATTCCCTTCTCCCTGCCCTCTTCCCACTCTCAGTCCGCAACAGAGACCCACATCAGAATCAGGTTTATCATCACTCATCTATGTCTTGAAATTTGCGGCAGCAGTACAGTGCAATATGAAATTACTACAGTACTGTGTAAAAAATGTGTTAGGCACCCTAGCTATATATATGTACCTAAGATTTTTGCACAATACTGTACATATGACAAGTAAAGCTAATCTTTAATCTTCAAATGTAAAGAAAGCTTGTAAAAAATGTAAGGCATGTGCTGTAAGAAAAATTGAAATAAGTATTGATTATTATTGTTAGAAATTATATTTACAAATGAAAACTTAATTGAATATTGTAAGTACTATTTTTATATTGAAAACACATTCTTTACAAGTTATAGAACCAGAAATTACTCCTTCATTTCAACAGTTTGACAACCAGTGATTTACATGAAGATAAACACAAGCACTGTGAAATATTACGTACCAGATAATGACAACATTACATAATTAGTTATTCCTCTAAATCATTGAATCACTAATTATGAATGCATATTATATGTGTACTCATTACATATAATTAAGCTCATTTTCTCTGTTTAACGCTGCAAACCCAATCATTTTATGTTGGTTGGACTGATGAAGGAAAAATGTTTTAAACAGTATTTATTTCACACAATTCTGTCAGCCAAAGTGTAGGTTTTCGCAAATAAAACAGCGTGAGGCATTTTATGTTTAAGAAAAACCATAACAACTCATATTTTGTACTCCATACACAGAACACAAAGTGCGTAACAGAACTTCACAGAATTACAACATCATCTCAGACCAGCCTCTTAAGGTGAACCCCAAATCAATGTCGGTGGTTGTGAATTATGTACATTTCCCTCAGTTACATTATCAGAATCAGGTTTATTATCACTGTTATGTGACGTGAAATTTGTTAACTTAGCAGCAGCAGTTCAATGCGATACGTAATATAGAAGAAATAATAATAATCAATTGATCAATTACAGTATACATATATTTAATAGATTAAAATTCGTGCCAAAATCAGAAGTAATATATATATTAAAAAAGTGAGGTAGTGTCCAAAGATTCAATATCCATTTAGGAATCAGATGGCAGAGGGGAAGAAGCTGTTCCTGAATCACTGAGTGTGTACCTTCAGGCTTCTGTACCTCCTACCTGATGGTAACAATGAGAAAAGGGCATGCCCTGGGTGCTGGAGGTCCTTAATAATGGACGCTGCCTTTCTGAGACACCACTCCTCAAAGATGTCCA
Organism: Mobula hypostoma; assembly: GCF_963921235.1. Taxonomy (NCBI): domain Eukaryota; kingdom Metazoa; phylum Chordata; class Chondrichthyes; order Myliobatiformes; family Myliobatidae; genus Mobula; species Mobula hypostoma. The sequence goes on from NC_086105.1 coordinate 148,280,944, forward strand.
GAGTACTTTATGGGCTAGTACCCAAGATGGAGATGACTAAATTTACAACCCTCTGCAGCTTCTTTCGGTCCTGTGCAGTAGCCCCCACCATACCAGACAGTGATGCAGCCTGTCAGAATGCTCTCCACGGTACAACTATAGAAGTTTTGAGTGTATTTCTTGACATACCTAATCTCTTCAAACTCCTAATGAAGTATAGTTGCTGTCTTGCCTTCTTTATAACTGCGTCAATATGTTGGGACCAGGTTAGATCCTCAGAGATCATTCCTCTCCAAAAGTATATTTAGTGTCAAAGTACACGCATGTCATCAGATAGAAAGAAACATTGAAAAGCCCTCAGCACAATACAGGCCCTTCAGCCCACAAAGCTGTGCTGAACATGTACTTACTTTAGAAATTACCTAGGGGTTACCCATAGCCCTCTATTTTTCTAAGCCCCATGTACCTATCCAGGAGTCTCTTAAAAGACACTGGTGGATTTCTGGATACTGTACTACCTAGAAATTCATTTTCTTGCGGGCATTTACAAGAAAATAAAGTACTGAAATAGAATTTATGATCAACTATACATAAACAAAGACTACCAAATAACCAATGTGCAAAAAAATTTTGGAAATTAATTTTAAAAAGGTAATACTGAGTTACAGAGTCTTGAAAGTGAGTCTATAGGTTGTGGAGTCAGTTGAGTGTTGGAGTGAGTGAAGTTATCATCTCTGGTTCAGGAGCCTGATGGTTGAGGGGTAATAACTGGTCCTGAACTGGGTGGTGTGGGTCCTGAGGCTCTTTCTGTCCCAGGGATGAGGTCTTTGGAGCTTCTGTTGGTGTTTCTATAGCTTTGAGTTTTTTTTTACTGGGATGGCATTGCAAAGCCGGGCTTAGGACTGACCATGTCAGAGTTCATAAACGCTAGGATCAGGAATAGTTGATAGGACCATCCCAACTGCCCTGCTACTCAATAAATTCAAGGGTAGCCCTGTGCTTGGTCCTGTCTTGTACAAAAAGGACGGGTTGCACTTGAATCTGAGGGGAACCAATATCCTGGCAGGGAGGTTTACTAATGCTATTGGGGAGGGTTTAAACTAGATTTGCAGAGATCTGAAGAGGCAGAGAATGGAAGGATTAGTGCATAAGTAGAGGCAGCTTGTAGGGAGTTTGTGAGGAAGGACAGGCAGATGTTATAGCAAAGATGCACTCAGCCTGATGGTTTGAGATGTGTCTATTTTAATGCAACGAGTAGTATAAACAAAGTGGATGAACGTAGAGCATGGATCAAAACATGGAACTATGACGTTGTGGCCATTACAGAGACTTGGATGTCTCAGGGGCAGGAATGGCTGCTGAGTGCGCCGAGCTTTAGATGTTTCAAAAAGGACAGGGAGGGAGGCAAAAGAGGTGGGGCTTGGCATTGGTAATCAAGGATAGTATCACAGTTGCAGAAAAGGAGGAAGTCATGGAGGGAATACTGAATCAGTGTAGGTAGAAGTCAGAAACAGGAATGAGGCAATAACTCTATTGGGTGTTTTTAAAAGACCCCCCCCCCCCAATAGTAACAGAGACATCGAGGAGCAGATAGGGAGGCAGATTCTGGAATGGTGCAATAATAACAGAGTTGTTGTGATGGGTGATTGTAACTTTCCTAATATGGACTGGCATCTCCTTAGCGCAAGGGGTGGAGTTTGTTAGGTGTGTTCAGGAAGGTTTTCTGAAGCAATATGTTTGATAAGCCAACTAGAGAAGAGGCTGTACTTGATCTTGGGTATTGGGAAATTAACCTGGTCAGGTGTCAGATCTCTCGGTGGGAGAACATTTTGGAGGTAGTGATCACAACTCTATCTCCTTCACCATAGTGCTGGAGAGGGATAGGAGCAGATCATTTGGGAAAACATTTAATTGGGATAGGGGAAATATGATGCTATTTGGCAGGAACTTGGGAGCATAAATTGGGAGCAGATGTTCTCAGGGAAATGCGTGGCAGAAATGTGGCAAATGTTCAGGGAATATTTGCATGGCATTCTGCATAGTTATGTTCCATTGAGGCATGGAAAGGGTGGTAGGGTAAAAGAATCATGGTGTACAAAGGATCTAGAAGATCTAGTTAAGAAGAAACAAAAAACTTATGAAAGGTTCAAGAAACTAGGTACTGTTAGAGCTCCAGAAAATTACAAGGGTGCTAGGGAAGGAGCTTAAGAATGAAATTAGGAGAGCTAGAAGGGAATATGAGAAAGACATGGTGAACAGGATTAAGGAAAACCCCAAGGCACTCTACAGGTATGTGAAGAGCAAGAGGATGAGTTGTGTGAGAGTGAGAGTGGAAACACATGCATGGAGTCAGAGGACATAGTGGTGGTACTGAATGCCTCCTTTGCTTCAGTATTCACCAGGGAAAAGGACCTTGGTAATTGTGAGGATGTCTTACAGTGGAGTGAAACACTTGAGCATATAGACATTAAGAAAGAGGATGTGCTGGAGCTTTTGAAAAGCATTAAGTTAGATAAATTGCCGGGACTGTACGAGATATACCCCAGGCTACTGTGGGAGGCGAGGAAAGAGATTACTGAGCCTCTGGCAATGATCTTTGCATCATCAATAGAGGCAGGATAAATACTGGAGGATTGGGGGGTTGCAAAGATTGTTCCCTTGTTCAAGAAAGGGAGTAGAGATAACCCATGAACTTATAGACCAGTGAGTTTTAGTTCAGTGGTGAGCAAGTTGTTGATGATCCTGAGAAGCAGGATTTCTGAGCATTTGGAGAAACATTATCTGATAGTCAGCATGGCTTTGTCAAGAGCAGGTCATGCCTTGCAAGCCTGATTGAGTTCTTTGAGGATGTAGCAAAACACATTGATGAAGGTGGAGCAGTGGATGTAATGTATATGGATTTCAGTAAGGCATTTAATATGGTTCCCTATGCAAGGCTCATTCATAAAGTAATGAGGCATGGGATCCAAGGAGACCTTGCTTTGTGGATCTAAATCTGGCTTGCCCACAGATGGCAAAGGGTGGTTGTAGATGGGCCGTATTCTGCATGAATGTCGGTGACCAGTGGTGTTCTGCAGGGATCTGTTCTGGGACCCCTCCTCTTAGTGATTTTTATAAATGACCTGGATGAAGAAGTAGAAGGGTGGGTTAGTAAGTTTGCTGATGACACAAAGGTTGGAGGTGTTGTGGGTAGTGTGGAGGGCTGTCAGAAGTTGCAGCAGGACATGGATAGGATACAGAACTGGGCTGAGAAGTGGCAGGTGGAGTTCAACCCAGGTGAGTGTAAAGTGGTTCATTTTGGTTGGTCAAATTTGAAGACAGAATATAGTATTAATGGTAAGACTCTTGGCTCTGTGGAGGATCAGAGAGATCTTGGGGTTCGTATCCATAGGACACTCAAAGCTGCTGCACAGGTTGACAGTGCTGTTAAGAAGGCATATGGTGTGTTGGCATTCATCAACCGTGGGATTGAGTTCAAGAGCCGTGAGGTAATGTTACAGCTCTATAAGACCTTGGTCAGACTCCACTTGGAGTACTGTGTTTGGTGCTGGTCACCTCACTATAAGAAGGATGTAAATACTATAGAGTGCAGAGGAGATTTACAATGATTTTGCCTGGATTGGAGGGCATGCCTTATGAGAATAGGTTGAGTGAACTTAGCCTTTTCTCCTTGGAACAACAGAGGATGAGAGGTGACCTGATAGAGGTGTATAAGATAATGAGGGGCATTGATCATGTGGATAGCCAAAGGCTTTTTCCCGGGGCTGATATGGTTAGCATGAGTAGGCACAGTTTTCAGGTGCTTGGAAGCAGGTACCGAGGGGATGTCAGGGGTAAGTTTTTCAAACAGAGAGTGATGGGTGTGTGGAATGCACTGCTGGCGGCGGTGGTGGAGGGGGATAAAAGGGTCTTTTAAGAGACTCTTAGGTACATGGAATTTAGAAAAATAGAGGGCTATGCGAGAGGGTAATTCCAGGTAGTTTCTAAAGTAGGTTACATTAGACAAAAAGAGGATTTTGAATGGAGGATGTCAGATAGCATTTACAGGATAAAAAGTGGGGGGGCACAGTCGTGTAGTGGTTAGCACAACAATTACCAGTACAGGTGGCATGGCATGGTAGTGCAGTGATTAGCACAATGATTTACAGTAATCTGCATGGTAGTGTAGTGATTAGCACAATGATTTACAGTAATCTGTATGGTAGTGTAATGATTAGCACAATGATTTACAGTACAGTCAGTATGGTAGTGTAGTGGTTAGCACAATGATTTATAGTACAGGCAGCTTGGGTTCAATTCCAGTCAATGTCGCTTGGGTTTTCTCTGGGTGGTCCGGTTTCCTCCCACAGTCCAAAGGTGTACAGGTTTGTAGGTTCATTGGCCATTGTAAATTGTTAGGCCCTTGTCAGGAACAGGCCCTTCAGCCCATTTAGTTTGTAACAAACTATTAATCTGCCTAGTCCCATCGATTTGCACCTGGACTATAGCCCTCCAACCTCTTCCATCCATGTACTTATCCAAACTTCTCTTCGGTGTTGAAATTAAACTCAGATCCACCACTTGCATGGGCAGCTCACTCCACACTCACACCACCCTCTGAGTGAAGACATCCATCTCAGGCTCCCCTTAAACATTTCACCTTTCCCTCCCCCCTAATCCATGACCCCTAGTTGTAGTCTCAACCAACCCTAGGGGAAAAAGCCTGCTTTCATTTACCCTATCTATACCCCTCATAATTTTGTATATTTCTATCAAGTTTCCTCTTATTCTCCTCCGCTCCAGGGAATAAAGAACCTTTCCCTATAACTCAGCTTCTCAAGTCCCAGCAATATCTTTGTAATATTTGATAGAAATTAAAAGAAAACATTTCCAGCCTGTTGTTATATTTCCAGCCTTTTTAATATGATAAGTGATCTAAAATAATTAATTTACAACAATTAGATCAGTCTCAGAAATTTGCTTGCTTGAATAACTTACCGTTGAGTGGTGGCAGTCAGCACATTTTGTGCACCACAATTCCCAGGGAGACTTTGGACTGGGTATAGTTAGGCACTTGACAAGGGCCGATAAAAAGTAGTTAGGGTTAAGCAGAATAGCCATTTGGGAGTGGGTCAGTGTTGGATTGGGGAGTTAAGGGCTTAGCTTATCAAAGCTTTGGCAAGGGGAGGCAAAGAATATAGGTAGACAAAGATTTTTTTCCTCCATTATTTATTCTTTATTTCTTTCTTATTGCACATTTACAGCAGTGAAGATGTCAGGCAGGATAGTGGAATGCTCCTCTTGTGAGGTGTGGGAAGACAGAGAGAGCTCCAGTGTCCCTGAAGAATACACCTGCGCGAAGTGCATCCAGCTGCATCCTCTAACAATGCACATTAGGGAGTTGGAGTTGAACTTGATAAACTCTGGATCATTCAGGAGACTGAAGGATTGGCAGGACATTTAGAGAGGTAGTTGAGGGACATAGGAAACTGGGTGACAGTCAGGAGGGGGGAAGGGGTTAAGGGACCTGTGCAGAGAACCCCTGTGGCCTTTCCCCTCAACAACAGACATATCACTTTGGATACTGTTGGGGGGATGACCTAACAAAGGAAAGTCACAGTGGTCAGGTCTCTGGCACTGAGTCTGGCTCTGTGACTTAGAAAAGAAGGGGGGAGAAGATGAAAGCTGTAGTGATTGGGGATTCATTGGTTAGGGAAACAAGAAGGAGGTTCTGTGGATGAGAATAAGATTCCTGGATGGTTTCTTGCCTCCCAGTTGCCAGGGAGAGGGACACCTCAAATCAAGACCACAGCATTAAGTGGGAGGGTGAGCAGCCAGTGGTCATGGTCCACATCGATATCAATGACATGGGTGATGAGGTTCTGCGAAGTGTGTTCAGTGAGTTAGGTGCTAAGTTAAAGGACTTTCAGAGCCTCCAGGGTTGTGATCTCCAGATTGCTACCTGTGCCATATGCTAGTGAGGCCAGAGTGGAAAGATTATACAGTTTAACACATGGCTAAAGCGTTGGTGCAAGAGGGAAAGCTTCAGATTTTTGGATCATTGGAGTCTCTTCCAGGGAAGGTGGGATCTGTACTGAAGGGGCAGTTTGCACCTGAACCAGAGGGGACTAATATCCTAGTGGGAAGGTTTGTTAGTGATGCATGGGGAATGGGACAGGACAGGTGACAGAAGTTTGTGTAGGGAAGCATTTGGCATCTAGTGATCATAATGCCATTAGTTTCGTGATAATTATGGAAAAGGATAGGTCTGGTCCTGGGGTTGAGATTCTAAGTTGGAGAAAAGTCAATTTTGATGGTATCAGAAAGGATCTGGCAAGTGTGGATTGGGACAGGCTGTTTTCTGGCAAAGATGTACTTAGTAAGTGAGAGGCCTTCAAAAGAGAAATTTTGAGAGTACAGAGTTTATATGTTCCTGTCAGAATAAAAGGCCAGGATAACAGTTTTAGAGAACCTTGGTTTTTGAGAGATATTGAGGCCCTGGTTAAGAAAAAGGAGGTGTATAGCAGGTGTAAGCAGGAAGGAGCAAATGAGGTACTTGAAGAGTATAAGAAATGCAAGAGAACACTTCAGAAGGAAATCAGGACTAAAAGAAGGCATGAGGTTGCCTTAGCAGATAAGGAGAAGGAGAATTCTAAGGTCTTCTACAGATACATTAAGAGCAAAAGGATTTCAAGGGACAAAATTGGTTCTCTGAAAGATCAAAATGGTATACTGTGTGTGGAGCCAAAAGAGGTGGGGAGATCTTAAATGGATTATTTGCATCTGTATTTATTTGGGAGAAGGACACAGAGTCTATAGAAGTGAGGCAAAGCAGCATCAATTTCATGGACCCTATACAAATTACAGAGGAGGAGATGTTTACTGTCTTGAGGCAAATTAAGAATGGACAAATCCCCAGGGCCTGACATTATGTTCCCTTGGGCCCTCAGGGAGGCAAGTGCAGAAATTTCAGGGGCCCTGGCAGAGATACTTAAAACATCCTAAGCCACAAATGAGGTGCTGGAGGATTGGAGGATATCTAATATTCTGTTGTTTAAGGAAGTCTCTAATAAACCAGGGAATTACAGGCCAGTAAGCCTAACATCAGTAGTAGGAAAGTTATTGGAAGGTATTCTAAGGGACCACATATATAAGTATTTGTATAAACAGGGACTGATTGGTGATGGTCAACATGGCTTTGTGCGTAGTAAGTCATATCTAACCAAGGATGTTATCAGGAAAGTTGATGAAGGCAAGGAAGTGGATGTCATCTACATGACTTTAGCAAGGCCTTTGACAAGGTCCCACATGGGAGGTTGGTCAATAAGCTTCAGTTGCTTGACATTCAAGGTGAGGTAGTAAATTGGACTAGATTTTGGCTTAGTGGAAGCCAGAGAGTGGTTGTAGATGGTTGCCTTTCTGACTGAAGGTCTATGACTACTGGTGTGGTATCCTTTGTTGTTGTCATCTATATCAATGATCTGGATGATAATGTGGTTAACTGGATCAGCAAACTTGTGGATGACACCAAGACTGGGGTGTAGTGGACAGCAAGGAAGACCACTAAAGCTTGCAGCAGGATCTGGACCAGCTGGAACAATGGGCTGAAAAATGGCAGATAGAATTTAATGCAGACAAGTGTGAAGTGTTGCACTTTAGGAGGAACTACCAAGGCAGATCTTACGAGGTGAGCAGTAAGGCACTGTGGAGTGTGATAGAACCGAGGGATCTGGGAATACAGATTCATTACTCCTTGAATGTGGCATCATAGATAGATAGGGTTATAAAGAAAACTTATGGCACATTGGCCTTCATAAATCAATGCACTGAGTCTGGGAGGTGGAATGTTACATTGAAATTGTTTAAGATATTGGTGAGGCCTAATTTGGAGTATTGTTAAAGATGTAAATAAGGTTGAAGGAGAGCAGAGAAAATTGTCAAGGATGTTGCTGGGACCTGAGGACCTGAGTTATAGGGAAAGGTTAAACAGGTAAGGAATTTATTCCCTAGAACATTGGAGAATGAGGGGAGATTTGTTAGACGTATATTAAATTATGAGGGGTATAGATAGGGTAAATGCAAGTAAGCTTTTTCCACTGTGGTTGGGTGAGACTAAAAATTGAGGTCATGAACTAAGGGTGAAAGATCAACCGTTGAAGGGGAACTTCTTCACTCAAAGACCAATGAAAGCGTGAAGCGAGCTGCCAGTGCAAGTGGTGGATGCAGGTTTGATTTCAACATTACAGAGAAATTTGGATAGGTACATGAATGGGAGGGTAGTGAAGGGCTATTGTCTGTGTGCAGGTTTGTGTGACTAGGCAGCTTAAAGGTCTGGCAGAGACTAGATGGGCCGAAGGGTCTATTTCTATGCTGTACTGTTCTATGATTCTATGACTCATTGTTCTACTGTGAATACTTGCAAAAATGAATCTCAGGACAGCATAAGGTAACATATATATACTTTGATTATAAATTTACTTTGAGTTTGAAAGGATACAGTGAAAAGTTTGTTTTGTATACTGTTCATACAGATCAGACCATTACACATTGCATTGAGGTAGAACAAGGTAAAACAATAACAGAAGAAAGTGTAACAGCTACAGAGAAAATGCATTGTAGGCAAACAATAAAGTACAAAGTTGTAATGAGCTAAATTGTGGGGTCAAGAGTCTATCTTATGAAGTTTATTATGATGGGCATAGATACCATGAAAATTCACTTTTTACAGAGCAGTCCATGACAAATATGGCAAACATAGAACAGTACAACACTGGAGAGGCCACTTAGCCCAAAATGTTGTGCAAATCCTGAAGCCAATTTATACAAAATGTCCTCCTCCTCCTCCATATCCTCCATTCCCTTATGGCAGCAGTCCCCAACCACCGGGCCGCAAAGCATGTGCTACCGGGCCACGAGGAAACGATATGATTTGGCGATATGAGTCAGCTGCACCTTTCCTCATTCCCTCTCACGCCCACTGTTGAACTTAAACACACACGAGGTAATTACACACGCGTCATCCATGTCAGCGCGGGAAGAAGAGCAGCTCCTCGAGCTTGCAGATGACGGCGGGCTGAAAAGTATGTTTGACATAACATCTCTGCTGGCAATCTGGATCAAAGTCAAGGCTGAATATCCTGAGATAGCCACGAAAGCACTGAAAACATTGCTTCCATTTCCAACGTATCTCTGCAATGAATGCAACGAAAACAAAATTGCGGAATAGATTGGACATAAGGAACCCCCTTCGAGTATCGCTGTCTTCCATCACCCCCCGATGGCACCGTCTTGTTGCAGGGAAACAAGCCCAGGGCTCCCACTGATTCAGCGATATTGGTGTGTTGCAATGATTTTATATGTTCATACAGGGAAAATATGTGCTGTGTGTTTAATATCCAAACATTACTTAAAATGTTATGATGCTATTGACTTAGGTGACTTATATAACCATATAACAATTACAGCACGGAAACAGGCCGTCTCTGCCCTTCTAGTCCGTGCTGAACGCTACTCTCACCTAGTCCCACCGACCTGCACTCAGCCCATAACTCTCCATTCCTTTCCTGTCCATATAGCTATCCAATTTTTCTTTAAATGATAATATCGAACCTGCCTCAACCACTTCTACTGAAAGTTCGTTCAACACTTACTTCAAGCTCCCCTGTCCTCCCCAGATAATTGACTTATCACTATATTCATGCAAGGAAAATATGCGCTGTATGTTTAATATTAAATTCGTTAGATAAACCCTTTTAGAAACGAAATTGAGTGTATTAGCCACTTATCACCTATATTCCAGTCGTGATTAACAACCCCCCCTCCCCTCCCCCCCGCCATACAGAATTGCCAAAAATGATTTGTAGGGAAAAAATCGGCATGTACACACATGCGCACACTGATGCCCGTGCAAGGCCTCATGGTCATTGTAGTCTTTCTCGAGGTAAACACAACGTATTTGACTGGTACTTTTGTCCGTTGGCAACCTTACCATTGTAAATATAATGGTATCTGATTGTAAATATATACAAACAAATGAGGCAATGTTCCGCCAGAAACTCGGTACACAAACAAATATGTATCACACACTGCACATATAACAATCAAATCAATAATCATAAAGAGTATAGAATTATATAAAGTTAGAAAGGGTGATAAGGTAGCATTACAGTACCTCCCACAGTCCAAAGACGTAAAGGCTGGTAGATTAACTGGTCATTGTCAATTGTCCTGTGATTAGGCTGGGGTTAAACAGGTGGGTTGCTAGGCATCATGGCTCGAAGGGTGGGTAGGGCCTGTTCTGCACTGTATCTAAATAAAATAAAATGTACATAAACACCAGCATGTGTTTTCAATGTAAACAGCACTATAGAGCTTTTTAAAGTGTTTACAGTACAGTGACGGGGTAATAGATGGGTGGTGGGGAGGACTAACTAGAATGGTTGATCAGATTAACTGCCTGGAGATAAAATAAAACTGAGAAACAGGGTTAATGTTCTGGACTGATCCTTCATCAAACATTTCATCTTTGCCTTTTTAAGTTTGAGTTTTTATAAAGACTTATAGGTCAATGAACCCCCACCCCCACCCCGAGGGCATCCATCTTGTTAAATGTGTTCAGTCAGAAAAAGGAACAAGCTTAACTAGAAATCTCAGATTTTCTCCTTGGCTTGAGTTCAGAGAATTGGGTTGATGAATCAATCAAAACCCCAGTGTCAGGCTGTAACACCACCCAGGGCGGGTGGCTGGGATAAAGGAGAAACTGCCTCCTGCCCCTCCTCCTCTAATTCACTCTCCTCTCCTAACAGATTCCTTCTTCTCCAGCCCTTCACCTTCCCTACCCACCTGGCTTCACTTATCACCTTCTAGCTTGTCCTCATTCCTCTCCTCCCACCTTTTTATTCTGGCTTATCCATCCTTCCCTTCCAGTTTTGAAGAAGGGTCTCAGCCCAAAACATAAACTGTTTATTCATTTCCAAAGATGCTGCCTGACCTGCTGAGTTCCTCCAGCATTTTGTGAGTTTCTCCTTTACTGTCCTCTGCTAAATCCTTCACTGCTATCTTCCTCTTCCCTCCACTTTCAATCACTTCTTTCCCTTTACAAAGTTCAGAAGTGCAAAGTAAATTTATTATCAAAGAATGAATATGTCACCATATTCTACCTTGAGAACTATTTTCTTGTTGGCATTTACAGAAAAGTAAAGAAATACAAAATAATTTATGAAAACTAAGATGGACAAATGACCAATGCAGTAAAGAAGACAATCTCTGCAAATAAAAAATATATAATGCTGAGAACATCAGTTATAGAGTCCTTGAAAGTGAGTCTAGGTTCAGTGTTGAGGTGAGTTAAGTTATTCACACGGTCAAGGGCCTGATGGTTGAGGGGTAATAACTGTTCCTGAACCTGCTGGTGTGGGACTGAGATTCATGTACCTTCCTCCTATTGGCAGCAACGAGAGCGTGAACTGGGTGCCGGGGGTCTTGATGATGGAAGATCTTTCCTTGTAAATATGCTAAATGATGAGGGTTTTGCCTGTGACAATCCTTCTCTGACAGCCCTCCCCATTAGTCCTTTCCTCAGAACCTACTCTACCCTCAGATTATCCACCCTATATTCCCTCCCGCTCCCTCAGATAATTTTCCCATTATCATCCCTCCCTCAGAACTTAAATACTCCTTGTTCAGCTACTCCTCCCACAGAATTTCCACTCTCACACCATCCCACAGATAGTTCACCCTCAATACCCTCCCTTTGGGTACACCTTACAAGACTATCTTCCCTCAGGGCCCCTCCATCAGTTCCCTCCCTCTAACCTCAAAGTCTGCACTGGTAAATGTTCCTCCCTCAGACCATCCTCTTCAAATTCCCCCTCCCTTTCCCACAGATCCTCCTCTTCCCTCAGACTCTCCTCCTTCCCACAGACCTTTCTTCTCTCGGATTCTCCTCCTCCTTCCCTCAGATCCTCCTACTCTTCCCTCACGCCCTCTTCTCCTCCTCCTTCCCTCAGACCCTCCTACTGTTTCCCTCGGACCCTCTTTCTCCTCCCTCAGACCATCCTCTTCAAACTCTTCCCTCAGGCCCGCCTCTTCGTGCTTTCCCCTCTGCCATCGGACTCCCCTCCTCCCGTAGACCCACCCTCTCCCTCCGCTCCCAGTCCCTCCCCAAGGGAAGGCCGTAGCCGGGGAGGCGGCAGCGAGATGGCGGCGGCTCCGCTGTACTTGAGCGCGGCCGAGGTGGCGCGGCTGCTGGAGGAGCCGGGGCTGCTGCCGCTGTTGGAGGTGGCGCTCGGCCGCTTCTCGAGCGCGGACGGCGGGGTGGAGCAGCCGGTGCGGAGCACGGTGGCACTGCGGCGCTACCGCGGGTAAAGGCGGCCGCGAGTGTCGGGGACCGGCCGCTGAGCTAAACCACATTGTGCCCCCGCCTCCTCACACCCCCTCACCGGCTCGGAGACCTCGGACACCCCTCCCCGCCGTCCGTCTCCCCCCCCCCGCCGTCTCCCTCCCCCTCCCCTCCCCCTCCCTCCCCCTCTCCTCCCCTCCCCCTCCCTCCGTCTCCCCCCCGCCGTCTCCCTCCCTCCCCTCTCCTCCCCTCCCCCTCCCTCCATCTCCCCCCGCCGTCTCCCTCTCCTCCCCTCCCCCTCCCTCCGTCTCCCCCCCGCCGTCTCCCTCTCCTCCCCTCCCCCTTCCTCCCCCTCCCTCTCCCTCTCCTCCCCTCCCCCTCCCTCCGTCTCCCCCCCCGCCGTCTCCCTCTCCTCCCCTCCTCCTCCCTCCGTCTGCCTCTCTTCCCCTCCCCCTCCCCGCCGTCCGTCTCCCCCCCGCCGTCTCCCTCTCCTCCCCTCCCCCTCCCTCCGTCTCCACCCCCCCGCCGTCTCCCTCTCCTCCCCTCCCCCTCCCTCCTCCTCTCCTCCCCTCCCCCTCCCTCCGTCTCCCCCCCCGCCGTCTCCCTCTCCTCCCCTCCTCCTCCCTCCGTCTGCCTCTCTTCCCCTCCCCCTCCCACCGTCCGTCTCCCCCCCGCTGTCTCCCTCTCCTCCCCTCCCCGCTGTCCGTCTCCCCCCCACCGTCTCCCTCTCCTCCCCTCCTCCTCCTTCCGTCTGCCTCCCCTCCCACCGTCTGCCTCTCTTCCCCTCCCCCTCCCACCATCTATCCCCCTCCCACCATCCGTCTCCCCCCCGCCGTCTCCCTCTCCTCCCCTCCCCCTCCCTCCGTCTGTCTCCCCTCCCACCGTCTGCCTCTCTTCCCCTCCCCCTCCCACCATCTATCCCCCCCGCCGTCTCCCTCTCCTTCCCTCCTCCTCCCTCCGTCTGCCTCTCTTCCCCTCCCCCTCCCACCATCTATCCCCCTCCCACTGTCTGATTCCCCCCCCCGCCGTCTCCCTCTCCTCCCCCCTCCTCCTGCCGGCTATCTCCCTCCCACCGTCTGTCTCCCCTCCTGCCGTCTGCCTCCCCCTCCCTCCGTCTGTCTCCCCTCCCACCATCTGCCTCTCCTCCCTTCCCCTTCCCGCTGTCTATCCCCCTCCCACCATCCGTCTCCCCCCCGCCGTCTCCCTCTCCTCCCCCCCCTCCTGCCGGCTATCTCCCTCCCACCGTCCGTCTCCCCTCCTGCTGTCTGCCTCCCCCTCCCTCTGTCTGTCTCCCCCTCCCTCCATCTGTCTCCCCTCCCACCATTTGTCTCTCCTCCCTTCCCCTTCCCGCTGTCTATCCCCCTCCCACCGTCCGTCTCCCCTCCCGCTGTCTGCCTCCCCTCCCCTTCCCCCTCCCGCTGTCCCCCTCCCACCGTCTGTCTTCCCTCCCCCTCCCGCTGTCTCCCTCTCCTTCCCTGCCCCTCCCGCTGTCTGCCTCTCCTCCCCTCCCCTCCCACCGTCTATCCCTCTCCCAACCGTCCATCTCCCCCCCGCCATCTCCCTCTCGTCCCCCGCCATCTGCCTCTCCTCCCGTTCTCCCTCCCACTGGCCCCCCTCCTATCCCCCTCCCGCCATCTGCCTCTCCTCCCCTCCCGCTGTCAGCCTCTCCACCCCTCCCCCTCCCACCATCTGTCCCCGTCCCCTCCCCCTCCTGCCATTCCCCTCTCCCCCCAACCGTCTGCCTCCCCACTGCCGTGAAGTGTGAACTAGATCCTGTCTCACGCCTTCCATACAGATCATTTCATTGAGGTAAAACAATAATAATGCAGAATAAAGTGTAAAAACTACAGGGAAAGGGCAGTGCAGGGAAACAATAAGATCATAACAAGGTAAATTGTGAGTCCAAGAGCCCATTGTACAAAAGGTCTGTTCAATAGGTGTACTTCAGTCGGGTAGAAGCTGTTCCTGAGTCTGGTGGTACATGCTTTCAGGCTTTTGTAAGTTCAGTTCGATGGGGGTGGGTGTAAAGAGAGAATATCACTAGTGGGTGGGGTCCTTGGATTCTGCTGGCTGCTTTATAATGAGGTAGATTGTGAGGTCCATGATATGGTACGAGGGGACCGATCAACAGCCCTTTCACAGTGGGGTAGCTTGTCTCCAATTGTGGACTCACGGGTAAACTCTGCTCAGCTTCCTAGGGGTGATGCCAGCCTACAGTGCCCAGGACGACGCCTTGGTGACAAAAATTGTCAGGTTTTACCAAGCGCCCGATTCATCTCATCTCTCAACTGTGCTGCTGTTTGATCCCTCCAATGGAGTCTTAAAGGCGGTGTGTAACCATTGAGTAAATCCTACTGTGTCTGTCAGATCTGTGTGGGTTGCCCACCCTTTTCTCCATCAGAATCACTGGGAGACTGTTGTCTTTTATCCCTTCCTTGTATCTGCTGAGTTAGAGTGTGGTTGTTATATGTACTTCTGCTTGTATCTGTTACTTCTGACTGTTGTGTGTTCACTTGTATCCATCAAGTTTGACTGTGTGTTCACTTGTATCCATCATGTCCCACTGTTATGTCTTCATTTGTATCCATTGACTGTTATGTGTTCACTTGTATCCATTATGTCTGACTGTTGTGCATCCTCTCTCCTGTATTCATTACACCTGACTGTCGTGTGTTCACTTGTATCCATCATGTCCCACTGTTGTGTGTTCATTTGTATCCATCATGTCTGACTTGTGCATCATCTCTCCTGTATTCATTACGCCTGACTTGTGTGTTCTGTTCCTTGTATCTGCCACATTATATGACTGTTGTGTCAGACTCTGCCATTACTTTGGGTGCATCAGATGTGTGGAGAGAGGGAGCTTGCTACATGGGCAACAGCTTGCTCTCTATATTATACTGCCCAGGCTTGTATCTAGACAGCTAGGACCGGACATCCATAGTTAAAACCCTGACCAACAGAGTCCCACACGGTATATTCTCTTCCCTGTATCTCTCACATTGTGCACTCTCCTCCCTGTATATGTCACATTGTGTGACTGTTGTACACACTGCCCACCCTGTATCGTCGAGTCAGACTGTGGCTCCTCCTTTCCACATTATGTTCCTCAGTTCCCTGAAGACCGTTGACTGCTGTCTGGATGGGTGGTGGGACAGTGATTGCTGCAGTCATGTTTTCTGCAGGACGGGAGCTAGACAAGAACCACACCCATCTCCGCTGATTTCTGCCTTCCAAACCAGCTCCACCTTAGTGCTCCCCATCCTGCACCGTCTCTCCTGGGAGGCAGCAGATCCTGGGGAGTCTCTTATGGGTGTATTTAGAGATACAGTTGTACACTCTGCTCAGCAGCCTATTTATGTAACCCTGGCTTAGTCAAGCCAAGTTCATTGTCATTTAACTATATAGGTGCATATAATATATATAACTATATAATGTAATGCATATAGAAACAAGACAATGTTTCTCCGAACCAGGGTGTAAAGCACATAACACACAGTAACTTATGAAGGTAAGGTTAAGATCTACAGATGAATCACACATAAATTAGAAACTAGAGCGCATAAATTAAATATTGTAAGGCATTGGTTCCCAACACACGCAAAGCATGTGTGACCGGGCTGCGAGGAAACGACATGATTTGGCGATATGAAACGATATGAGTCAGCTGCACCTTTCCTCATTCCCTGTCACGCACTGTTGAACTTGAACACGCCCCCCGCCCCCCCAGTCGGCAAGAATATTGTCAATATTAAACCGGTCCGCAGTGCAATAAAGGTTGGGGACCCCTGTTGTAAGTTAGGGAACAGTTTAACTTGTGACACTTCGAATATGATGCATCCGGGAATTCAGAAACCTAACGGCCTGAGGGGAGAAACTGTTTCCCAAACTGACTGTTTCTGATTTTTTGCATTGTAGTCTCCTGCCTGATGGTAGAAAGTCAAAGAGGATTCTGGATGGATGGGTGGGATCCTGAATAACAGTGAGGGTCCTGTGTACACAGCGCCCCTGATGAATGTCCCCAGTGGATGGTAGAGAGACCTCTGTGATCCTCTCAGCTGTTCTCACAGTCCTTTGTAGGGACTTTGGGTCCGATGCTCGGCTGCTCCCATACCAGATGGGGATGCAACTTGTCAGGACACTCTCCATGGTGCTCCTGCAAAACTCAGTTAAGATGGGCAGGGGCGGAGGGGGGAGCCTTACTTGCCTGAATCTCCTCAGGAAGTGGAGGTGCTGCTGTGCCTCTTATTCAGGGAGGTGATGTTGAGGGACCAGGTGAGATCATCTGTGATGTGAATCCCCAGGAACTTGCAGTGACCAATTAACTTACTAACCGGTACGTCTTTGGACTGTGGGAGGAAACCGGGGCACCTGGAGAAAACCCACCCACCAACGGGACGAGCATTCAAAATATGAGATTAACATACGGGTGACTGGGGCTGGTGGGACGTTCCACAACAGCTGAGGCCAGGTGGAAGGATGCAGGCTGGCAAGCTGGTTCTGTCTCTGTCGTTCTCCAGATATTTCTGTTGGTCCCCTTCAGGTGATGGACGGTATAGTGATCACGGACAAACGGACGGCTGCAGTGTCCGCCATAGCAACCAAGGTATGGACTGGCTGGCGCCCCTCAGCAGGGAGGGGTAAGTGGGATGGGAATGACTCTGTTCCTGTGCTCACTGTGTGGTTGTACCTTGTTCCATGTGATGGGTCCGTTTCCTCAGATCCAGGGGACCTTCCCCTGTCACCCAACTGTTGCTGTCCACATCTGGGGAACCCTTGCTGCACTTTGACCACAGAGTCACATTCACAGCCACATCAGAGTCAGGTTTATCAGTACTGACATACGGTATGTCGGGAAATGTGTTGCTTTACGGCAGCAGTACAGGGCAATACATAAGATACTGTAAGTTACAATAAAATATGTAAAAAGTAAATAATGCTAAAAGAGAGGAAAACAGTGAGGTAGGAAAACGATAAGAGGTAGGAGCAGAACTAGGCAATTCAGTCTATCAAGTCACAGCTGGTTTATTAACCCTGTCAACCCCATTCTTCAGCCTTCTCCCTGTAACCTTTGGCACCCCGGCTAATCACGAACCTATCAATCTCTGCTGTAAACATATCCAATGACTTTGCCTCCACAGCCGTCTGTGGCGATGAATTCCACAGATTCACCTCCTGGCTAAAGAAATTCCTCCTCATCTCTGTTCTAAAGGAATGCCCTTCTATCCTGAGGCTGTGCCCTCTGGTTCCAGACTCTCCCACTTTTGGCAACATTCTCTCCACGTCCACTCTATCCAGCCCTTTCAATATTCAATAGGTTTCAGTGAGATGCCCTCCCCCATTCTTCTGAACTCAGAGAGTACAGGCCCAGAGCCATAAAACACTCCTCCTACATTAACCCTTTCATTTCTGGAATCATTCTGAGAATCTCCTGAGATTCTGCTCAATCTGAATCAATTGGTATAGATTCTGATCTATACCAATGATAGAAAAACATCATCTGACCTCTTCAGCTTGTCAGATGATTGCTTTTGTTACTCTAATGGCTAGAAGATCTATACTATTGAATTGGAAAGAGATTAATCCTCCTAATACATTTCATTGATTTTCTCAAACTATGTCTTGTTTAAATCTAGAAAAAACTAGAAGTGTCATTTATGACCCATCTATTAAATTTAATGAGACTCAGAGACCATTTATTCAATATTTCCACATGATGTAATTTGACCCTTGCCAATCTATTTTGTGATTTCAATATATGGGGAGAGGAGCGGAAGTGGCCACACTATTGGTTCTATCTGAGGTATCATAATAGCCCTTTCTTTTATTTTTTTTCCCGTAGTTTTCTTTTAGTTTGGGTAGATTAGTAAAAAAACTAATGGGATATATTTTTTTCTTTTTCTGTTTTTTTTAATGATATTTTTGTATTTTATGTATACTTATATATTCAGTTGCTAATTTGTGAGATTTTGGGAGGTTTACTAACTGTGTTACTTGACTGTATACTTTTATAGCAATTATTATTAATTAATACAATCCCAATCGCTCTGCACTTATTTTTTGTAATGTGTATGATGTTGAAACTAATAAAAAGATTGAAAAAGAAAGATTCTCCTGTGATTATATACCCTTTTCTCCAGTCCTGCCGAAGGGTCTCGGCCCAGAACGTCTACTGTACTTTTTTGTCATAGATGCTGCTTGGCCTGCTGGGCTCCTCCAGCATTTTGTGTGTGTTGCTAATATATATAATTACTTTAATTTCAGTTATTTTTTCCTATTGTTATGTACTGCTGCTGCAAAGTTAACACATTTCACGACACGTGCCGGTGATATTAAACCGGATTTTGCCCCCGGGGTGGAACCCCTGACCTAGAGGAAACTCACGTGGTCACGGGAAGAATGTACAAACAGTGTCAGAGCTGCACGCGAGTCGCTGGTGCTATCATTCTGTTAAGCTAACTGCTACACCACTACGTCACTCCTGTGCACTGAGATACAGTGAAAGACCTGTCTTGCATCCCGTCCATACAGATCAATGAGGTCGTACAAGGGAAAACGAGGGAAGAAACTGTCAGAGTTACAGAGGAAGGGCAGTGCCGGCAGACAATAAGTTACAAGGCCGTGACAAAGTGAGGTCCAGAGTCCAACTTATTGTATTAGAGGACCATTCACAACAGCTGGTTAGAAGCTGTCCTTGAGCCTGATGGGACGTGCTTTCAGGCTTTTGTAACCTCTGCCCGATAGGAAGGGGAGAAGAGAGAATGTCTGGGGTGGTTGGGGTCTGTCATTACGTTGATTGCTTTACTGAGGCAGCAGGAAGTATAGACAGGAGTCCATGGAGAAGAGGCTGTTTTCTGTGATGTGCTGGGCTCCAGTTTCTTGCAGTGACGTGCAGAGCAGTTGCCGTGCCAACCTGTGGTGCATCCGGATATGGTGCATTGATAAATATTGGTGAGGGCTGACGGCCAAATTTCTTTAGCCTCCTGAGAAAGGAAAGGCAAAGGTGAGCTATCTTGGCCATGGTGTCTACGTGGCTGTTGCTGAATGGCACTCCTGGGAACTGAAGCACTCAAAGTCCTCTCAACTCAGTGGAAACTGCTGAAAGGGTCTCTGGTGCATTGCTACACTCCCTGCCTACACCCTCACTTGTCTTTCCTAGAAACTAAAGCTGTTGGGTCGAATGTGGACTCTTCCCCCCTAACCCCTTTGTCTGTCTGTGCAGTACCTGAGACCTCCGTGCCTGGATGTGCTGTGTATCCTGGGAGCAGGTGCTCAGGCCGTGAGTCATTACCAGATCTTCACTCAGATCTTCCCGTTTAAACAGGTATGTTTATCTTACGTGCACATGCCTCTCCCCCGCCTCCCCCTGCCTCGGAGTTTGCACAGGGAATGCCTTATGGTTCTGTAGTCTATGGGCCGAAGGGCCTGTTTGTGCTATGTTCTGTGTGAGACCCTAGGACATAGGAGCAGAATTAGGCCATTCAGCCCATTGATTCTGCTCTGCAATGTAAGCCACTTCTGCATTCCATTCTCCCCACCTGTTTACCGCCCCGGCCCCTGCACCCATTCTCCATCGGAGATGTGGAACTGACTGCCGCCGTTGGAATCCCGCAGGTGAAGGTGTGGAGCCGAACCCGCGAGCGGGCAGAGAGATTTGCACAGAGGGCAGCAGGTCCCGTGCAAGTGTGCGGATCTGCTCAGGAGGCTGTCAGCGGCGCAGACGTGGTGATCACGGTGACCATGGCCACTGAGCCAGTGCTGTTCGGGGAGTGGGTCAAACCCGGAGCCCACATCAACGGTAGGAAGCAGCCGGAGGCTCCCACAGCCCGGAAAAAACACTCAGGCTCAGTCCGGAGTTTGAATTGGGAATGTACAGAAAGTTCAGGGGAGTTTTTAAAAAGTTTAACCCTAGCTCTTTGCATTATAACCTGTCACTGTCCTAGAACAGATCCTGCACAATCAGGAAAGATCACCAATGCCTTTATTTTCTGAAGAGAGCTGAACTTTACATATCTATACTCACATCATTCTATAGATTTACAGTAGGGAGCATCCCAACAAGCTGCATCACTGCATAGTACAGAAACTGCTCTGCGACAGACAGGAAGGCTCGACAATGGGTAGTCAAAACTGCCCAACGCATCTCCAGCACCACCCTAACCACCTTCAAGGACATGTATACAGAAAGGTGCCGGAAAAGACCAGCAATATCACGGAGGATCTCACCCACCTTAATCATAGGCTGTTTGTCCCACTCCCATCAGGGAGGAGACATGTACCACCCACATCAGGACCCCCAGACTCAAAAACTAACTTTCCCCAAGCAGTAAGGCTGATCAACACCTCCACACACCCCCAACCACCACTACTTTATCATTTCCTGTCAGTCACCTTATGGACATACAATCAATCTATGTATATAAGCTATTTTACATATTTATATCTAATGTGTTTTTTATCATTGTGTTCTTTATCTTATTGTGTTTTTAGTGCAGCATCAGATCCGGAGTAACAATTATGTTGTTCTCCTTTACACTTGTGTACAGGAAATGACATTGAACAATCTTGAATCTTATTGTACAAGAGAACTGTTTAATAGTCTTATACCAGCAGGACAATTGAACAGTTTCTTTGTACAATAAGATGGCTACTGACCTCGCAATCTGCCTCATTATGATCCAGCGCTTTACTGTCTGCCTGCACGGCACGTTCTCTGTAAT
Organism: Mobula hypostoma; assembly: GCF_963921235.1. Lineage (NCBI taxonomy): Eukaryota > Metazoa > Chordata > Chondrichthyes > Myliobatiformes > Myliobatidae > Mobula > Mobula hypostoma. The sequence goes on from NC_086105.1 coordinate 148,301,962, forward strand.
TAACACTTTATTCTGCATTGTTAGTGTTCTCCCTTGTTCTGGTGGGGAGTTGCCGAGATCCCGAGAGCGATGTTGTCGGGAGTTTGGCGGTTTGGCAATTAGCTCCAGGTGGGGTCACCCATGGCGGTGGAGGTCAAGGGGGAGGCTCCAGACAAAGAGCAGTCCAACCAAGATGTCGGTGGTGGAGCTGGCGGAAGATGATGCCACATCACAACGGCAGTGAAGATGGGGGGAGGCTGCAGCAGTGACCAATCCCCGGTCGTCTAACATTCCAGACCACTGGACCCTGACCCCAATCTGTCAAGGACCGTGTGGTGGCTGCCCATGCATCAGCCACCCCACGTTAAACTAAATCACGCCCAGGCACTCTCGTTTAAGGGAATAATCACTTAAAAGAACATCATATTCAACTTGAGTCACCACACTAGTTCTACTTCAATTATAACCTGTAAGGATGGCATTCAAAACAGTATTTCACTCTACATGCAACAACATTAAACCAATTTATGAATGTATTATTGGCATCTGTCATCCAGGACATGTCCTTTTCTCATCACTACCATCACAGAGGGGATCCAGGAGCCTGAAGACACACACTCAACATTTCAGGAATAGCTCCTTCCCCTCTGCTATCAGATTTCTGGATAGACAATGAACCCAGGAACGCTGCCTCATTTTTTCGCTTTCCCATTGCACTGCTTATTTAATTTATTTCTTATTGTAATTTATATATTTTTAATATATATTGTAATATACTGCTGCCACAAAACAACAAATTTCATGCGACGTGCTGGTGATATTAAATCTGATTCTGATCATGTGTAGTGAAGTACAGTGAAAAATTGCATGTCATGCTCTGCACGAAAACTTCCAGGAGTAGTTGTAGCAATAGTTAGTGCCCGTTACACCACTGGTGCTTGGGGCAGCAATGGAGGCCCTCCATCTCTGTCCTTGGCCATCTTTTCCATTGTGTCCCAGGTGTGTTTCGGGGTCCTCATTTCTGCCTCTGCGGTACGGCACCAAGTTGTCTTTGGTCTCCTGAGTTTCCTCTGTCATTCAGGGGTCCAGTGAAGTGCTGTCTTGATGGTGGAGTTGGCCTCTCTTCTCATCACATCTCCAATGTTTGCTCATGATGATTGTGGCCATGTCCTCTTGATAACACTGATGGGGTAGGGCGTAGTTGGAGATCTTTCTTGGCCGGAAAATATGGAGGATAATACTAGAAAATGGAAAAAGTAAACAGGATGGAGGATGAAGTGTTCCGGAGAAGGTGCAGTGCAAGTAGACAAGGTCAAAGATCAAACTGAGGTTTAAAAAAACTCTGCTCACACTCCTAATGAAGTAGGGCTGCTGGTGTGGCCTTCTTAGTGAACTTTGTAAAGGTGGAGAGGGTGAGGGAAATCTTACTCAGTGGGTGGGGGTGCTCTCTGGGTCTGTGTGTGTATGTGTGAACTGTGTTCCTCTATTGCACGTCAGGCCCACATTCAGATTCATCTATGAATCACATTGAGCCATACACTGAATACACATACAGACCTGTCCGGCCGAAGGTTTCTCAGCCCGAAACGTCAACTGTACTCTTTTCCATAGACGCTGCCTGGCCTGTTGAGTTCCTCCAGCATTTTGTGTGTGTTGCTTGGATTTCCAGCATCTGCAGATATTCTCGTTAGTGAAATGTGTTGTTTGGGTTAACGAGCAACACAACTTAACGATGTGGTGGGGGCAGCCCACAAGTGACACCACACATTCCAGCTCCAACATAACATTTCCACAGTGTTCAGCAGAACAACACAAACAACAACAGAAGAACAAGCAGCTTTTCTCCTTCAAACCCACCCCACACACACACTCTCACACACTCTCTCTCTCTCTCACACACACATACACAAACACACAGTCACACTCTCTCTCTCCCTCTCTCACTCACACACACACACTCTCACACACTCTCTTTCTCTCACACACATACACAAACACACACTCACACTCTCTCTCTCTCACACACACACACACTCCAACCCCAGGATAGGCCAGCTCTGGCTCTCCAGTCCTTGGTCTGGACTCTCACGTATTGAGCCTCTGACTTTCAGAGCTCCCTCTCCATCCCAGGGGCCTCAACTATCAGGGCTTGGACTTCTAGTCTGTGGGGAGGCTGGAGGTCAGGGGGAGGTGACCTGGCTCTGAGCCTTGCTAATCGTCTGTCTCTCTCCCTCTCCCCCCGCCTGCTGTAGCTGTCGGGGGCTGCCGACCCGAATGGCGGGAGCTGGACGACGCACTGATGCGGGATGCCGTCCTCTACGTGGACAGCAGGGAGGCCGGCGTCCGCGAGTCTGGAGACATCGTCCTGTCGGGGGTACGGCACTCTCCCTGAGAGTTCTCCCCCTCACCACCGGGCATTGACAGGGTGCAGAGCTGGATTGTGAGCTCAGCCCAGAGATCTGTGAAGTGATTCATTTTGTGAGGTCGACTGTGAAGGCAATTTTCTTTGCGGCGTGGAGGAACAGAGGGATTTCAGGGTCCATGTCCAAGGATCCCTCAAAGTTTCCGCTGGTGTTGATAGGGTGGTTAAGAAGGCGTATGGTGCTTCCGCCTTCATTAGTCGGAGGAATAAGTTCAACAGCCACGAGATAATGTTGCAGCTCTTATAGAGCTGCCTGGTTAGCAACCCTGGTTAGACCACACTTGGAGTTTTGTGTTCAGTTCCGGCCGCCTCATTGTAGGAAGAATCTGGAGCATTAGAAAGAGGTGCAGGGGGGATTTACCAGATGTTGCCTGGATTAGAGTGTTGTATGAGCTAGGGCTTTTCTCTTTGGAACGAAGGAGGATGAGAGGTGACTTTATAAAGGTGTACCAGATAAGAGGCATAGATAGAGTGGACAGCCAGAGACTTTTTCCCAGGGCAGAAGTGGCTAATACAAGGGAGGCATAACTTTAAGGGGATTGGAAGAAAGTATGAGTGGGATGGTCAGAGGTAGTTTTTTTTTATACGGAAAGCGGTGGGTGCATTGATCACGCTACCAGGAGAGGTGGTATATTACTTTGAGTTTCATTTTCTTTTAGGCACTTACAGGAAAATAAAGAAATACAATAGAATGTATGAAAAGCTATACATAAAAAAGGACAGTTGCACAGGGAGGTATCAAGTGGAGCTTAGTGATAGCTCTGAGGGAAGGTAGCGTTGACTGCCGAGCTGTAGTCAATGGAGAGCATCCTGATGTATGCATCTTCATTGTCCAGGTTTTCCAGAGCTAGATGAAGAGCCAATGAAATGGCATCTTCTGTTGGTGGTGGTCAAATTGGAGTGGATCCAGGTTGCTTCTTGGGCAGGAGTTGATGTGCTTCATGATCATCCTCCCGAAGGGCCCTATCACAGTGGATGTACAGTAAATGCTTTACACTGATCGGACGATGGTCACTGAGGCAGGTTATCATGTTCTTTTGGGCAACCAGAATGATTGAAGCCTGCTTGAAAAAGGTGGGTACTTCGAATGGGTGAAAAGGTTGGCAAAATGTTTGAGGCTTTATTAGCGTTGTTCAGACCACACACGGAGCATTGTGAACAATTTTGGGCCCTGTATCTAAGAGGAGGTAGGTTGTCACCGGAGAGGGTCCAGAGGGGGTTAACAAGAATGATTCCAGGAATGCAAGGGTTAACATGAGGAGCATTTGATGGCTCTCGGCCGGCACTTGCTGGAGCTCAGAAGAATGGAGCGGGGGTGGAATCTCATTGAAATCAACTGAATATTGAAAGTTCTAGATGGAGTGGATGTGAAGAGGGTGTATCCTATGGCGGGGGAGTCTAGGACCAGAGGGCACAGCCTCATGTGAAGGTCCTATAAGATTCAGGGCTGTAGGTCCCGTACTGTTCTCTGTTCGATATTCTCATAGTAGAACAGAGCCCCAGTATTGTGATAGCTGACCTGTATTTGATGATAATTGGATATAGCCGCCTGTCTAATTGTGAGCGATGCAGTGCTGATTAGATTTTGTCCTGCTCTCACAGGCGGAGATCTTTGCAGAGCTGGGAGAGGTGATTGTGGGGAAGAAGCCAGCCCTGTGCGACAAGACCACAGTTTTCAAATCACTGGGTAAGAACAAGGAGGCTTTGTGTCTGCTGGTAGGTCAGCCGTTGTGTATACTGCTCCCTAACTGAACTGTGGCTGAGGCTTTATAAGGCATTGATCAGACCATTGTGAGACCACCATCGATCAGACCTCACCGGAGTATTGTGAGAGTTTTGGGCCCCTTATCTAAGAAAGGATGTGCTGGAAGGAGACAATCCAGAGGACGTTCATGAGAATAATCCAGGGAATGAAAGGGTTAAAGTATGAGGGCTGTATGATGGCTTTGGGTCTGTACTTGCTGGAGTTTAGAAGAATGAAGGGGGATCTCATTGAGTAAAGGAAATTACAGAGGCACAAGAGGGGAGCTGGCCAAAGTTGATTGGAAGGGGACAGGAGCAGGGAGGGATGAGTTTCTGGGGACAATTCAGAAGGCGCGGTATAGTTCCCAAAGATGAAGAAGTTTTCTAAAGGGAGGTTGAGGCAACAGGGAAAGCAAAGGAGAGGGCATATAAGAGAGCAAATATTAGTGGGAAGTTAGAGGATTGGGAATCTCATTAAATCCTATTGAATATTGAAAGGCCTAGACAGTGGATGTTGAAAGGATGTTTCCTATAGTCGGGGGGAGTCTAGGACCTGAGGGTAGAAAGGGTCGTCCATTTAGAATAGAGATGGGGAGGAGTTTCTTCAGCCAGAGGGAGGTGAATCTGTGGAATTCATTGCCACAGGTGGCTGTGGAGACCAAGTCACTGGATGCTGGAATCTGGAGCAACAGACGAACTACAGGAGGAACCTGGTGCGTCTGGCATCACCAGTGGGGGAAAGAAAATGTTCATAACTCTCCCGCCCCACCCGCCACCCACAGATGCTGTGTAACCCTCTTTGAATTCTTCCAGCCACTAGGCCATTCAGCCCCTCCGGTCTGCTCAGCCCCTTGATCATACTGTTTTTCATTCTCCCTCCCCCTTCTCTCATAACACTTGACTCCCTCACCAATCAAGAACCTGTCAACCTCTGCCTTACATATACTAAATTACTGTCTCCACAGCCATCTGTGACAATGAATTCCACAGATTCAATACCCTCTGGCTAAAGAATTTCCTCCTCATCTCCATTTTAAGTGGATGTCCCTCTCTGCCTTCTGGTCCTAGACTCCCCCACTATAGGAAGCATCTTCTCCACATCCACTCTATCCAGGCCTTTCTGCCTCTGATAGGTTTCAATGAGATCCTCCCTCATCCTTCTGAACTCCAGTGGGAACAGGCCCAGATCCATCAAACACTCTGCATGCATTAACCCCTTCATTCCTGGGATCACTCTCATGCTGCTCCTCTGGACCCTCGCCAATGTGGCACATCTTTCCCTAGACACAGGACCCAAAACTGGTTACAATACACCAGGTGCCATCTGACCAATGCCTTATAAAGCCTCAGCATTACATCCTTTCTTTTGTATTCTAGTCCTCATGAAATGGGTGCTAACATTGCACTTGCCTTCCTTACCACCGACTCAACCTACACGTTAACCTTCAAGGAATCCTGCGGGAGGACTCCCAAGTCCCTTTGCATCCCTGGTTCTGAATTCTCAGCAGAGTGGTAGGGACTGGAGTTGAGTATGGTGTTGGACAGGGACGGAGCCCACATCAAGGAGAACTTCAGGAAGACGCCTGGAATAGGAGACACAAGAGGCTGCGGATCTGCAGCAATTAGTGATCTGCTGGAGGAACTGGGGCTGATTGGTATCTGTGGGGAGAAAAGAGTAGAAATAGGTTTCAGCACAGGGGGGTAGAAGACTGAATAAGGAGGAGGGGGGAGGAGCCTTCTGCTCCCTTCTTTTCCAGTCCAGTGAAGGGTCTTGGCCCGAAACGTCAACTGCATATTTCCCTCCATAGACGATGCCTGACTTGCTGAGTTCCTCCAGCATTTTGCTCAGGATTTCCAGCATCCGCAGAATCTGGTGTGTCCGAGATAAAGTGAGAAGCTTTTGTTTACGTGTTTTCCAGACAAATTATTCCATACAATGCATCACTGACACCAGTTTACCCAGCATCAAGGACATATATACAGAAAGGTGCTGGAAAAGGGCCAGTAACATCACGAAGGACCCCACCCACCCTGCTCATGGACTGTTTGTCCCACTCCCATCAGGGAGGAGGCAACAGAGCATCCACACCAGGACCACCAGACTCAAAAACAGTTACTTTCTCCAAGCAGTAAGGCAGATCAACACCTCCACCCCTCACACCCCTAGCCACCACTACTTTATCATGCCCTGTCAGTCACCTTTTGTACAGACATTCCTGTGCCTAGCGTTACTTTATGGATATACAATCAATCTATGTATACAAGCTAGCTTATGTATTTATACTTGTTGTGTTTTTTTTTTAGTTATTGTGTTCTTTATCTGATTGCGTTTTTTCTGTGTTGCATTGGATCCAGAGTAACAATTAATTTGTTCTCCTTTACACTTGTGTACTGGAAATGACATTAAACCATCTTGACTCATAAGTTTATTGAGGTGGTAAGAGGAGATGACGTCCTGTGGCTATGTGACTCTGCTCTGAGCTGCCTTGTACTGTTCGCTCCCTGTAGGAATGGCCATTGAAGACACGGTGACAGCAAAACTGGTCTACGACCGCTGGGAAGCTGAAAACAGGCCAGAGCCATGACAAGAATCTCCCGCTCACGGCTGCAGATGGATAACAAGGAACCTTATGGAAAGGGAGAGTTTAATCCTCTGATTATGGTCTTATTTAAATGATTTTTTTTGTCATTATGGGATACACTAGGGACATTTATGAAACCCTTAGATAGGCACATGGATGAAAGAAAAATGAAAGGCTATGTGTGAGGAAAGGGTTAGATTGATCTTGGAGTAGGTTAAGATGTCAGCACAACATTGTGGGCTGAAGGGCCTGTACTGTGCTGTCCTGTTCTATGTGATCCTATTTAAACAAACATTCAGTGAAGTTAGGACCTTTGATTATATTCCTACAAGATCAAGCCCATTTGTCCCCTTGTGCTTGCTTCAGCGTTCGACTGTGAACCTCAGCACCACCTTCCCATGTTCCTCGCATCCCATAATGACTAAAAAATCAATTTGAGTAAGACCATAGGACACAGGAGCAGAATTAGGCCATTCGCTCTGTCGAGTCTGCTCTGCCATTCCATCATGGTTGATTTACTATCCCTCTCAAACCCATTCCCCTGCCTTCTGGCCGTATCTCTCATGCCCTGACGAATCAAGAGTTTACAAACCAAGGCTGAGTGGCCTACTTTGTACCTGTTTTTTCATGTTCTTTCGCCAACCCCGTAATATCTAAATGACTTAAATACAGTCATTAACTACTCCTTCATACCTGCTTTACTTAGAGAATTACAGAGATTCACTGCCTGTAAAGAAAGAATTAAATTTGATTCCTCCTTGGTATACGCTAAGACATGCAACACAAAATGGAAGTACGTGTGACAAAATGGAGTCAGCTTGGAATGGGGCGATATCCTGGAGATGTGCATGGACCAACATCCTTGAGATAAGGTACTGGTAGAGACCTGCTGTCTCAGTTTCTCAGTGATCTGCCTAGGCCAAAGGTTGCAAGAGATAAGAGTGTACAAGCTGACACCACTCGGCGATGTAGAAGTGGTGGGGTAAAAGTTATGCTACTTTTTTGAAGGGCTTAAAAGGGGCAATTTCTTCATGCAAGTGCGAATCTTCTCTTTGACTGGGTCGCAACTAGGAGTTGGAGATAAGAGACAACGAGGGAGGGAATTAAAAAAAACAACTGCCGGGCATCTCTGGTTCCCTCCGGCAGTATGTTGTGAACCAATCAGGTTTAGTGGTTGTTAAGTATTATTTATTCTCTTTCATCACTTTATTGATTTATTTTCCCTTCTGTATTCTTTATATAACGCTAATAAAATACTTTCCCATAACCTTTATCGCGTGTGTGGTTCCTCCCTTGTTTGTGGATACCTCTTGCTGCTGAATCAGGAACAAATTTTAAAATGTTCTCCTTACAGCCATATACTCAATAAGCAAAGGTTAAAGGAAAAAAAGAGTAACTTTATTTGTCACATGTACATTGAAATATAAAAACATACAGTGAAAAGCATCTTTTTGTGTCAACGACCAACATAGTCTGAAGGAATGTGAGGGTGGACTGCAAGTGGTACCAATATTTTTGTTATGCTACTGTCTGAATAAAGACATTTCTCCTCAACTCTCTTAGATACCTGACTCCTGATTTTGAAACTGACCACAGACTAGGAAGCATCAATTCCCAAAATATATTGTTGAGCCCCTGAAGAATTTTGTACATTTAAAGGAGATCACATCTCATTCTTTCAAATTGTACAAAAGGTCAGACCAATCTGCTGAATGTACCTTTGTACAACAAGGCATATTATGGTGGGTTGGTAGTGTAGTGGTTAGCACAAAGCTTTACAGGGCCAGCTGTATAATGGGAGTTTGATTCCTGCTGCCATCTACAAGGAGTTTGTCCATTCTCCCCCTGACCTCATGCATTTCCTCCTGCGTTCCAAAGACACACGGTTAGCGTGAGTGAGTTGTGGGCATGCTACGTGGGCGCCTGATTGGTCTCTGCAGCCACCCAAGGACCCACCAATAGACAATCCCTTAGGAAAACATTGTACTTGCACAGTTTGTTGTCTGTTGTACATAGGTTGTTTTTCCGTCTCTGTCTGTGTGCGGCTTTTCATTGATTCTATCGTGTTTCTTTGTATTTACTGTGAATGCCCACAAGAAAATGAATCTCGGTTGTACATGGCGACATGTATGTACTTTGCTAATAAACTTACTTTGAACACTACGTTTAACATGAGTAATGTACAATTTCACATCAGACCACGTTCAATGAAAGGGGAGACAATTCTAGGCAGTTAAATATTTATTTTAAATAACATTGTGATTGGCCAAAGAACATCATAAAGGAGACAGGATCACTACCAGCTGAAGACTGATAATCACAAGTCAACTGGTACCGGTTGATAAACTCAAGGTACAAACGTTTGTAATATGCAGATATTGACACAGAGTCACACATCAGGGGAAGAACAGAAACACACAACGATTCATCAATATAGGAATGTTAACCGTTCAGATTTCCTTTGGCAAATCCTTTCTGTTTCAGGGTGGTGTTGGAGGAGATGAACAGAGCCCCTCCCGTTTTGAGGAGAAGACACTCTGCAGGTGATGCTCCCACACTGACAGTCCTCTCCTGATGGTCTGTCTTCAGAAGGGATGACAGATAGCTTGTAACCACGGCCACTCATTTCAGACATCCCCGATCTCCAGACTTTTGGCCAGAAAGAAATTACAACCTACAAGTCTGTGAACAGGAATGAGGCGAGAGTGGTGGAATCAGGCCAAGCAAAAGTCTTTCTTTTGGAGGTGGCCATTTTGTGAGACTGTCTTTGCAGCCACCATTTTGTGAACTGATTCTTGTTAATCAGAGAAGTTGAATGTGGACACGAGTTTCTGCTAATGTCATGACCTCGCATCTTTCAATACTTTCCCATTTCTGTCTTATAGTGCCTGAGTCCACTTTTCAGAAATTTGAGAAGAAAACAGGCCCTTTGGCCCAACATGTTCATGTTGACTAAGATACCTGTCTCTGCTCATCCTATTTGCCTGTGATTCACCAATATCCCTCAAAATCCTTTCCCATGTCCAAACTTGGTCACATGGTGAGCAGGAACTCTGATACGAACACTCTCAAATCTTGGAGGATGTTTCACACTTCCAGAGAACATTGGTGGTCCTGGTTTAAATGCTGGGACCCCTTCCCAGAGGAGTAGAGGAGCACTGCTCATCCCAGGAAAAAGCTCCCACTAGCAAAGGTGTACCGTGTGCAGTCTCATCGCCACCCTGTAGGAAGGGTGCGGTTGTGTTGGAGGGAGTGCAGAGGAGATTCACCAGGGCATTGGCTGGATTGGAGGACATTAGTTATGGGGAGAGATTTCCCTGGAGTGAAGGGGGCCAAAGGGTGACCTGATCGAGGTTTGCAAGATTACGTGAGGCTTCAACAGGATTAAAAAAGAACATAGAACATTACAGCAGAGTACAGGCTACTTGGCTTACAATGTTGTGCCAACCTTTTAACCTACTCTAAGATCAATCTAACTCTTCTCTCCCATATAACCCTCCATTTTTCTATCATCCATGTGTCTATCTAAGAGTCTGTTAAAATCCCCAAATGTATCGGCCTCTACCACCATCCCTGGCAGGATATTCCACACACCCACCACTCTCCGTGTAAACAAATTATCTCTGACAGCCCCCCGATACTTTCCTCCAATTATCTTAAAAATATGCCCCCTGGTATTAGCCATTTCCACCCTGGGAAAATTCCTCTAACTGTCCACTTGATCTCTACCTCATCATCCTGTACACCTTTATCAAGTTACCTCTCATCCCTCACACCAAAGAGAAAAGCCCAAGCTCACTTCATCTTTCCTCATTAAGATGTGCTCTCTAATCCAGGCAGCATCCTGGTAAACCTTTCTCCCAGGTCTGGGGTATCAGAGAGGACACAGGTTAGGGTTTAGCAAGGATTTAAAGGGTTTTATTTTAAAGAGTGCTTTATTTTACCTGCTGCCAAAGGAGGTGGTGGAATCACTGGGTTTAAGAATCATTTAAATAGGCAGGTATAGTTATACCTGATCAAAACCTCCACCCACTAACCCTCCCCTCCACATCCCTCACCACCGCTACACAGCCTCAGAATACAGGGACATCCATTTATAACGGAGCTGTGGAAGAATTTCTTTCGCCAGAAAGTGGTGAATCTGGAATTTGTTGCAACAGGTGGCAGTGGAGACAAGTCATTGGGTATATTTAAAGCAGATAAATATACAGAGGTTATATTTATCCTCTGCAGAGGTTGATAGATTCTTGATTGGTCAGGGCATGAAGGGATACGGGGAGAAGGCAGGAGATTGGGGCTGAGAGGGAAAATGGATCAGCCATGACGAAATGGCAGAGCAGACTCGATGGGCCAATTGGCCTAATGCAGCTCCTGTATCTTATGGTCTTGTTTCCTGTCAGAGTCACTTTATGAACAGACGCTCCCACACCTAGCGTCACTTTATGAACAAACAATCAATGTATATAAGTTATCTTTTGTAGTTATATTTATTTAGGTTTTTAAAAAAATTATTGTGATCTTTATCTTTTTTTTGTGCTGCATCAGATCCGGAGTAACAGTCATTTCTTTCTCCTTTACAGTTGTGTACTGGAAATGGCATTAAACAATCTTGAATCTAGAGCACTCTATGCTGATGCAGTGAAATGGGATTCGAGTAGCTGGCCAGCATGGAGGTGGATGGGCTGAAGGGCCAGTTTCTGTGCTGTACACCATTAAGGTGAGGGGGGGGTAGTTTAAAGATGTGTGGGGTGTTACATACAGAGTGGTGGGCGCCAGGGCTGTTGGTAGAAGCAGCCATGATGGTGATGCGCAGGAAGCTTTTAGACAAAAGGACAGACACAGATCACGGACAAGTAGAAAAGATTCGGTCTAATTTGGCATCGTGCTCAACAGAGAAACGATGGGGCAAAGGGCCTATTCCTGCAATGTACTCAAACGTGGACAGTACAGCAAAGGAACAGGCGTTTCGGCCCACAATGTTAATGCTGAACCAATTAAATTAGTAATCAAATGGCCAACTAACTTCATCAATGTCCATAATCCCTCCATTTTCCTCACATCCATGTGCCTACTGAAACATTGTTTAAAAGTCTCTAATGTATCTGCCTCTACCACCACTCGTACCTCATTTAAAATCGTGCGACGAAACGGCCCAGGGTGAAGTCAGTGGGAGAAGATGTCGGAGAGAGATACCTGAAGTCAGAGCAGCAGCCGGGACTGAGAAACCGGTGACTGCAGTCTGGAGGACTGCCATCTCCTAACCAAGGGGGACCTACAATACCGTGTCCAGCAGCTCACTCGCGGTTTCCAAGATTAATTTCCTCCGCTCGACCGCGGAGATGATCTTTTTCCGTGGCCCCAGCGGCAGGTGAATACTCTTCAGGTCAGTCTCGGAGCAGAGCACGAGCGACTCAAGGTCCATCTGCTCCCGGACCAGGAAGGGCAGGAACTCGCTTAGGTTTTGGGCGGCCAGGAACACCTCGAGGGGGCTCGTCTCCGGCTCCTCGTTTTCCAGCCCCAGCTCCTGCTCCTCCCAGGGCAAGTCCTCACACTCCTCCTCACCGAGGGCGCCAGGCTCCTCCCCACCCTCCCCGAAGTCCAGGAACTCCACCGGCACCTGGGGACGCACGTCTTCCAGCTCCTCCTCCTCCTCCTCCAAGCACGGGACAAAATTCCTCCGGAATAGCATGTTCCCCAGCCCCGGCCGGTTGAAAAGCGATTCCCGTTCCTCAGTTTCGGTGGGTGTCAAGTCGGGAGAGGCCGCGTTTGGCTCAGCAAACACCTCCAGCACACTGGTGTGGCCACTGGCTTGGTTCCCGAGGACGAGGTCTGCATCCGGCTGCTCCGGCTGGACCCTCTGGCTGCCCTCCTTCTTCCAGAGTTTCTTCTGTAGGGACCCCTTCAACAAAGAGGTGAGGGTGCCGGACCCCAGCGAGCCAACGGTTCGGGAGCTGCCACTCTGTGACTGCGTCTCCTCCCCATACTTCTTGTTCATCTGCCTCTGATGTTTCTTCTGCCGCTTCTCGCTCTCTCGGATCTGCCTCTCGCAGTCCTTCCTTGCCTTCTCCTTCAGCCGGGCTACCTGCTTGGGGTTGGCCGCCGTCTGCTTGGAGGCCGCCGCGTCCAGAAAGCGGACGCACTCCATGCGGCCCTTGCCAGCCGCCGCGTCCAGCGGCGAGTGCCAGCTGCTGTCCAGAGCCCAGATGTTGGCGCCGAAGTTGACCAGGAAGATGACGATGTGGAGGTGGCCATTGGTGGAGGCATGGTGCAGGGGCGTGTTCCCCCAGATATCACACATGTCAGGATCACCTCTGGAAGAACAACAAGGGTGAGATGTTTAATCCAGATGTTTATGCAAACCCTCATCCTCCCTGTTGGATCAAGGGGTAACTGCTATTAAATTTGTTATTTATCTTGTAGTTTAACTTTCTTGAGCCTGTTTATGTATTTGAATCATCACCCCTTTACCTATATATGATATAGGAGCAGAATTAGGCCATTCAGCCCATCAAGTTTGCTCCAGCATTCCATCAAGGCTGTTATTAACCCTCTCAACCCCATTCTCCTGCCTTCTCCCCGTAACTTTTGATGCCCTAATTAATCAGGAGCCTCTCATCCTCTGCTTTAAATGTACCCAGTAACGCTGCCTCCACAGATTCCCCACCCTCTGGCTGAAGAAATTCCTCATCTTTGTTCTAAAGTGATGTCTCTTGATTCTGAGGTTGTGCCCTCTGGTCTGAGACTCCCCTACCACAGGAAACATCCTCTCCACATCCACTCCATCTAGATCTTTCAATATTTAGCAGGTTTCAGAGATTCCCCCCCCCCACCAAATTCTTCTAAACTCCAGCCAGTACAGGCCCAGAGCCATCAAACGCTCCTCGTATTTTAATTCCTGGAATCATCCTCGAGAACCTCCTCCGGACCCTCTCTAAAGCCTCAGGATTATGTCCTTGCTTTTAAGTTCTTCTTCTTGTTCACAGACTGTTCTAACAGAGCAGCCCGATGGAGGTTTACAAACTCACAAGGGGCAGAGATACGGGGGTCATTCCCCAGGGTAGGGGAGTCTAAAACTGGAGAGCACGGGTAAAGATGGGGGGGAGGGAGAGATATTTAAAGGGGCAACTTTTTCACCCAGAGGGTGATGGATGTGTAGAAGGAGCTGCCGGAGGAAATTGTAGAGGAGGGGAACCGTAACATTTATCAGATGCTTGGACAGGTACAGTACATGGATAGGAAAGGATATGGACCCGACAGAGCAATAGAACAGGCTCAGGTAGGGAACTTAGAAGCATGGAGCAAAGGACATGGTTCCTGCTCTACCCTGTGGGGCTGGGGGTTCTCCCAGGGAGCGGGGGACTGTGTAGTCTGCCCAGAGAGGGAGGGGGAAGAGAAGTCGGGGGCTGTTCCTTGGTGAGGGAGTGTTTCGCAGGAGACGGTTCACTGAGATGTGGGGGGGGGTGTTGGTCGGAGAGGGATTGAGATGGGGAAATCTTCCCGGAGAAGGTGCGGGTGGCTCCAAAAAGGGGGGGGGGGGTATCTCGCCAGGATGGAGAGGGGTCCCAGGGAGGGAGGAAGGGGGAATGTTCCTGGAAGGAGTCTTCCCGGGGATCACACCCACTCCGCCGGACGGAAGACACGGGACACCCACCCTCGACTACAGATGACCTGCAGAGCCTCCAGGTGTCCGTGGTAGGCTGCCCACAGGGTCGGGGTCATCCCATCCTCGTCCGAGCTGTTGAGGTCCTTCCTGGTAGCTTCCTTCAGCGGAGCCAGGTACCCGTCCCGAGCCGCCTTGTGATAGCGACCGCTCATCGCTGAAGCTGCGGCGGACACTGGGAACGGCAGCGGCGAAGGTGGGTGTGGGGGGAGCGGTCACGGTCACGGTCCTGGTCCCGGGACCAAGGTCCGTCCCGCTGGCTTAAGGTGGAACCTCACCGCGGGGTGGGAGCGGACCTGACGCGAAACGAAACAACTCCCCAACATCTGTCTCACCCCCACAGACACTAAAGCGTATTCTGTACAGAGACTGCTCCCGGTGTGAGTGTTGAAATTGATCCGAGATCGGGTCACCATTGGCTTGCGCTGTCCCAAACACAAGACTACCTTAAGAGCTGAGGGAGCGACCTTTGATTTACAAGCGCTTGTTGCAATAAATTGATCCTCGCTCTCTCCTCCAGTGGGTGTTACAAAATCCATTATTCTGCTTCACTTGTTTAATGGTTCCTTGCTGCGGGGGAATCGGTTTCTTTCTCACAAGGCGTTACGATATTGCCAATATCATACGTTCTTCCTCCCTGGGGAGACTCTTCCCCCTATTTTTTATATATATATTCTCTCCCCCTCCCTTCTGGTAAGATATTCCACCCTCTCGTCAGAGGAGAACCCGCCCACCTCACCTCATCCCCTTCCTCTCTATGGAGACTTCCCTCCCATCTCAGACACTCTGGTCAGGCGCCCCCACCTCTCAGGGAGTCCTTTCCGGCAAGACGCTCCCTTACTCCCCCAGCTCACTGGGGGACAACCCCAAATCTCCCTCCCCTCCTTCGGGGAGACTACGCAGTCCCTCCTTCTCTGGGAGACACTCCCTCCTCTCCAGGCAGACTACACCATCCCTCTGTCCCTCTTCAGGCAGACTACACCATCCCTCTGTCCCTCTCCAGGCAGACTACACCATCCCTCTGTCCCTCTCCAGGCAGACTACACAGTTCCTCTCTGGGAGACACCCCCTCCCTCCCTCCCTCCCTCCCTGGTAGATTCTCCCTCTCCGGGCAGACCACATGGTTCCTCCCTTTCTAGGAGATACCGATACCCTCACCCCCCGCTCTCCCTTGTGTTCTGTCCACTTTCTAACCGACGGGGTAGCTGTCATTACAGCCGGGGAACAAGGCCTTAAAACCAGCTTGTCCACGTCGACCATTCCCTACCATGAATTTTGATTAAATAGGCCATCA
This sequence comes from Mobula hypostoma, assembly GCF_963921235.1. Classification (NCBI taxonomy): domain Eukaryota; kingdom Metazoa; phylum Chordata; class Chondrichthyes; order Myliobatiformes; family Myliobatidae; genus Mobula; species Mobula hypostoma. Next base: position 148,317,642 of record NC_086105.1, read on the forward strand.
ATTAACCGGACTGGCCGCTTATTTGGGACAACTGTTAAAAGAACAAAGCTAATCGAGAAAACAGCCAGGATTCCTTTCAGTTATTTAGGACACTATACTGCACTCCATTTAATTGGGGCAGAAGACTGTTGCTAACAGTTTCTAACTAGCTGGCTGATCCATTTCCCTCTCAACCCCATTCTCCTGTCTTCTCCCGGTAACCTTAGACATCCTGACTAATCAGGAACCTATCAACCTCCGCTTTAAACATTACCAATGACTTGTCCTCCACAGCCGTCTGCGTCTATGAATTTCCCAGATTCACCCCTAATGCTGTCAATATAGCCCCAAAATACCCCTACCCCCAAAAAATTGCAAAAAAAAAGTTTTATGGTCATTACTTGTACTTTCAGACATACTGAACAAAATATGGAAAGTTGGACAGAAGCAGAGCAGGGGTAAGTGAAAAAAATCTGACGTTAAAATAATGGCCGCCAATGACAAGAATCGGACCGATACCTGTCTTATTTTGCTATATTTCACTGTTTCCGACGATGGTAGTGCTATAACTGTGGTATAAAATGTGAATGGGCTCGTCTCTATCTCCAGCATTGGAGGTTGACAACCCCGAGGTTCATCAGAAGTTCCAGTCTGGGCTCCACGTAATCAGCCAATACTGGGCTGGCCTTGGCACCGATCCTGTGATAGAACAGACTATTCTCACAAAAGGAGTTCGAAGGTCGAGACACTGGCATCCAGCAGGGCAGTCAAAGTTGCTGAAGACTGTACCATAGATCCAGCATTGTTAATTCCAGAGGTTACTAGTTGTGTCACAGACAGGTGATCTCCGGCTAGACGAAGTGATGAACTATGAACTCTGTCCATATCTGATGTCTTTGTCTGAAGCAAAGAACATCTTGCACCAGTCTGCTGTTACACAGACGGTCCCAGTGACAGATCACTATGTTCTAGATGGCAGATCACTTCTGCACCGTTTAAAATGGACGGAGGGGTGCACCTACAGTTCAAAAGTCGGCGGGAGGAGAAGATGGAGGCGCGACGCAGTGAAATGATATCGTTTCTGTTAGATAGGGGCCGTGGACAATTTTGATTTGATGGAGACAGACGTGAAAGCACAGAGGAACATCTGGAGAAATCTCTGAAACGCCGGTTCGCTGCCACAGTTACTGGGCGATCGAGAATCTTCCATAGAAACCATAGAAAAACCACAGAAAAACTACAGCACAGAAACAGGCCTTTTGGCCCTTCTTGGCTGTGCTGAACCATTTTCTGCCTAGTCCCACTGACCTGCACACGGACCATATCCCTCCATACACCTCCCATCCATGTATCTGTCCAATTTATTCTTAAATGTTAAAAAAGAACCCGCATTTACCACCGGAAGGAAGGCCCCAAAATCCCCGGCTTTGCCTGCTGCTGGCGACCAAGGCTGAGGTCGAATCGTTCGGACAGAGATGGTGCTTGGTACTCGGTGTTGGAGGGCTGATCGGAGGCTTAAAGTTTTCAGGCATGGCAGGGAGAGTTTTCTTCCTTCTCCCGTCTGTGTGAGATGTGGGACATTCGAGAGACCTTTAACTTTTTTACCATGCCCATGACCTGTTCTTCATCAAGTTATGGTATTGTTGCACTGTTGTAACTATATGTTATAATTATGTGGTTCTTGTTAAAGTTTTTCAGTCTTGGTCTGTCCTGTGTTTCTGTGATATCACACCAGAGGAATATTGTATCATTTCTTAATGCATGCATTACTAAATGACAATAAAAGAGGACTGCGTGTCCTCATAATCTAATCTAATCGAATCTAAAATTGCAGATGACTATGCCTCATTCACTGTGAAACATTATGCCAGAGCTACTGTAGTGTTTGATGATTCTAGGGTTGGGCCAAGCATAAAGGACTGTAGTCATCAGTGTCAAAGTAGGAAGTTGAATGCGAACAAGGTGAATATTTACAGGGGCGACAAAACTTGCCGCAAAAAAGGAGGACTTCTTGTTGAATGAGGCAAACAAGCAGGTAATTATCCAGCTCATCAGGGAACGTTTGTGACAGAGAGGCTGCAAAGTGATTCAAGCTGAAGGAGATGCCGACGTTGAGATTGCAAAAGCAGCCATCACAATGTCTGCTTTCAAATCTACCACCCTCGTCGGAGAAGACACAGATCTCCTCGTACTCTCGCTCTACCGTGTAGTGGTAACAAACTGCACCGAACTCTACTTCCGCTCAGACAAGGCGGAATCAAATGCCTATAATATCAAGGTCCTTAAGCAGATACTCGGAGAAGCAGCTTGTAATAATCTATTGTTTCTCCACGCCTTTACCAGAAGCAACTCAACGTCCAGGGTATTTGGGGTCGGAAAGAAGTCGGAGTTCCAAAGAATCATCAAGAAAGAAGAGGGAATCAGAGACTGTTCGAAAGCATTCTGTTCACCAAAGCAAAGTCAGGATGTTGTGGAAACCAATGGCTGTAGGGCAATGGTGGGTTGTTCGATGGAAATTAGAACAACTCCCCGGCATCTATCAGATACAATATGCTCTGCAAGAAAGTTGCAAGAGCTAAGGCTAAGCCTGAAAGACTGCTGCCAACCACCTCGGCCTGTAAATTTCACTCCCTGCGGACTTGCTACCAGGATATGGTGTGGATGGGCTGTAGTGATGAAATGGAGCCGTCTGACTGGGGATGGAGGGTAGAAGGGGAAAAGCTCGTTCCAATGATGACAGACAAAAGGCCCACTCCAGAGGTACTTATCCAGATGATTCACTGCAACTGTTCGGGAGGGTGCAATACGCTAACGTGTACCTGCAGAAAGCATGGACTGGAATGCACCAATGCATGTGGGCATTGCCAAGATGGCAACTGTGACAATACGACAAATGAGCCAGTGATAGAAGAGATGATGAACAAGACTGCATCTGAGAAGCCATAAGGTAGCTATTATGTGTCATGATGTCAGTACAATACCAGAGTTGTCCCTTGATTGCGTCATTGATGATGTCACGACATCAGTACAAATGTAACTTTCATTCCAGGAACTACTGTTATTTGAAAAACATTGCTGAAAAGAGCATTCATTAAAACATAAGGTTTAAAAAAAAATTGCAATTTGATGGTTACCAGTCAGATTTTTGACATTTCTCTGCTGGCGGCCATCTTGTTTTTTGATGTCATTTTTCTGAGACTTTCCCGTGTCTCAAAATTGTCCAACTTTTGATATGTTGTTCTCCACGTCAAATAGAACAACAAACGATCATAAAACGTTTTTTGCGATTGTTTTGGGGTTAGGTGGTATATTGACCCGCCTATCCCCTCTTTCAACTCTCTGTTGTAAAGGGTTGTCCTTCCATTACAAGGCTGTGCCCTCGGGTCCTAGACGCCAAGTGTTGCTTCTGAGTAGCATCATACTGTTCCTCCATCACTTTGTGTGCTTTGTGTTCAATTGGTAATTAAATTAGTGTACTATTGTCACATGTATGGAGGATCATGCTATCGGTACAGATCATTCCATTACAGTGCAGTCGGGTAGCAGAGAGTCACTGCGAAATACAACAAGGCCCAATCATTCCACAGTGCCCATCCCGCTAATCCAAGTTTCCTGCATGCGGCCTATCTCCCCCTCAGCCCTGACCCGCCATATACCGTCCCAGAGTTTCTTAAATGATACTGTTGTAGTGACTTCTGGTATTTGTTCCATATACTCGCCTCCTTCTGTGTGAAAACGTTGCCCCTCAAGTCCCTTTTAAATGTTTTCTCCTCTCACCCTGGTTTTAGATTCCCCTACCCTGGTGGGGGGGGTGGGGTGGGGAGAGACTGTTCCAATCCACTTTAACCCTGCCTCAAATAGTACAAGCGAGAGTAAAGTGTGACAGTGAAAAAAGGAGAGCAGTGTAGCTGGACAAGGCGCTAGGCGATTGAATCGATTGCGAGAATGCAGCAAGTGTGCATTTTCTTTATTAGCACTATTCAATTTTATTTATATATATTTCATATTGTAATTTATCATTTTTATCTCTACAGTATGTAAAACAACAAATTTCATGACATATGCCAGTAATATTCAATCTGATTCTGACTCCGCTGCTGTCGGAAGAAGGCCGAAGGCCCCTGTACTTCCTCTTCCTCTTTTTATCTCTGTCTCTGTGTCTGTCTGTCTGTCTCTCTCCCTCCCTCTCCCTCTTTCTCTTTTTATCTCTGTCTCTGTGTCTGTCTGTCTGTCTCTCTCCCTCCCTCTCCCTCTTTCTCTTTTCGATGGTGAGTGAGAGCCTTCTGATCCTCAACTCAGGGGACTCGGAGAAGGGACATGGCAGACTGTGACATCGAAACAGCGAGCCGCTGGTCTCCTGCTCTGGTTTGTCGCAGGAGTGACCTCTCTCCATCACTGATGAGAGAGAGCCTGTCTGAGATACTGAAGTGTTTGGATGGATTGGAGTTTTTGATCGACTCTAGATCAAGGTCTCTTTGGGGACCTCACTATTGCATGCATGATAGGGGTCAGTGCATTTGCTGGGGAGAGTGGGTGGAGGGGGAGGGTTGATTATTTTGTTGCTGCTTGCAGTGGGAGGGAGATTTAGGGTTCTGCCATATCTGTCATTTATTCCTTGTTTATTCTGTTCCATGAATGTTTGTGAAGAAAAAGGATTTCAGATTGTATACTGCATACATTCTCTGATATTAAACAGAACCATTGCCTTCTTCACTGGCACTGGTTACGCCCGTGACTTTACAAGATGGGTGACCCCAGACATTATCAATGCTCTTCAGAGATTGTCTGCCTGGCATAACCAGGACTTGTGATCTGCACCAGCTGCTCGTACGACCATCCACCACCTGCTCCCATGTCTTTACGTGACCCTGACCTGGGGTGGGGGGGGCTAAGCGGGTGCTACACCTTGCCCAAGGGTGGCCTGCAGGCTCGCGGAGGGAAGGAGCATCTTACACCTCCTTTGGTAGAGACGTATCTCCACCCCGCCACCCTGTGGGTACACATCTGAAATACCTGGCTGGTCAGACTCTACAAGGTGCTTCAGAAATGTAGCTTTCTCTCATCAATAAAGATTTCAGAGATTAGTTTTATTTGTCACATGTACGTTGAAACGTAAAGTGAAATGCTTTGCTTGCGTTGGAGATGTGCTTGGGACAGCCATCAGGTGTTGCCACACTTCCAGTGCCAACATGGTGTGCCATGACTGACTAACCCGGACTCGGAATGTGGGAGGAAACCGGAGCACCCGGAGGAAACTCAGGTGGTCACGGGGCGAACGTAGAAACTCCTGACAGACAGTGGCAGCAATCAAACCTGATCTTGCAGCTGGCACTGTAAAGGTAGAACTGACTGCCCTTAATAACATCATTTTTTAAAATCAGGGAGCAGACTTTTAATCCTTTTGAAACTGGAAACACCCAGAATGTGTCTGGTTAATCTTCAAAAATCACCAAAACCATCCCTGTCGTCAACAGTCCAGCGAGGGTGACTGGACTATTGTTCAGAGGTCAGTGAAACACTTGGTACCATGACAGTCATGGGGCACAAGAGGGGAAGTCTACACTGATGTACCCTTCCCATCACATGATTTCTTTCAGAAAGAAGTGAATATTGACAAATACTCAGTGGCCACTGAGCATATGTACATGGTCTCCTGCTGCTTTAGCCATGCTCTTCAAGGTTGAAAGTATTTTGCGTTCAGAGATGCTCTTCTGCACACCACTGTTCTAACACATGGTTACTTGAGTTACTGTCACCTTCCTGTCAGCTTGAACCACTCTGGCCTTTCTCCTCTGACCTCTCTCATTAACAAGGCGTTTTCACCCACAGAACTGCGCTTACTGGATGTGTTTTTCACACCATTCTCTGCTAAACTCTGGAGACTGTTGTGCATGAAAATCCCAGGAGATCAGTTTCTGAGGTACTCAAACTACGCCATCTGGCACCAACAATCATTCCATGGTCAAAGTCACTTAGATCACATTTCTTCCCCATTCTAAAGTTTGATCTGAACGACTGAACCTCTTGACCGTGTCTGCATGCTTTTATGAATTGAGTTGCTGCCACATGATTGGCTGATTAGATATTCGCATTAAAAAGCAGCTGTACCTGATAAAGTGGCCACTGAGCGTATAAATAAAGCTGATCTTTAACGGTCCGTGTGTCTGTGTTTTCCTGGTGGGACTCTGAGTTTGTTGAAACCAAGCCACTTCAGAGAGTTCTTGCTCCTGCTCTTTGGTCTCTGCCTAACTAATCCAGGAGATTTTCTGGGACGAGTGAGTGTCATGTGAATTGCCCCAAGACCCGCCAGCAGTGTTAACGGCAGGAGCTATTTATTTCTAGGATGGGATTAGTCGACACAGATTGACTCATCAGAGAGCATAAAGTTGGTACGGTAGCGTAGCAGTCAGCATAATGCTTTACAGTATCAGCTGTAAGATCCGGGTTCAATACCTGCCGTTGTCTGTAAGGAGTCTGGATGTTCTTCCTGTGACTGTGAGGGTTTCCTCCAGGTGCTCTGTTTTCCTCCCACAGGCCAAAGATGTACGGGTCAGGGTTAGTGAGTTGTGAGCGTGCTAAATTGGTGCCAGAAGCATGGCAACATTTGCAGGCTGCCCCCAGCTCATCCTCGGACTGTGTTGGTCATTGACGCAAACAAAGGTGAATATCAGTTCCATTTGGAAAGATGTTGCAGCACCTTGGGTTTACGAACAGTCATAGGGTCATGCAGTATGGAAATAGGCCCTTCAGCCCATCGACTCTGTGCAAGGCCATGAGCCACCCATTTGGAGCAAATCCTCCTTCATTTACAGGAGGCAAAACGGCTTTGTAAATGTGAGGTGGACAAAGCACGTCCATGCACAGTGAACCAGATCAGACTGTGAGTGCATGCAGAATTATTCTGCGATATTAATATGATAGTTATAGTTGTATTAACTAGTGAAGGATTCCCTAAAGAGTAACTTGCAGGTTGAATCAGTGGTGCGAAAGCTAAGTACAGTGATAACATTCATTTTGAGAGGACTGGAATATAAAAGGATGTAATGATGAGGCTTTATAAAGCATTGATCAGTCTGCATGTGGAATCTGTTTAATCAATTTCCCCCGGGATCAATAAAGTATGACTATGACTATGACTATGTGAGCAGTTTTGGACCCCTTATCTAAGAAAGGATGTGCTGACATTGGAGAGGGTTCAAAGGAGATTCACAAAAATTATCCTGGGAATGGAAGAGTTAAAGAATGAGGAGGCTTTGATGGCCCTGGGCCTGTACTCACTGGAGTTTAGAAGAATGAGGGAATCTCATTGCAAACTATTGAACGTTGAAAGGCCCAGATAGAGTGGGTGTGGACAGGATGTTTCCTATAGTGGGGGAGTTTAGGACCAGAGGGCACAGCCTTAGGACAGAGGGGTGTCCATTTAGAACAGATGAGGAAGAATTTCTTTAGCCAGAGGTTGGTGAATCTGTGGAACTCATCGCGACACATGGCCGTGGAGGCCAAGTCACTGGGTATATCGAAACCAAAGGTTGATGGGTTTTAAATTTTTTATCTATTTAGCGATACTGCATGGATGAGACCTTTTTCCCCGAGCCATGCCACCCCAGCAGCCCCTGACAAACCCTAACCTAATCGCAGGACAATTTACAATGAATAATTAACCTACCTGGTGCAAATTTGAAATGTGGGACGAAACCGGAGTACCCGGGAAAAACGTACGCACTCCATGGGGAGGACGTACAGAATCTCCTTATGGAACGGCACCAGAATTGAACTCCAAGTTCCGAGCTGTAATAGTGAGCCGCTTAACGCTATGCTACCGTGGGCATTATTAATTAGTCAGGCCATCAAAGGTTACCGGGAGACGGCAGGAGAATAGGGTGGAGAGAGGTGATAAATAAGCCACTATCCAATGGCAGAGCAGACTTTATCAGCCGAATGGTCTAATTTAAAGGATAAGCTTTATTTGACAATGTACATTGAAACATACAGTGAGATGCGTTATCTCATGCCAACACCCAGAATACTTCGAATATGCCTGCAAGTCCCGCCACACTTCCAGTACCAACACAACATACCCACAACTCACTAACCTTAACTGTACATCTTTGAAATGTGGGAGGAAACCAGAGCACCCGGAGGAAACCCATACGACCATGGGGAGAACGTATGAACTCCTTATAGAGAGCAGCAGGAATCAAACCCCAATCAGTGTTCCCTGGCACTATAAAGCCAATGCGCTAACTGCTATCCTATAATGATGCCCCTATGTTCCTCTGTCTTATTGTCTTGTGTGGAAGTTGCAGTAAGGCAAGGGTTAAAGACAACGCCCAGGCAAGAATAGCCTGGGACAGTGTGTAATCAACCCAGACAAGTGAGACCACCAGAACCATCCCTGCTCACTGCAGACGACAGCGAGGATGACTGCAACAGTGTGTAATCAACCCAGACATGTGAGGCTTCTAGATAGTTCTTTAAAGAACACAGATCCCCTTGACATAGTAGAGGGTGCTGGAGACAAACGAGATAAGATTAATGGAAGGATGTGAAACACTTGCAACAACTAAGAGACAGTTGCTTTACTAACATGAAAGTAACACTAGTTGTCAGCTTGTAGTTTCTATTACCATCTCTATTGTGAATACTGATTGCTCTTGCAAAGAAGGAATTCAAACAGATACAGTTTACCAAATAATCAATATACATAACAGATAAATCAATTCTGTATAAAAATAGCGGGAAAGCGCTGCTGGCAGCCGATGGGGTAACATCTTTTTGAACTTGCTCTTACCTTATCTATCTTTTCGTTTCCTACCAGTTTTTTGAAACCTATAAGTCTCAATATTGCTGTATTATGTCTTTGAGAACGACTAAAGCCTCTGCAAAAGAAAAAGAAGATGATTCCCCAACCACTTTGGAATCAATTGGAGAAGCAAAGAACAGAACTCTCTGAGAATTTCAACATCTTAACGTCAAGTTGGACACTATTCAACAAACTCTAATCGAACACAATAAGCGAATTAAGGAGAATAAAGAAACTTTGTCGATACTGGAAGCGGACTTAGAAGACGTGAGTAAGCTTTGCAAAAAGTTATCGTTACTAATGAAAAAGTAACAAAGAAGATTACCAACCTGGAAAGCAGAAGCAGAAGGAGCAATCTACGTATTCTGGGCCTTGAAGAATCAATTGAGGGTGCCCACCCCATGGAGTTCTTTGCAAACTTTCTGAAGCAGCTTTTCCCTGATTTACTGCCGTGTGCCTAAATTGGACCGCGCCCACCGGTCACTGGCCCCGAAACCAAAGTCGAGGGAGAACGACCCAGGTTGGTTATTCTATGTTTTCATGAATTTCATACTAAGGAGCTTTTAATCCATCATACCCGTCGAGTAGCAATGATCGATTACAACGGGAAGCTGATCAGATTCGTGGAAGATTATACACCGGAGGTTATGGCTGAACGTGGTAGGTATAAAGAGGTCATGTCGCTGCTTTATAATAAAGGGTTTAAGCCCTCCCTTCGCTTCCCCGCACGTCTTAGAATCGTTCTGAAAAATGGTGTACAGAAATGGCTGGGATCGGTTGAACACGCAGAGTTTACCTCCAACTTTCACCCTGCCCTCAAGTTTACCTGGTCCATTTCCGACACCTCTCTCCCCTTTCTGGATCTTTCTGTCTCTATCTCTGGAGACAGCTTATCTACTGATGTCTACTATAAGCCTACTGACTCTCACAGCTATCTGGACTATTCCTCTTCTCACCCTGTCTCTTGCAAAAACGCCATCCCCTTCTTGCAATTCCTCCGTCTCCGCCGCATCTGCTCTCAGGATGAGGCTTTTCATTCCAGGACGAAGGAGATGTCTTCCTTTTTTAAAGAAAGGGGCTTCCCTTCCTCCACTATCAACTCTGCTCTTAAACGCATCTCCCCCATTTCACGTACATCTGCTCTCACTCCATCCTCCCACCACCCCACTAGGAATAGGGTTCCCCTGGTCCTCACCTACCACCCCACCAGCCTCCGGGTCCAACATATTATTCTCCGTAACTTCCGCCACCTCCAACGGGATCCCACCACTAAGCACATCTTTCCCTCCCCCCCTCTCTCTGCATTCCGCAGGGATCGCTCCCTACACAACTCCCTTGTCCATTCGTCCCCCCCCATCCCTCCCCACTGATCTCCCTCCTGGCACTTATCCGTGTAAGCGGAACAAGTGCTACACATGCCCTTACACTTCCTCCCTTACCACCATTCAGGGCCCCAGACAGTCCTTCCAGGTGAGGCGACACTACACCTGTGAGTCGGCTGGTGTGATATACTGCGTCCGGTGCTCCCGATCTGGCCTTTTATATATTGGTGAGACCCGACGCAGACTGGGAGACCGCTTTGCTGAACATCTACGCTCTGTCCGCCAGAGAAAGCAGGATCTCCCAGTGGCCACACATTTTAATTCCACGTCCCATTCCCATTCCGACATGTCTATCCACGGCCTCCTCTACTGTAAAGATGAAGCCACACTCAGGTTGGAGGAACAACACATTATATTCCGTCTGGGTAGCCTCCAACCTGATGGCATGAACATTGACTTCTCTAACTTCCGCTAATGCCCCACCTCCCCCTCGTACCCCATCCTTTATTTATTTTTATACACACATTCTTTCTCTCACTCTCCTTTTTCTCCCTCTGGCCCTCTGACTATACCCCTTGCCCATCCTCTGGGTTCCCCCCCCCTTGTCTTTCTCCCCGGACCTCCTGTCCCATGATCCTCTCATATCCCTTTTGCCTCTCACCTGTCCAGCTCTTGGCTCTATCCCTCCCCCTCCTGTCTTCTCCTATCATTTTGGATCTCCCCCTCCCCCTCCAGCTTTCAAATCCCTTACTCACTCTTCCTTCAGTTAGTCCTGACGAAGGGTCTCGGCCCGAAACGTCGACTGTACCTCTTCCTAGAGATGCTGCCTGGCCTGCTGCGTTCACCAGCAACTTTTATGGGTAATATGACAACTGACCATTTTGAAATAAATGACACTTTTAGAGAATTTTATTCTAAACTGTATAGTTCTGATTTTGTTAAGGATAATACTGCAATGAACAATTTTTTAGACTAATAAATATTCCTGGACTTTCAGTTGATAATTGAAAGAGGATGGATCAACCTATCTCTCAGGAGGAAATCACTGAGGATGTACATACTTTATACTTTATTGTCACCAAACAATTGATACTAGAACGTACAATCTTCATAGCGATATTTGATTCTGCGCTTCCCGCTCCCTGGATTACAAATCGATAGTAAATATTAAAAATATAAATTTTAAAATTCATTGCATTCTGGGAAATCTCCAGGACCTAACGGATTCTCTGGAGAATTTTATAAGGTTTTTTCTTCATTGCTTATACCTTATTTATGTTCTACCCTTACTGATTCCTTCAAGGTGGGTAGGTTGCCACAGTCTTTTTATGAAGCTTCCATTTCACTTATTCTTAAAAAGAATAAGAATCCCACTGAATGCTCCTCATACAGACCAATCTCTTTGCTCAATGTTGACGCAAAGATCCTATCTAAAGTTTTGGCCCGTAGACTCGAAAATATTATACCTTCTATAATAACTGATGATCAGACAGGATTTATTAAAAATTGATATTCCCATTTTAATATACGGCAACTGTTAAATGTTATGCATTCTCCATCCAAGGAAATATTGGAATGTGTGATTTCTCTGGATGCGGAGAGGGCTTTTGACCGAGTTGAGTGGAATTACCTATTTAAGACCTGAGAAAAATTTAATTTTGGGTGGGCCCAATTTTATTCATTGGATGAAATTACTTTACTTATCTCCCTCCGCTCAGGTCCTTACTGACTTTCAGAATTCTAAACCAATTAAACTCCAGCGTGGAACCAGACAAGGATGTCTGCTGATTCCTTTGCTTTCTGATTTGGTATTAGAACCTTTAGCAATTGCCTTTCGAGAATCTAAGGATATCACTGGTATCTTAAGGTACTATTCATAAAGTCCCGCTTTATGCTGATGACCTATTGCTTTTTATATCTAATGTTACAACTTCTTTACCCTCTATGTTTCTTTTACTGACTAATTTTAGTCAGTTTTCAGGATATAAATTGAATTTACATAAGAGTGAATTGTTTCCTTTAAATAATTTGACACCAACTTGATAAAATGGGAATATCTGTGGAATGCTCTGCCTCAGAAGGCAGTGGAGGCCAATTCTCTGGATGCTTTCAAGAAAGAGTTAGATAGAGCTCTTAAAGATAGCAGAGTCAAGGGATATGGGGAGAAGGCAGGAGCAGGGTACTGATTGTGGATGATCAGCCATGATCACAGTGAATGGTGGTGCTGGCTCGAGGGGCCGAATGGCCTACCCCTGCACCTATTGTCTATTGTCAACCAATATTAACCTTCCTCTTAAAATTGTAAGAAAACAATTTATGTATTTGGGTGTAACAATCACTAAGAATTATAAAGATCTAGTCAAAGAAAATGTTCTAACCTTAATGAATTATGTGAAAAAGGCACTTTCTAATTGGTCGCCTCTCTCTTTATCATTGGTCGAATTAATTCTAATAAAATGAATATTTTACCTAAATTTATATACCTTTTTCAGGCTGTATCTGTTTCTATTCCTGTCTTTTTTTGATTCTTTAGATTCAATTCTTTCTTCCTATATATGGAAGAACAGAAAACCCCGATTAAATAAAGCCCACCTTCAAAAAATTAAAAATGGAGGCCTTGCTTTACCCAATTTTAGGTTATATTATTGGGCAATTAACATATAAAATCTTACATTCTGGTTATATTATATTAATCGTGAGGATTGTCCAATATGGGTCTTTTTGGAAGCCAACTCTGTTACAAAATTTTCTATTATTTCTCTTCTCGGATCCTCTCTTCCCTTATCTTTAAATAAATTAACTGACAGTTTGGTGGTTTTTTTTTAAACCATCTACGACCGATCTGTTTTTTAAGAGAATGGGATAGATTAGGCATTAAACAATTTCAGGATCTGTTTGTTGGAGAGACCTTTCTTCTTCTGAGCAGCTCTCAGTGAAATATAACCTATCAAATACCCACTTTTTTTGATACCTACAGATTAGAGAATTTTTAAGATCTAAACTACATATATTTCCTACCAGCCTGGATAAGAACATAATAGATGTAATTTTTAATTTGAAACCTTTTGATAATGGCTCAATATCTTATATTTATGATCTGTTGTTGAGACTGAGAATGGCTCCTTTGGACAAAACTATAAAAGATTGGGAAAAGGATTTACAGACTTCATTATCTGATGAGACCTGGAGGGCTACTTTCAAAATGGTTAATTCTTCATCATTATGTGCTCGTCATTCCCTCCTACAATTTAAAGTGGTACAGAGGACTCATATGTCTAAAGACAAGCTCTCTTGTTTTTTTGCAGATATATCTCCTTATTGTGACAGATGTAATAATGGAGAGGCTTCATTAATTCATATGTTTTGGTCATGTTCGAGCCTTGAAAAATATTGGGAAGATGTATTCCAAACTTTTTAAAGTTAATTTTAAGCCCAATCCTTTGACTGCCTTATTTGGTATTGTTGAGAAAAGAGCTATAATTTTGGAGCCTTCTCATTTGCGGGTACTGGCTTTTATTTCTCTTACGGCTCAAAGGGCAATCTTGCTTAAATGGAAGGAGGCTGCCCCCCCCCCCAACACACACACTGCTCAATGGTTATGCGATGTTATGTCATGTTTAAATTTAGAGAAGATTCGTTGTTTGATTTCTGATTCTAATCAAGATGTTCAATCATTATGGGGACCCTTTCTGAACTGTTTTGAAAATCTTTGAATTGTTATTGTTATTAAAATATAGATCTGGGCAATTATTATAAAACACTATATGGTAAATTACTCCTTTTTTTCCCCCTCTTGTTTTTTTACCAAACAGCTTTGTCTTGGAAGTGGGTGTAAATTTTTTTAATAATATAATTAACCACATTATTGTATTTCATATTTCAATTTATTTTATTTGATTGATCATGAATATGGGATACTGTGATTGTATCAGTGTGATTTATGTATAGCGCATTTTGTGCTATTTTATTTTGATTTATAATAAATATCCTTATGAATTCTGTATTTGTGTATATGAAATTTAATAAAAATATTGGGAAAAGAAAGAAAAATATCAATTTTCTGTCCTGGTTCCAGAGCAGTGTGGTGACAGGGGCCACGTTGTTCTGCTTATGCACGATGAAGATGAAGTACAATTGAGGAGTGAGTGTGTGTGTGTGTGTGTTTGTGTGTGTGCGCGCGCGCGCGCGCGCTCTCTGAGTCCAGTTAATCGGAGATGACACTTGTAGACTTCAAGGAATTCCAGAAGTCTTAATAATCTCTCAGTTCCACGCCTCATGTCCATTTGCTCTGCTCCAAAGTGGCACTTGCCGTTCAGGCCACTGGATGTGACCGATAGGGAGATGTCCTGAAGACATCAAGTGTAGCACTGCGTTCCTGCAGTTTAAAGGCAGAGGGGAGAAGGGAGACCGAGTCGGCTGTCGGCTTAGAGGTGCCTGAGCAGTCCGTGCCACCTCCAAACTATGTACAACACTCAAACACTGAACAGGTTTGCAATGTCGCCCTGGCAATTGTTACAAAGGTGTCTGACAGATCGGCTACATTAAACTACGGTAGTGTTACAGTGGCAAATCCATCCCTACTTTCCTGTCGATGCTGAGTCAGATGTTGGGGCTTTCTCACCAACAGCGCACAAGGAGTCTGTGCGTCCGATTTCACTTTCCACGTACCAGTCGGGGAGGAAGGTGTGTGAACCATCAGAGTGCACTGAATATGAGATATCTTCGCCAGGCTCCCAGGAGAACAGTGTCACCATCCTAAGGCAAAAGAAAGGTGACAAAAAATGTTATCCTGCACGTAGAACGTAAATACTGTTACAAAGGCAAAACAGCACTTTTGCTTTCTTAGGCATTAGCATAGATTTAGCATGTCACCTAAAACTTGGACAAACACCTTAGATGCGCAGTGGAGAGTATCCTGACAAGCTGTATCAAGGCCCGGTATGGAAACACCAATGCCCAGGGACAGAAAAGTCTGCACAAAGTGGTGGATACAGTCCATCACAGGCAAAGCCATCCCCACCATTACACCACAGAAGATTAGGAGACGATAGAAGGATTTGGACAGATTAGGAGAATGGGCAAAGAAATGGCAGATGGAATACAGTGTCGGGAAGTGTATGGTCATGCACTTTGGTAGAGGAAATGAAAGGCTTGACTATTTTCTAAATGGAGAGAAAGTACAAAAACCCAAGGTCCAAAGGGACTTGGGAATCCTTGTGCAGGATTTCGTGAAGGTTAATTTGCAGATTGAGCCTCTGGTGAGGAAGGCAAATGCAATGTTAGCATTCATTTCAAGAGGACTAGAATATAAAAGCAAGGATGTAATGTTGAGACTTCATAAAGCACTGCTCACTTGGAGTATTGTGAGCAGGTTTGGACCCCTTATCTGAGAATGGATGTGCAGAAACTGGAGAGGGAGAAATCTGACAGGAGAGGAGAGTGGGCCACGGAAGAAAAGGAAGGAGGTGATGCACAGGTGAGGAGAAAGGGTGAGAGGTGAGAGGGGAACCGGAATGGAGAATGGAAACGGTGGGTGGGGGGGGGGGCCGGAAAGAAATTGCTGGAATTTGGAGAAATCAATGTTCATGCCATCAGGTCAGTGGCTACTCAGACAGAATACGAGTTGTTACTCCTCCAACATGATAGTGGCCTCGCTGTGGCAGGAAAGAAGGCATGGACTGACATGTCAGAATGGGAATGGGGAGTCAAATCGAAATGGAAAATCCTCCCTTTTGCAACAGGATTCTGGGAGAAAGTGCTTGTAATTCACAGCAACTTTATGTCTTTGCACTGTACTGCAGTTGTAAAACAACAAATTTGATGACATAAATGCATGAGATGCTGGAAATCCAGAGTAACACACACACAGATGCTGGAGGAATTCAGCAAGTCAGGCAGCATCTCTGGAAATGAAAAAGTAGCCGATAATTCGGGCTGAATCCTTTGATCAGGATTGGGAGTTGACGGAACGAAACCTGATTCTGACTCTGAATGGAATGAAACTCCTCCCCACATCCAGGGTTCTGAGACAGCTATAGGACAGTAAAGGATTTTTACCGGTGATTGTCCTGAGTCACCACCCTCTTCACAAAGGATAGGAATGCATCACAGAAGTTGAGGCAGACTGCAGGCTTCCAGCTGTTCTGCTCGTTCTGTGAGAGAGGGAAGCAGAGGGAACTCTTTAATCTCTTTCAATGTTAACAGAGAGTTATTTGTCCAGAAGTCAAACCCAGATCAGTCCAGTTCTTCAAGGAAACTCTGCCGTAGCAATGGGGCACAACCAAGTGACCCTACTGTTATACATTGCAACTGGAATTTGATACCCCATGGGAGATGAATCAAACCTGATATCCATCAAAATAGATGTTTAGATCCAAAGATAGAACCTGACCCCACCCTGACCAAACAAAATCCAACCCACCTTCAACCCATCCCTTGACCAATCCAACCCTGACACCAACCCACCCTGACCCAATCTGACCAATCCGAGCCCCACCCTGCCCCAATCCAAGCCCCAGCCTGACCCAATCTGACCAATCCGAGCCCCACCCTGACCCAATCCAAGCCCCACCCTGACCCAATCTGACCAATCCGAGCCCCACCCTGACCCAATCTGACCAATCCAAGCCCCACCCTGACCCGATCCAAGCCCCAGCCTGACCCAATCTGACCAATCCGAGCCCCACCCTGACCCAATCCAAGCCCCAGCCTGACCCAATCTGACCAATCCAAACCCAACCCGAACGGTTGACCCGCCAATATTTGTTTCAGGTTTTAACCATCTAAAACTTTTTTCTCCATCGCATACCTTGACCAGCTGATGAATCTTCATTGTTTCAAAAGTCTGAAGCGAGACCACTATGCTGTTATCATCCCGAAAACCCGCGATGATCCGAGGGACTCCTGGCAAGAAAGACTGTGCCCACCATTTGAGGAGCTTAAATCTACAGAGACAAGGTGAGCGTGGTCAGGAAGTCCAGTTTCCTTTGTTCTGTTCAACATCCCCCTCACAAAAATCACACAAAATGCTGGACGAACTCAGCAGGTCAGGCAGCATCTACAGCAATGAGGAAACAGTCAGGCCAAGACTGAAAGGGAAGGGCGAAGCTGCCAGAGTAAAAAGGTAGGGGGAGGGGATGGAGGCTAACTGGAAGGAGACAGGTGAAGCCAGGTGGGTGGGAAAGGTCAAGGGATGGAGAAGGAGAGTGGACCATGGAAGAAAGAGAAGGAGAAGGCACCTCAGGGAGAGGTGATAGGCAGGTGAGGAGAAGAGGCAAGAGGACAGAGTGAGGAATTGAAGAAGAGGGAAGGGAAAGGACCAAATTTAGACTAAATTTCCTCATCTGTACCCTGTGTGTTCTCCCTATCCCTCCATTCTCTTCACATTCTTGTGTTGAATTGTGTGTTGTGTCGTTTACACTATTTATTGTACCTTTGTATGGTAACATAATCACTTTCTGTATTGCACTGTGCTACTGCTTTCAAACAACAAAATATCAACATGCACTCAGTGGCCACTTTATTAGGTACACCAGCTCGTTCATGCAAATATTTCATCAGCCAACTGTGGGGCAGAAACTCCACGTCAGACATGGTCAAGAGGTCCAGTTGTTGCTCAGACAAAACATCAGAATAGGGAAGAAGTGTGATCAAAGTGACTTTGACCGTTGGTGCCAGATGGGACAGTTTGGGTATCTCAGAAACTGCTGATCTCCTGAAATTTTCACTCACAACAGACTCCAGAGTTTACAGAGAATGGTGAGAAAAATGAAAAATATCCAGTGAGCAGCAGTTCTGTGGGTGAAATCACTTTGTTAATGAGAGAGGTCAGAGGAGAATGGCCAGACTGGTTCAAGCTGACAGGAAGGCGACAGTAACTCATATAACCACACGTTAGAACGGTGGTGTGCAGAAGAGCATCTCTGAATGCACATGTTGAACTTTGAAGAGGACAGGCGACAGCAGCAGAAGACCACGAACGTACACTCAGTGGCCACTTTATTAGGTACCTGAACCAGAGTCAGTGACAATAAACCGAATTGTGATCTCTACATAAAATATCTCCGTTCTACTTTCCTCTGCCCAGTGACACAGCCCTCATTGTTGCTTTGGTCAGCTCTACACCACACAGCTATCTGCCAGCCAGATTTTCAACACAGAACTCCCGACTCTTGTACGCACAGGAGATTCTGCAGACGCTGGAAATCCAGAGCAATGCACACACGCTGTTGGAGGAACTCGGCAGGTCAGGATCAGAATCAGCTTTAATATACCGTGAAGTTTGTTGTTTTGTGGCAGCAGTACAGTATGTATGAAATGATAAAATTACAATAAGAAATATATGTGTAAAATAAAACAAGTAATGCAAAAAGAGGTAGAGTAGGGAATAACAGAAGAGGGAAAGGGGAAGGAAAAATAATTACCAGAAGGAGAAGTCAATCTGCATACCCTTGGGTAGGAGGCTACCTCGATGGAATATGAGGTGTTGCTTCTCAACCGTGAGAGAGGCCTCATTGTGGCAAAAGAGGAGGCCGTGGACCGACATGTCAGAACCGGAATGGGGATAGGAAGTAAAATGGTTAGCCACTGGGAAATTCTGCTTTTGATGGATGGAGTGGAAGTGCCCGACAAAGCCGCCCCCCTCCAATTTACGTGGGGTCTCACCGATGTAGAGGAGGCCACACTGGGAGCATCGGACACGGTAAATTAGCAAACGTTCCGCTGGAGGGTTGGAAGCTGAAGCCTGACTTGCCAGGAGCATGAGAAACTACAGGAGGCGTCAGTAGGTAGTCAAGTCCTTTCCCCGGGCTGAAAAATGTCAAAACTCCACAAGGTGCCCCATGCAAGGCTTATTGAGAAAGTAAGGAGGCATGGGATCCAAGGAGACATTGCTTTGTGGATCCAGAACTAGCTTGCCACAGAAGGCAAAGAGTGGTTGTAGGCAGGTCATATTCTGCATGGAGGTCAGTGACCAGTGGTGTGTCTCAGGGATCTGTTCTGGGACCCCCTGCTCTTTGTGATTTTTAAAAATGACCTGGATGAGGAAGTGGAGGGATGGGTTAGTAAATTTGCTGATGACACAAAGGTTGGGGGTGTTGTGGATAGTGTGGAGGGCTGTCAGGGGTTACAGCAGGACATCGATAGGATGCAAAACTGGGCTGAGAAGTGGCAGATGGAGTTCAACCCAGATAAGTGTGAGGTGGTTCATTTTGGTAGGTCAAATATGATGGCAGAATATAGAACTAACGGTAAGACTTTTGGCAGTGTGGAGGATCAGAGGGATCTTGGGGTCCGAGTCCATAGGACACTCAAAGCTGCTGCACATGTTGACTGTGTGGTTAAGAAAGCATACGGTGTATTGGCCTTCACCAATCGTGGGATTGAGTTTAGGAGCTGAGAGGTAATGTTGCAGCTATATAGGACCCTGGTCGGACCCCACGGAGTACTGTGCTCAGTTCTGGTCACCTCACTATAGGAAGGATGTGGAAACCTTAGAAAAGGTGCAGATGAGTTTTACAAGGATGTTGCCTGGATTGGGGAGCATGCCTTATGAGAATAGGTTGAGTGAACTCGGCCTTTTTTCCTTGGAGCGACGGAGGATGAGAGATGACCTGACAGAAGTGTATAAGATGATGAGAGGCATTGATCGTGTGGATAGTCAGAGGCTTTTTCCCAGGGCTGGAATAGCTAGCACGAAAGGGCATAGTTTTAAGGTGCTTGGAAAGAGGTACAGAGGAGATGTCAGGGGTAAGTTTTTTACGCAGAGAGTGGTGAGTGCGTGGAATGGGCTGCCGGCAACGGTGGTGGAGGCGGAAACGATAGGGTCTTTTAAGAGACTCCCAGACAGGTACTTGGAGCTCAGAAAAATATAGGGTTATGGGTAACCCTAGGCAATTTCTAAGGTAAGGACATGTTCGGTGCAGCTTTGTGGGCTGAAGGGCCTGTGTTGTGCTGTAGGTTTTCTATGTTTCTATGTTTGCACCATGGACAGTCCCAACCCCGGCTGTGAAAGGAGGGTTGGGCATAGGGCTAGCAACCCCATCCCATGAAAATCCAGAGCTACAGAAACTCCAAAGGCCTCATACCTGGGAGAGGAAGGATCTTTGAAGATGGGCTGCACCTGGGGATAATGTGAAAGACTGGCCCAGGAGAGCAAACTCTGGTGAGCCTCGGCCCCAGTTGGGGTGATGGGCTGAAGTAAGAAAGAAAAATGTCAAATACCAGACAGCAGAGATTGAAGATGAGGAGTGGTAAGTTTAAAGGAGGCTTACGAGGTGGGGTTTGCTGTAAACATGGACAGCATTGGGTGCCTGCAACCTGCTGTCAGGGGAGCTGGTGGCAGCAGTCACAATAGCATTATTTAGGAGCAATACACACAAAATGCTGGAGGAGCTCAGCAGGTCCGGCAGCATCTACGGATGAGAATAAGCAGTCGACATTTTGGGCTGAGACCCTTCATCAGGACTGGGGGAGTGAAGTTTGAATTGGAGAGAGGAGTGTTAAGAGTCAAGATGGTTGATGGCTCATCAGCGGTTAAAATAAAAAGATCCAGAGTGGGTAGAAGACCAGAGCGGGGTTGTCCAAAAAGACGAGAAGGGGCCACTGGCGCGGACTGTTTACTCCCGTCTCTAGAGGCTGCCGAACCTGCAGAGATCAGAGATCCTCCAGCACGTTGTGGGTGTTGGTCTGGATTTCCAGCACCTGCAGTACTCGTGTCTCACAATATTTAGGAGGTATTTACACTGGCAGTTGTACAGGCAGGGAATGGAGGGAGACAGGGATGTACAGACAGATGGGATTAGTTTAAATTGGTGTCATGCTCAGCACAGACTTCGGGGAACAAAGTGCCTGTTCCTACTGTTCCGCATTCCATACTCTGATCTCCATCTCCTACCACTGGCTACACCGCCTTGCTCCAACAGTCACTTGCAGCACTCGCTGGAGTTTTGG